>NC_064617.1:967415256-967770256 GCF_023898315.1 Schistocerca nitens
TTGGTTTGTTTCGTAAATACTATTTGTATTTTTACGCTGGGTCTTGCCTAGGGAAAACTGCTATCGAACGATTACATCGATAGGTCGTGTGAAGAATCAAAGTGTGTAGGATCTTTGGTAGTGTTAACTCTGCCGCGTGGAGCGCGGGCAGGGCAGTGGGAGTCTGGCTGGAGTAGCGAGTGGAGCAGGTGTGTGGTGTGACGCTCCCGCGAGTTGCCGCGCTTTCGGGGTTTAATAGCATGTAATTGCGCTCGACTTGCTATGTTAGTTTCTGGCACGGTGTCGCGGACGGGAAGCATTAGCCGGCGCACATCAAGAGCCCGTTTCGTTTGGTGACCGTGTCGAGAAGAAGGCGCGCCAACATCCAGCTTCTGCAACAGCGACGGCCGACAATGAGTGACTGTCGCCACCTCCTCGATCGACGGCTTCAAACCTTCAATCAACTAACAAGGAAGACTAAAAGCACGTAAAGTTTCAGAACTGTATGGCAGACCTCAGCTTTTCAAATTGTTCCATTTGCCTCGCAAAATTACAGCAACTCAGCATGAACCTTTGTTGCTCATTGTCCCAATTGCATTACCAAGCAGGGTCCCTTCCTTTTCCGAAATGAAACCGAGTGTCGTTGAAATTCAAACGCCAGCATCATTCGATTTCACTGCTTTAATTTCAAAGTTCAGTTAAGGTATTCATAGCTGGCTACAATATTTAGATTACACAAGCACAAATTAAGAGTGCGTGTTTTGTTACCGTATTTTAGCTTACCTGTGACTGCAGCTCAGCTTGGTACGTACTAAATTTTACTATTGTTAATTGTTCAGAATCATTTAATTCAAGTTCAAAGTTAAATCTCTTATTTCTAAATTGCGTAGATGCAAGTAGCTTTTGAAATGATTGTTGAGGTAGTCCAAGACTAACCGCATTTTACTGAATTTCGATGTGCTTCAGAAAGAAAGCTCACTATTAACTTCAGTCACTAAATTAACTTTCGATTTTCCGGTTTTATTAATTCTTTTGCTAAATTAAGTCAGAGTGTAGCGAAATTTATTACTTCTGACAAACTTTCAGTTTTCACACTACACGTGTCAACCTTCAGTTGCCACGCTTCTAGTGCTAATTATATGTGTAATAACCTTTCTTTTTCAGTTACTATAGTAATTGTCCTTAGGACTGGCGACCGTGATTTCCCCCAAATCTCAAATATCTAATTACCGCTAGTTAATTGTTGACGTAACGGCCGCACATTTACTTTCTTTATTAACTTTACACCTTTTCAAAATTAATTTCCACCAGTTTCATTTGCATTTTTCCTTTCATTTAGATGTAACCCTTTCCTCCCTCTTTACCGACAGATTAACTTCGGTGACGATTGCTTTCCCAAATTTCCCATTAGGTACACGCGGTTTAATTTTTCACTGTCATTAAGGTCGATAAGTGAGGGGGAGGTTACAGGTTGTACAGAGTTTCAGGGAGAGCATAAAGGAACAATTGACAGGAATGGGGGAAAGAAATACAGTAGAAGAGGAATGGGTAGCTTTGAGGGATGAAGTAGTGAAAGCAGCAGAGGATCAAATAGGTAAAAAGACGAGGGCTAATAGAAATCCTTGGGTAACAGAAGAAGTATGTATTTAATTGATGAAAGAAGAAAATATAAAAATGCAGTAAATGAAGCAGACAAAAAGGAATACAAACGTCTCAAAAATGAGAACGACAGGAAGTGCAAAATGGCTAAGCAGGGATGGCTAGAGAACAAATGTAAGGATGTAGAGGCTTCTCTCACTAGGGGCAAGATAGATATTGCCTACAGGAAAATTAAAGAGACCTTTGGAGAAAAGAGAACCACTTGTATGAATATCAAGAGCTCAGATGGCAACCCAGTTCTAAGCAAAGAAGGGAAAGCAGAAAGGTGGAAGGAGTATATAGAGGGTCTATACAAGGGCGATGTACTTGAGGACAATATTATGGAAATGGAAGAGGATGTAGATGAAGATTAAATGGGAGATACGATACTGCGTGAAGAGTTTGACAGAGCACTGAAAGACCTGAGTCGAAACAAGGCCCCCGGAGTAGACAACATTCCATTGGAACTACTGACGGCCTTGGGAGAGCCAGTCCTGACAAAACTCTACCATCTGGTGAGCAAGATGTATGAAACAGGTGAAATACCCTCAGACTTCAAGAAGAATATAATAATTCCAATCCCAAAGAAAGCATGTGTTGACAGATGTGAAAATTACTGAACTAGCAGTTTAAAAAGTCACAGCTGCAAAATACTAACGCGAATTCTTTACAGACGAATGGAAAAACTGGTAGAAGCGGACCTCGGGGAAGATCAGTTTGGATTCCGTAGAAATACTGGAACACGTGAGGCAATACTGACCTTACGACTTACCTAAGAAGAAAGATTAAGGAAAGGCAAACCTACGTTTCTAGCATTTGTAGACTTAGAGAAAGCTTTTGACAATGTTGACTGGAATACTCTCTTTCAAATTCTAAAGGTGGCAGGGGTAAAATACAGGGAGCGAAAGACTATTTACAATTTGTACAGAAACCAGATGGCAGTTAGAAGAGGGACATGAAAGGGAAGCAGCGGTTGGGAAGGGAGTAAGACAGGGTTGTAGCCTCTCCCCGATGTTATTCAATCTGTATATTGAGCAAGCAGTAAAGGAAACAAAAGAAAAATTCGGAGTAGGTATTAAACTCCATGGAGAAGAAATAAAAACTTTGAGGTTTGCCGATGACCTTGTAATTCTGTCAGAGACAGCAAAGGACTTGGAAGAGCAGTTGAACGGAATGGATGGTATCTTGAAGGGAGGATATAAGATGAACATCAACAAAAGCAAAACGAGGATAATGGAATGTAGTCGAATTATGTCGGGTGATGTTGAGGGTATTAGATTAGGAAATGAGACACTTAAAGTAGTGAAGGAGTTTTGCTATTTGGGGAGCAAAATAACCGATGATGGTCGAAGTAGAGAGGATATAAAATGTAGACTGGCAATGGCAAGGAAAGCGTTTCTGAAGAAGAGAAATTTGTTAACATCGAGTATAGATTTAAGTGTCAGGAAGTCATTTCTGAAAGTATTTGTATGGAGTGTAGCCATGTATGGAAGTGAAACATGGACGGTAAATAGTTTGGACAAGAAGAGAATAGAAGCTTTCGAAATGTGGTGCTACAGAAGAATGCTGAAGATTAGATGGGTAGATCACATAACTAATGAGGAGGTACTGAATAGGATTTGGAGAAGAGGAGTTTGTGGCACAACTTGACCAGAAGAAGGGATCGGTTGGTAGGACATGTTCTGAGGCATCAAGGGATCACCAATTTAGTATTGGAGGGCATCGTGGAGGGTAAAAATCGTAGGGGGAGACCAAGAGATGAATACACTCAGCAGATTCAGAAGGATGTAGGTTGCAGTAGGCACTGGGAGATGAAGAAGCTTGCACAGGATAGAGTAGCATGGAGAGCTGCATCAAACCAGTCTCAGGACTGAAGACCACATCAACAACAACAATGGGGACCCGAATAAGAAAGAACGGCAACCGCAATTTTATCATCTGGTAAGTCAGAAATCCTATTTCAGGTGTAAAATATCAACGTACCTTCCCTTCTCTAGGTCTTTCAGAGAAGACCATTTGTGCCGTGTTCATATTTGTACATGAGTATGAATACGTTAAAATTTCGATCTTCAAAATTCGTTTTTTTTTTTTTTAAATCCAACAATCTTCGTAAGTGACTCAGTTTCTCTTTCAAAATCTGTAACAAAAAGTGAGATAATTTGTTTTCGAATTAGATAAACCAAAAAAATTGTGTTTACTTCCCCTGTAGCTTACGATTAAGCTGATTTAGGTGAGATGTAAGTCTGCCTAGAATAAAATTTTTGATTGAGATGTCGTTCTGGATACTGAAAACTCTTCTCAAAGAGAATAAAGAAGCGAAACGTTCCAAAACACTTCTTGATAACCAACGTACCTTGTTATGTAGCAGAAAATATGCGTTCTCTCTCTCTCTCTCTCTCTCTCTCTCTCTCTCTCTCTCTCTCAATTTCAACTATTTTTTTTTTAAATGGCGATGATCAAAGGCTTTAACCCAGTACATGCCCGCCCGCACGTGGTGTTTACTGAAAAAGCTACATCTAAGGAGAAGAGTCGCACGTGGTACGCGAGCCGCGGTTTTCCTACCGCTGTCCTGGAAGGAACCTCAGAATACAGCCTGAGGAAGGCTGCGAATCACATTTTTTAAAACAAACTATACATAATGCTGGAATCTCTAATTATGTAGAAATGAAAAATTTTGCTTCTAATACACTGAAGCGCCAAAGAAACTGGTATAGGCTTACATATTGAAATAGAGAGATATGTAAACAGGTAGAAATAACGGCGCTGCGGTCGACAACGCCTATATACGTCAACAAGTGTCTGGCACAGTTTTCTGAACAGGTGCTGCTGCTACAATGGCAGGTTATCAAGATTTAAGTGAGTTTGGACGTGGTGGCATAGTCGGCGCACGAGCGATGAAACACAGCGTCTCCGAGACAGCGATGAAGTGGGGATTCTCCCGTACGACCATTTCACGAGTGTACCGCGAATATCAGGAATCCGGTAAAACATCAAATCTCCGACACCGCTGCTGCCGGAAAAAGATCCTGTAAGAACGGTGCCAACGACGACTGAACAGAGTCTGTCAGCGCGACAGAAGTGCAGCCCTTCCGCAAACTGCTGCATATTTCAGTGTTGGGCCATCATTTAGTGTCAGCGTGCGAACATCATCGATATGGGCTTTCAGACCCGAAGGGCGACTCGTGTACCCATAACTGCACGACACCAAGCTGTACGCCTCGCCTGGGCTCGTCAACACCGACTTTGGACTGTTGACGACTGGAAACAAGTTGCCTGGTCGGACGAGTCTCGTTTCCGTTTGTATCGAGCGGATGGACGTGTATGGGTGTGGATACAACCCTATGAATCCAGGCCACTGCATGTCAGCACGAGCTGTTCAAGCTGGTGGAGCCTCTGTAATGTTGTGGGGCGTGTGCAGTTGGAGTGATATGGGAACCCTGACACGTCTAGATACGACAATGACAGGTGACACGAACGTAAGCATCGTGTCTGACCACCTGCGTCCATTCATGTCCTTTGTGCATTCCGACGGACTTGGGCAATTCCGGCAGGACAATGCGACACCCACTCGTCCAGAGTTGCTACAGAGTGGCTCTGAGTTTAAACACTTCCGCTGGCCACCAAACTCCCCAGACATGAACATTATTGAGCATATTCTGGTATGCCTGCGAGGTGCCGGGGCTAGCAGTTTATTTAACATTAAATTCGTCTAGAATCTTCATATGGAAATGATGCTCTAAGCCCCCCCCCTCCTGTTTTTTAACTCCGACTTTTGCTGTTGCACATGGATTAAGAAGAAACGCGAACTGACTCTAATCGATCATGCAAGTGGAGTAGAAAAGAGTTTGGCACCAGCAATAATTTTATTTGATAGAAATTAATTTGATAAAAAAAGTTTCATTAACGTGGCGAGAAATGAAAGAGTTGTTCTACCGATCTACAGAATGAACGTTCTGTCCAAAATAACAATCTGATTTATTATGACTAAACTCAAAATAATAAACAAATCACTTGAAACATTTACAATACATCAAACTGGGTACTCAAATAAATGCTGTGAAAAAGAAGTTGTCCAAGAAACTAGCTTGTGACATTTATATCCAAGTGGTATGTGGAGCCAATTCCTTGCAATTCAAATCTTAAAGAGAAACACCCAGCCAACCCAACATTAATTCCTGCTACAGTAGTGAGAACTCAGACAATGAACACCCAAGACAGAACCACGTTAGAAAAGATGGGAAAGGCGCGCTCTGGTGAGCTCAGATCATCACATAGCAAAATTCCCTAATCTGCCGGTGCTGCGGACATACATTACCAAACTGTCTTCTTCACTGCAAGGTCGCGATCTGGCGTACCGGAGGCGATGGCTGGTTGCTTCGACGTCCAATCGTGGTTATGATAATGTCGCGAGTACAGCCCGAAACAAATTATCCTGGTCTGGTTGTTCCAGACTAAAGACTTCCTAGTAATACAAATGCGCCTCTGAGGGAGACGTAGAATGCTTGCCACACAATCACTGACGGTTCAGTGATTGATTTTAACAAGCGAAGTCACACAGTAACTCCGATAGTCAACATTAGCCAAAACTGCTCAAGATGGACAACATGGGCCGCTTGTTCGCAGAACGCTGAATTGCCAACTGTACTCTGAAAGTTACGTTGAAGTCGAAACTTCAGAAACTTCAGAAACTTCGTCAAACCGTTACAATTTAATGAAATTATATTAGACAGCCAACGGAAGGCAGGCTGTCCAGAGCAGCGAGAGCTCAGTCTTGTAACCCACTCCGACCGAAAGTCGAGAGCCGACTCTACCAATAGCACCCGTACAAGCCGAACACAGAACATTACCGCCCCCACCACAGTAGCCGCGGTTAAACATGCCAATCAGCAACACGAAAACTGGTGGAAAAATTCACTCTATTGCTGAAGCGCTACTATTCCACCAATGGAGATAGTTGGCGCCAATTTTGCTACGTCACGGAGCTATCTCCTGGGCAAGCCAATCACAGTTATGATTTTGCAGAAAACGCGGGAATTTGCCCGCCAAGACTGCCTGGGAACACAAGTCATTCCCACGCCTCGCTGGTAGCCCGCCAGAAAGTGTTTCCACTATGTTTCTGCGAAGTAATGGAATCTCTAGCCCAGCCGTTCTTCAGGCCCCTGTGGGCGTGTCGCCCCCGCTCTTATGACAATGTCGGCGTCCGGACAGCATCCACTTGGCTCCCTCACACCTGTCGGCATAACCCTTTCGAGCTCAGCAGAACTCGCCCGTCACCGGACCACCCGGGTGACGAGAGACGCTGCGTGGGAAGTCCGCGTGTGAAGGAATAGCAACTTTTCACCGCATGCAATTAGAGAGGAAAATATTCATATCTTCTGAGTTCTCAATACTAGCCTTTTAATGACCATACTCGGCTATACTTCACCTAATCGAATTACTCAGAGTAAGATATAAATATGAGAGGGGGCAAGTCACTGTGTGCATCGTAAAGGCATGCCACCTCATGCCTTGCAACGCGCTGTTCAGAAGAGGTCTCCAACCCCTCGTACTCTTACGGATTTATGGACAGCCCTGCAGGATTCACGGTGTCATTTCCCTCCAGCACTAATTCAGACACTAGTGGAGTCCATGCCACGTCGTGTTGCGGCACTTGTGCGTGCTCGCGGGGGTCTTACACGATATTAGGCAGGTATACCAGTTTCTTGGGCTGTTCCGAATGGCGTGTACCAGCCTATAGAAAGATTGATGATGAAGAAGGAAACTTTTACTGCTCGTAGGCTCACATAAAAGTGAACACGGGCGCAAGCTGCCCCTACGGCGACAGAAACCTACGTGGCACAATTGGGGAGTCGCGCGCATTCTGCCAAGTGTTACACGAGGCAGCCACGGGCAGGTCCTTGGTCCTGCTGACCCGCGGCGGCGGTCACGCATTCCGGCGACGCGGCGAGGACAATGGCGCCACGTCACGCTCTCGCGACGCCCGCCAAACTGGTGGCTGGACCGGCGCCGCCCCCTCTCCCCGCTCTGAAGGGCCACTTTAAACGTCTCGGGAAGCCCGTAAACGCGCCTGCGTGAAGGTCCACACTCTCTCGTCTGCCCGCGCACGTCTCTGCGCGTATGTGAGAGGTGCGCGGACCTGGAAATTGGAGTTGAAGGGTCCAGGAATATTCCTCGAAGCTGTGGGCACAAATCGCGTCTGCGCAGAAGTATAGCTGCCGCGCCGCAAATCCAGCGAATGAAACGTGTCTGACAAAACTGTTAAGACTTTCGTGGCCACTTGTTGACAGACTGCGTGTTGGCTTCTGTCTCGGGTCCTTTGGCCGACGTTCGTTTGATGGTTTTTCTCACGTCTCGTCAGCGGGAATGTCTGGCATTGTCAAGGCCTCACCTTCAATTGCTGGTGACTGGAGTCAAGCTCGCGGCCGCTGTTTACATGGAATGCCGGACATTTGCCACACTTGCCCCTTCGCCAGGTAGCTTGAGTAGCGATACCTCGGGTAAGCGACGCCCTTCCTCGTACTACTTCTGTCCGCTTTCAAACCGCCGTCTCCACACCTTACTCGATACAACCAGAACGTAAGGGACCTTCTTCTTCGTCATCTTGGCCAAATACAGAGCTTCTTTTCTGAAATCGAAATATCTATAACTTTTGGGAAACGAAAGCAATACCAACGATTATGTCAGTATGTAATGGCAATGGCTCTGAGCACTATGGGACTCAACTGCTGTAGTCATAAGTCCCCGAGAACTTAGAACTACTTAAACCTAACTAACCTAAGGACATCACACACATCCATGCCCGAGGCAGGATTCGAACCTGCGACCGTAGCAGTCGCACGGTTCCGGACTGCGCGCCTAGAAGCGCGAGACCACCGCGGCCGGCTGTCAGTATGTCATTAGTTCTGCCAAGTATAGATTCCTCTGTCTGTACGGTAGCTTTCTTTCACGATTACTGATTGCTATAGAAACAGTCCATCGTCATGGGAGCAACAAAAAAGGAACGATGTAAACAGAATTCGAATCTACGCTAATCATTTCTTTTTGATCACTATATCTGTGCCTACTTTAATTACTAAAAATGCGTGCCCAAAAGACAACAAGGAAAGAAGAAATGGGTATGTGAATGTTTGAAAAGAAGAACGACATACTCCATATTAATTTACTCTCTAAAATGCGATATCTCTTGCGGCGAAAGGTTAGGAGCACCGAAAAAGGCAAGTATAATTTAGACGAACGCAAAATCTCCAAGATTGGCGAAGTTTTACTGAGGCTCGAAATTTGGTGCGGATTTCAATGCGAGATGCATTTAATAGTTTCCACAACAAAACTCTCTTTAGACATGTGGCGGAAAATCCCAAGAGACTCTGGTTCTATGTTAAGTAAACCAGCGGAAAGGCTCAGTAAGCGATTGGGGGGAGGGGGAGGGGGAGGGGGGGGGTTGGGGGAGGGGGAGGAGGAGGAGGAGAAAAGGGACGCAACCCCTCAGAGCAGGTAAAATCATGGCAAATGTCCGCACACCGTTTACATGTAGCTGGCGCGGCAACGTCCAAGAGCTTTTCCGTGGTCATTTCCGGTGCGGTTCTCCCCTTGCTACCTGCGATGGTCGTTCGCTGCAGCACGGGAATCCACAGGATCCGTTCACGTTGTGGCTTTCTTCGTTCTTGTTTAAGCCATTTTGTGTACTTCTATAGCTTCTCCGAGCAAGAGGGTATGATAGCTCTTCCTTCCTTGTCGGCGAATTGTACTGTGTGGTCTGTCTCACACAGAGCGTGCTCTACCATGGTCGATTTCTCCACTTGCTCCAACCTGCACTATCGCTCTTGTCCACAATCACAGGACGTTTCTGTTTTGAATCCCCATCTCGTCAGGTTGTTTCTGGATCGTCCAACTCCTGATCGTAATCTGTTTAAAGATTTCCACACCAGCCAGCTTTCATTGTGTCCAGGTGGTAGTTCAGCTTCTGGCATCCATCCGGGCAGGTGGGGGGTCGACTTCTTCCCGGCTCTTACAACCTAATAAATCTGCGGTGGCCGAGTACTGTACTGAAAATGGGCACTGTATGGTGTACTATAATGTCGAAATTTTAGCCTCGACTTTATCCTTCTGGGACTCGGTAGTGAAGGAAGCAATTTAAGAAAGCAATTTAAATTCGCTTGGCGACGAATTTAATTGATAGAGATAGCGGCTTCAGCTTGGACAAATCTTGAAGTCTGGCAATTTCTGTAATAAAACCACGAAGACGTCGCGACGGTGCAGCTCGCAGTGATACATCGATATCACCGTGTGGGTCGACTGCGCAGCCATATATCTATTTCCACGCATATGCCATACGTCTTTGCCGCCGATTAACGTTGGGGATTGGATTGTTTGGGGAAGGAGACCAGACAGCGAGGTAATCGGTCTCGTCGGATTAGGGAAGGATGGGGAAGGAAGTCGGCCGTGCCCTTTCAAAGGAACCATCCCGGCATTTGCCCGGAGCGATTTTAGGGAAAACACGGAAAACCTAAATCAGGGTGGCCGGACGCGGGACTGAACCGCCGTCCTCCCGAATGCGACCGATTAACGTCAATGGCGCCTTGTGTATCTGTGGCCGCATGCGCAGCGGTGCGGTCCACGGCTTTAAAAGGACGGACCAAGTGCTGGAGCGTCCTCTGACCTTTCCCTCGGCAGGTCCCACCTGGCAGTTTTATTCTTCATCGTGTGTGCTACAAGTGGGTTTTAAGTGTGTTGTTCTGGAGTGTTTTTTAATACTGTGGCCGACTTTTAACCTGTGCATTTGCATTCAGTGTCTTCTTTGTGTTTTAAGAATCGCCAACTGTGTTTTTTAACTTTATGCTGACTTTTTCAATTGTCCCCCATGTACGTTTCCCTGTCAGTGTATTTTTACCTCCATTATCTCCCCTTACTCTGTTTTATGTTCCCCTT
This sequence comes from Schistocerca nitens, assembly GCF_023898315.1. Classification (NCBI taxonomy): domain Eukaryota; kingdom Metazoa; phylum Arthropoda; class Insecta; order Orthoptera; family Acrididae; genus Schistocerca; species Schistocerca nitens. The sequence goes on from NC_064617.1 coordinate 967,425,799, forward strand.
TTTTATCGCCATATATATGTAACATTTTATTCTTGTTTTAGTTGTCATGTCACTCGGCTGAAGAGCGGCGGATTGTGCCGCTGACATCCCTCCCCTGAGGAATGAAATCACAATTAAAAAAGCTGCAGCGTCAGTCACCTTGGCTCACTCTGACGATGGCTCGACGGTAGTCAGCCGAAACATTAGAAGTAGTCAAATTTACGCGGCTGCACGCCCGAAATTTTATGGATCAGTATTTGCGCCACGAAAATATGAAGATGCACACCGTTAGAATGTTTAACACACATTATTTTCAATAAAACGTTTCTATCGTGATGACTGGGTGTTGTGTGATGTCCCTAGGTTAGTTAGGTTTAAGTAGTTCTAAGTTCTAGGGGACTGATGACCATAGATGTTAAGTCCCATAGTGCTCAGAGCTATTTTTTTTAACGTTTCTGGGTGAGTGCCCGATATTTTGCAGACTAATATTTCGGCAACTTATCTTCATCGTGGCGGATTAAATGCAGCACCCAGGCGAAGACCATGGCAGGTTTCAATCCTCTCTCTTCGACATTACGACACCTGGATGATCATTTCCGGCCGAGTAACGAACGCCTCAGTTCGTTTCCCCTGGAATGCTGGAACCGGAATCCTGGAGGACGCGGGGCGGAGGGCGTCGACGGTTCAGGGGGAGTCGTGCAGCGAAGCGTGTCGGCGGGCGGCAGGAAGCGGCCGTAATAACGACAGCCGGGGGAAGTTATTTAGGGTGCCCCGCGTAAGGCCGTGTCCACCGTTCTGGCGCGGCGCGGAGAAACGTAACAAATGCGAATGTCGCCACACCCACATCCTCTTACGACGGCGCATCGCGACAGGCCCTAACTCTCGTAATGGTGATCTACACAGGCTGCAGACCGAAACAGAAAAATAACAGCACCAACTTCTATACACAACAAGTGCGATGTACTTGAGGACAATATTATGGAAATGGAAGAGAATGTAGATGAAGATGAAATGGGAGATACGATACTGCGTGAAGAGTTTGACAGAACCCTGGAAACTACTGACGGCCTTGGGAGAGCCAGTCCTGACAAAACTCTACAATCTCGTCAGCAAGATGTACGAGACAGGCGAAATACCCTCAGACTTCAAGAAGAATATAATAATTCCAATCCCAAAGAAAGCAGGTGTTGGCAGACGTGAAAATTACAGAACTATCAGTTTAATAAGTCACAGCTGCAAAATACTAACGCGAATTCTTTACAGACGAATGGAAAAACTGGTAGAAGCCGACCTCGGGGAAGATCAGTTTGGATTCCGTAGAAATGTTGGAACACGTGAGGTAATACTGACCGTCCGACTTATCTTAGAAGTTAAAGATTAAGGAAAGGCAAACCTACGTTTCTAGCATTTGTAGACTTAGAGAAAGCTTTTGACAATGTTGACTGGAATACTCTTTCAAATTCTGAAGATGGCAGGGGTAAAATACAGGGAGCGAAAGGCTATTTACAATTTGTACAGAAACCAGATGGCAGTTATAAGAGTCGAGGAGCACGGAAGGGAAGGAGCGGTTGGGAAGGGAGTGAGACAGGGTTGTAGCCTGTCCCCGATGTTATACAATCTGTATATTGAGCAAGCAGTAAAGGAAACAAAAGAAAAATTCGGAGTAGGTATTAAAATCCATGGAGAAGAAATAAAAATGTTGAGGTTCGCCGATGACATTGTAATTCTGTCAGAGACAGCAAAGGACTTGGAAGAGCAGTTGAACGGAATGGACTGTATCCTCAACAACGAGGATAATGGAAAGTAGTCGAATTAAGTCGGGTGATGCTGAGGGAATTAGATTAGGAAATGAGACGCTTAAAGTAGTAAAGGACTTTTGCTATTTGGGGAGCAAACGAACTGATGATGGTCGAAGTAGAGAGGATATAAAATGTAGACTGGCAATGGCAAGGAAAGCGTTTCTGAAGAAGAGAAATTTGTTAACATCGACTATAGATTTAAGTATTTGTATGGAGTGTAGCCATGTATGGAAGTGGAAACATGGACGATAAATAGTTTGGACAAGAAGAGAATAGAAGCTTTCGAAATGTGGTGCTACAGAAGAATGCTGAAGATTAGATGGGTAGATCACATAACTAATGAGGAGGTATTGAATAGGATTGGGGAGAAGAGAAGTTTGTGGCACAACTTGACTAGAAGAAGGGATCGGTTGGTAGGACATGTTCTGAGGCATCAAGGGATCACCAATTTATTATTGGAGGGCAGCGTGGAGGGTAAAAGTCGTAGAGGGAGACCACGAGACGAATACACTAAGCAGATTCAGAAGGATGTAGGTTGCAGTAGGTACTGGGAGATGATGAAGCTTGCACAGGATAGAGTAGCATGGAGAGCTACATCAAACCAGTCTCAGGACTGAAGACCACAACAACAATAGCAACTATATACAACGACGGAAAATAAAATCCCAACACCGAGAAGGTGTTTTGCGAAATGAGCGAGAGGTTGTAGGCGTATCTGAAAGATTACGTCTATTCAGATTTCCCTCCAGTCGGATAAGACTGGCTCTAGAGGCGCCACCATGAGGATGCAAAGCAGGTTTGCTTTAAATAGGCGCTGTAAAGGTCGTGAGCGTTAGTTACATTCGAGATTGGACTTGTTGAGTTGATGTCAGTCAAGGACGCCTTAAAGGGGGGGGGGGGGGGACGATGATGAAAAACACACACTATTTCAAAAATTCACCAAATGCACTGATTTGGATATATGGCAATTAAATTTTATACCACGCTTTACATGAAAGTAACACATTTACATAAAAAAATCCTTTGATTATATACATTCCACTTTTTTTGAATGAAATTTGAAGTTTTATTTAAAAAAAATAATGTATGTTCCTTTTTCTCGGAAAGTATTCAAGAGATTTCTACAAAAATTTCTCTGTTTCATCTCTTTATATGTTGTAAGCTTCTCTCATGAGGTTTTTAGAGTAGGGCAAATAGAAGAATTTTCATAATATTTTAGTCATAATTTCACAAGTACAATTTTAAATTCATGCAAAAATCCAAGCACTTTTCTCCATATCTCAGATTGCAATCAAAATTTCAAAATTTTCTCTTGAGGCAATATTTATTAGGTTTACAGAAACATGTGTACAAAATGACAGCTCTACCTAGGCACTGCCCTTTTATACCTTGGGTACGCGACACTACGGCCATCTGTACGTGTGAACATCGCTATCCCCTGACTTTTGTCACGCCAGTGTATACTGGAACATAAGAAAACACAGCCAGTCTACCCGCTATGCATACCATTTCCGAAGGCATCTCTGATACGAATTTATATGCCAAGTGGATCGCAAGAGCACAGTAGCGAGACGCAAGTAACTTGTCACGCTCTAAATGCACTCACTGCAACGGCGAGAGGATGCGCGGCTTCGGCGATAAACGAAAATGAAACACGTTTGCTTCTGCCAGGTAGCTACACGTAGCTGCCGGCGCCTATTAACACTGATGTTCCTTTCACTCACGCAGCGTTTACTAACGACGGGCCTTCCCCTAAACGAAGACACAAAGCCCAATCGTAAAGAGCAAGATTATGGTTTTGTACATTGTGTGCTTATTGGGAAGAGAACGTCAGCAGCAATCTAACGCTCTTCGAAGACAGCAGTATGCGAGAATGACGACATTAACTGGGTAAAAATAAATAACTTTCAAATTTGTCAAACAACCACGTCCAAGGAAAGGCAACAAATAATACTCCATCGAGTGTGCACCTGGAGAAACGCACGCGGAATTGGAGTTATTACGTACGTTAAACAACTGCCATGAAATGAACGGCAGACTCTTGAGTAATGCAGATAGTTTACACATTTTTGAGCTGGAGCTGTCATTTACCGAATGTAAGATGGACACAGGGAAAGGAAAAAAGGAAGATAAGAGTTTAACATCCCGTCGATCAAAAAGTTTTAAGAGATGCAGGACAAGTTCGGATTGGGAAAGAAAACTGGCTATGTCGTTTTCAAAGGAATTATTCCAGAATTTGCCTAAAGCTGTAACTCCGGTTTGGGTAAGGATGTGGTAGAAAAATCAGCCGCTAACTCATTAAAAGGAATCATACCAGCATTTGCCTTCAGCGATTTAGATAATCACGGAAAATCTAAAACTGTGTGGTCCGACAGGAACTGAAACCTTGTCCTAAAGAATACATTTCCAGAGGTGATCGCAAAACGTAGAACTGGACAAACAGAATGCTAGAACGCTCTGCACTGGTGAAACGTTGGAAAGTCAGTGGAAACGACCGTCGACGGAAGAACTTAACTTGAGTAACAAAACAAAATAAGAGTGCACCGCAAAAGAATTAGGAGAAACGTGGTGAACAGTGTGAAAGAAAAAGTTCGGAATACAAAGTTGTGTTTCGGAAATGGAGTGGTAGTGCGACATCCAGACTAGATAACAGGAAACCCAGATGCCAATGAACTACCCCGCTGAAGATGCCGTAAGAGTAAGAAAAAGGCGAAACGCTTCTGGGAATAATAAATTAAGTTACACCAAGAAAAGGTGGTTTTATTTACAAAACAAGAAGAACTTAAAACTCACGCGGAAGGTCAGAATGCCGAAGTGAAGGCTTTCTATATTTTTTCATTCGACTCATTCCTGAATCCTGTTTGAATTGTCTAGGATCTGCTCTCTCATATTTTTGTTGGATGTATTCTAACTATTGTCTTCGCCAACAACGTTTGCCCTCTACTACCATGGGAATTATTCCCCCACGGTAATACGACAAATATCCACCTGTCCCTGTTTCTGTTCAATGTTTTCCACACAGTCCTTTCTTTGCATATTTCTTGCCTCATCGGATCACTGAATATTAGCACCCTTCTGTAACAGTGTCCCTTTAAAAGTTTCCATTCTCTTCTTTTCCAGTTTTTCCTCAGTCCATGAGTCACTTCTATAGGTTGCTCTGCTCCAATTTTAGATTCACAGATATTTCTTCCGGAAATTAAGGTCTATGTTTGAGACTAGTACCCTCTTTTTAGCGCGGGATGCCAACTTTGCCTGTTCCAGTCTGCTTCTCAAATCATCTTCCCCTCATTCGTCATAAGGCATTTCCAACGTAGTAGAATTCCTTCTCTTCGTCTATTAGCTGGTCCCCTAATTTGAGGCTCAGTTTTGGTAAATCTACTGTACCTACAGAGATCAATACACTAAGCAGTTTCAGAAGGATGTAGGTTGCAGTAGGTACTGGGAGATGAAGAAGCTTGCACAGGATAGAGTAGCATGGCGAGCTGCATCAAACCAGTCTCAGGACTGAAGACCACAACAACAACAACAACAACAACAACAACAACAACAGTTGATTTTGTGGTACCATCAAATGCCAAAAATCTGAGAAATTGGTGAAATAGAAATTATGTGACCATAGTCAGTAAACATTTGCAAAAGCTAATAATTTGATAGGATGAGGGTGCGCTTGTCTTTCGAATGGCCCTTTTCTGATGAATGTAAATCTGCAGCCCTTACTTACTGCTCGCTCTCTATAGAGAGAGAGAGAGAGAGAGAGAGAGAGAGAGAGAGAGAGAGGCATGCTCCAGCGTCACGCCAGCCACTTTGATGCTCCACGGCACAAAGTGATGGTAACTTTTCCAGCAAATAACCATGTTATCCAGAGATGCGCCGACACGTTTACTTACTAGGCCGTAGCTTCTACAGAGCACAGTCTCTCCTTAAAGGGCGATATGAGATCTCAGATCTTTTGGAGTGTGGTCCATTTTCAAGACCACTTACGGAAGTTGATTTGATGTGTTTAATTGCGTTGCCCGTTACGAAGTGTAGAGAACTTACCAATTTTCTTACCTCCGTGGAAAGGAGAGTAATTCGAGAGTTCCTTCACCTCTGTAACGTTTAGTTACACCATTTCGTTTTCTCCAAACCAGTTTAAATATGTGAGCACTTGCTAATCTCATTAACGCATGTCACAAATTTGCTCCTACCCTTTAACTACTCCAGATCCACTCTATAACAACGTCGAAGTGGGACCAGCAACACTCAACACAGCGAGAACGTACTGCATTGCTGTGAAGACCAGGATGTGTAGTGAGCAGATGTTTTTATACGTCTTGAATGAGTGTTGTATTCATGCACTAACAAGGGAACCTCCCCATCGCACCCCCCTCAGATTCAGTCATAAGTAGGCACAGTGGATAGGCCTTAAAAAACTGAACACAGATCAATCGAGAAAACAAGAAGTTGTGTGGAACTATGAAAAAATGAACAAAATATACAAACTGAGTAGTCCATGCGCAAGATAGGCAATATAAAGGAGAGTGCTGAGGTTAGGAGTGCCGTGGTCCCGCGGTTAGCGTGAGGAGCTGCGGGACGAGAGGTCCTTGGTTCAACTCTTCGTTGGATTGAAAAATTTTTATTTTTATTTTCAGACAATTATTATCTGTCCGTCCGATGCGACGTAACTGCGCCGTAGTATGAGGACGCTACACCTAAACAAAGACCGAAACACACGTCAGTCGACTACAGCACACGCAAGAGAGAGTATTCCTGCTAAGGAGGCTCCCTGGCTGGCCGTTGACTGTTCGCCACTTTGGACTAGAGTGCATGAAATACGTGAGATATATTCCGTGGGCAATATGAATCCAGCAAATATAGCGGACGGACGGACAGATAATAATTATCTGAAAATAAAAAATTAAACTTTTCACTCGAGGGAAGACTTGAACCAAGGACCTTTCATTCCGGAGCTGCTCACGCTAACAGCGGGACCACGGCGCTCTTGAGCTCACCCAATCCATGATATAGCATATGTTGCACATGGACTACTTAGTTTGTATATTATGCTTATTTTTTCCATAGTTCCACACAATTTCTTCCTCTTTTCTCGATTGATCTGTGTTCAGTTTTTCAAGGCCTATGCACTGTGCCAACTTATAACTAAATCTGAGGGGGGTGCGATGGGGAGGTTCCCTTGTAAGTAACAACAAGACACGAGTTGTAAATTGCAATTTTTTTAACAACAAAACGAAATCAAAGTCTCAAGTAGGAGGTAAACAAAACTTTGCTGTAAACTGGCAAGACTGAATTATGACCAGTTATAACCCAAGTAACGCACTCTTCCATGTCACTTTTTAATTATCACTTAACTGTTCCTTTATTATCGTACTGTGTTGATACTCCTGTTACTTCACTTGCGTCTTTGAAATACCCTACTGAGATGCCACGCTACAGGCGTCGTCGACGTGCGCGTCATCACGCTACTGTTTTGATCAGGAGCATTGATTTGACATCAGTCTCTATGAGGATAAATAATAAAATAGTGGAAGGAACCTTTATGGCCCTCGTGCGTTTGTAGATGGTAAGTTTTGTTTACTGTCTTTCATACAAGTGCCGTCAGACATGCAAAGGATGGCTTACTGTTGCTGTTGTGTACTGTACTACAGCAACACTGTCTGGATTTGACAGTTTTAATGCGAGAGATGTGATTGTGTACAATACCTTTCATATCACTGTGCTTGCCAACAAGAACTGTGGGGAATCTACTTATCAGCCCGATGGTCCTCTGATGGTTAGAACCAGGAACTGGAAGAAAGTTGGTCCACCTCAATCTGTTTCTTTTTTTAAGTAAAAAGCATCGTTATAACAACAATAAAGAGTCGGACCACTTATTAGAGGTGTACTTGGTCAGGGTGGATAAAATAAAAGTAGCCAGAAAATATTTTACAGTGGGACTGACGCTTGTTCATATCACAGATGTTGCTACAAACAGCCACCGCTGAAGCCGATGCAGCATTGTGGTCGGTTTATCAAAATGTGAGACACGCGTAGCAGCTCTGCCTGAGGGACAGCAGCAACAGGGTTTACATTGTTTTGCTGTAGCTCTTCCCACGTGTGGGGACTGGTTGACTATACACTACCCTTCAACTTGTCCCAAAGGTAAAAATCAAAAGGTAGATAGATGAAAAAAAACGAAATCTCGCTGAAAATATCTGTATAGTCTTTCATCTTGTGCGAGTTGATCCACGTATGAGTTAAATAGCAGCATTAAAAGTTTGGTGAAAGAATGCTGTTACGATTCGGGCACCAGACATACGAGAGGCGTTTGAAAAGTCCGTGCATACATAAAAACTACTTACGTGTTTGGGGTAAACTTTTTTTTCCGACAGTCTCCTTTTAGACTTATACACTTCGTCCAACGCTGTTCTAATTTGTTGATCCCTTCCGAATAATAGGAATTCTCCAAGTCTGCAAAATAGCTATTAGTTGCTGCAATCACCTCCTTGTTTGAATAAAATCTTTCTCCTGCCAGATATTTCTTCAAATTGGGGAACAAATAGTAGTCCGAGGGAGCCAAGCCTGGAGAATAGGGGGATGTGAAACGAGTTGGAATCCTATTTCCATTAATTTTGAGAGCACAACTGCTGAAGAGTGTGCTGGTGGTGCATTGTCGTGATGGAAAAGGACTTCTTTGCGGTTCAATCGCCGGCGTTTTCCTTGCAGGTCGGTTTTCAAACGGTTCAACAACGATGAGTAATATTCACCTGTAATAGTTTTACCCTTTTTCAGATATTCGATGAAGATTATCCCTTGCGAATCCCAAAAAGACAGTCGCCATAACCTTTCCGGCCGAAGGAATGGTCTTCGCCTTTTTTGGTGCAGATTCTTCCTTGGTAACCCATTGTTTAGATTGTTGTTTGGTCTCAGGAATATAGTGATGTATCCATGTTTCATCCACAGTGACGAAACGACGCTTAAAGTCCTGCGGATTCTTCCTGAACAGCTGCAAACAATCCTCGCAACACTTCACACGATTCAGTTTTTGGTCAAGCGTGAACAATCGCGGAACCCATCATGCGGATAGCTTTCTCATGTCCAAATGTTTATGCAAAATCTTATGTACCCGTTCATTCGAGATGCCCATAGTACTGGCAATCTCGCACACCTTAACTCTTCTGTCATCCATCACCATATCATGGATTTTATCAATGGTTTCTGGAGTCGCAACCTCAACAGGGCGTCCAGAACGTTCAGCATCACTTGTGCCCCTACGGCCACTCCGAAAATTTTGAAACCACTTATAAACTGTTCTAATCGAAGTGCAGAGTCACCGTAATGTTTATCAAGCTTTTCTTTACTCTCCTGAGGCGTTCTGCCTTTCATAAGGTAATGTTTAATCACCACACGAAATTCTTTTTCGTCCATTTTTTGACAATCACTCGACGTCCTTGATTCACACGAATGCCAAACACAAAGAAATAGACCAATATGGCTAAACTTTCTGTGCGTTCCTTCCAAAGATGCTACTAACTAAACATGACCTTGATACGCGCCGGTGGTCCGATCTCTCGGACTTTGCACGGACTTTCCAAACGCCGCTCTTAGTGCAGCATACACCAATCTTGAGATTATGGGACGGCTCTTCGAACTACTGATGGAGATTTTCTGACGCATAAAGGCGCGTGTTCTGCGAGTCTACATACCCTGACAAAATTAACCTCGTGTGATCTCAAGAAACGAAAAACTGAGGATCCGAAAGTCCTGAGTCCACTGGAAGAAAACTGGAAAGTTTATATTGACGCTCCAACTCCCAAAATTCCATTGTTAATGAAATAGACGCAGCGTCTTTTCAACGTTTCGATAAGACGAGCTTATTTCTCTCTTGTACAGATAAACTGCGTTCAGATAAAGGGAACCTGTAACCTTTCTCTCTGAACAGAGCCTGGTTTGTAAGTCGCGTGCTTGCCAACGCCGGTTCGTTCGGTGCTAGAGGCGTGGAAGAGGAATCCAGCACTACTTTCAGCCAGGGAGCTGTTACGAGCGTTCCGCGACGTGCCTAATCTGGAATGTGCTGGCAGCGTGCGCGTGTTTGCAAACGCTTTCCTGTTAAACTCTGTGGAACACCTAACTACAAAACACACACACACACACACACACACACACACACACACAGCGAGGATTGCAGGAGGCTGTGAGGACACAGAAATTGGACCCAGTCATCAGCGGAGCCGAAACTGACAGAGAGAAGCATGAGACAGCGTGATTATACCTCTGCTATTCACAATATACAGGATGAGCACGAAGTATTGCCCTGATTATAACAATTTATTACAGAATAACCGTTTGACATAATAATGCCGTTGCATAGATTAGTGTTACTAGTTTTTTAAGACCACTTATGTTAGCCGGACGGAGTGGCCGAGCGGTTCTAGGCGCTACAGTCTGGAACCGCACGACCTCTACCGTCGCAGGTCCGAATCCTGCCTCGGGCATGGATGTGTGTGATGTCCTTAGGTTAGTTAGGTTCAAGTAGTTGTAAGTTCGCCGCGCGGGATTAACCGAGGCGCTGCAGTCATGGACTGTGCGGCTGGTCCCGACGGAGGTTCGAGTCCTCCCTCGGACATGGGTGTCTGTCCTTAGGATAATTTAGGTTAAGTAGTGTGTACGCTTACGGACTGATGTCCTTAGCAGTTAAGTCCCGTACGATTTCACACACATTTGAACATTTTTTTAAGTTCTAAGTTCTAGGGGACTGATGACTACAGAAGTCCCATAGTGCTCAGAGCCATTTGAACCATTTCAGAATTTCAAAATTTGCTCTTGATACAACGTTTATTATGTTTGCAGAAATGTGTGTACAGAATTTCATAATTCTAGCCTTCATAGAATCTGAGGAAAAAGTACATAAACTTTGTTTTTTAAACTTTTCAGGAAACTCAGTTTAAAGTTTAACCTAACTTTTTTCCTTATGTCACTTCTTCAGAAGTCACCACATTTGTACTCTGGGCCGAATTTCCCTTCACGGCTTCTCTTCTGGTTTCTTTTTGTCTGTTTTCTTTCCTTTACCAGGTCTTCAACTGACTTTTCAGCTGCAGAGACGCGCTGTAAATCTATTTTTCTCATGATGTCTTGAGTAAATGGCTCAAATGGCTCTGAGCACTATGGGACTTAACATCTATGGCCATCAGTCCCCTAGAACTACTTAAACCTAGTTAACCTAAGGGCATCACAAAACACCCAGTCATCACGAGGCAGAGAAAAATCCCTGACCCCGCCGGGAATCGAACCCGGAAACTGTCTTGAGTAAAATTTCCTATCTTGAAGCCCATTCTTTCTACCATTCTTTCTACCATTCTTTCTAACACCTTCATCCTCCCGACGTCCCCATCATTAAATACAATAACTGCACCATAAGTTACAATTCTGACAGCTGTAGGAGATGCAAATGTGTTTTTAGGGCATCGTTTCCATATGAGTGAATTTAGAGACATTTGGATTTTGGGTTTTGCCATGAAAATTTTTGAGAAGTGCAGGATCGGCCAGTATCCACAGCAGCTTGTATCCCAGCCTTCAGCAGCTTGTATCCCAACCTTCAGCAGCTTGTATCCCAGCCTTCAGTTCGCCGACGCCAGCAACTGGTGTGATGAAGACTCTGCACTTGATATAACCCCAGAAAAAAAGGTCAAGGGGCGTAATGTATGGAGAGCGGGGTGGCCAAGGTGTTGCACCGTTCCTTCCAATCCACCGATCCAGGCATTACTCCCCTCTCCAGACATTACACCCCTTGACTTTTTCTCTGGGGCTACATCAAGGGCAGAGTCTTCGTCACACCAATTGCTGACGTCGACAAGTGAAGGCTAGGATACAAGCTCCTGTGGGTACTGTGAGAGAACACATGTTACGAAACACCTGGCAGGAACTGGAATACCGCCTCGACATTCTTCTTTGAGCACACATTGGGGTTTACTAACGTAAGTGGTCTTAAAAAAAAAAGTTAGTAATACTAACCTACGTAACGGCATCAAATGGAACTTATTATGTCAAACGGTTATTCTGTTATAAATTTTTATAATCAGGGGAAGACTTTGTGCTCACCCTGTACTTCAACACGGGGAAGTGCTTCAACATCGCAAGCCTCTGGGCAGTGCCTTGCCGGCTGAGGTCACGTGACACTGTTGATGGCGATCTGACCTTCGTGTGCGGACCTTGGGCTGGAGGGACTCTTTTGTGCCTTGCGGGAGGCGATGGCCATTTACTGGAGTCGAATTTCACCCTCCCTCTTCTTCCAACTCCGTCAACAACAAGACGAACGCAACAGAGAAAAACACAGCCACCAATCATCCGCGCGACATACTTACACTTAAAACTCTCCCACCCTCTTAATCACGCAAAAACTCACGCGCAACGTTCACGAAAAGTTCACACACAAAAATATCTGTATTAATTACTTAATTCCATCGAACACAAACGTTGTTTTTGAAGGCCTGCAACTGTTTCAGCAATGATTTAAATAATAAACAACAGAACTAGTTAAATTTTTTTCGTGGGTAGCACGACACGATTCGGAAATTCATTCAAATTGTCGAGCGCTCTGGGAGAGTACATTAATACTGTACATGTGTTGCTTTGCTCCTGTATGTGTTACTCCAAATGGAAAATAATTTTGGAATTCGTTGATACTACTGTAAGAAAACAACGTTTTGTTTATCCACTTACAGGTATTCTTTTGAGCTGCTTTCATTACACAGAAATTCAACAACACGCAAACCATCAGTCACACGGACTGCTTTACGTTAACTCATAGTACGGTACAGATATAAAGTGACTGTATTGCAACCAAAAGAATTTGGAAACAGTCAGACACACTATTTTAGTATATTACATTTGTATTTCATTAAGTCGTAGCTTTTGACAACTGTTAGTGATAGCTGTTATAAGTTAACGATGGTTTGCGTGAATTTTTGGGTAAGTATGTACACAAAAAACACTATTTTCTAATATTAGTATCTATAAACTGAAACAGAAATATTTACCGTTTTCAGGGCGAGGAAAGCAGAGTAATATGCGCGCATACATCACATAGAATACTAATGTACAGCCGGCCGCGGTGGTCTAGCGGTTCTAGGCGCTCAGTCAGGAACCGCGCGACTTCTACGGTCGCAGGTTCGAATCCTGCTTCGGGCATGGATGTGTGTGATGTCCTCAGGTTAGTTAGGTTTAAGTAGTTCTAAGTTCTAGGGGACTTATGACCACAGATGTTGAGTCCCATAGTGCTCAGAGCCATTTGAACCATTTGAACTAATGTACACTCCCCACATCACTCGATAAAGGATAAAAACTCCCGAAACATTCGAGTTAGGTATGGAAAATGCAACAGGGGTAGTAGTTTATTGTTTAAATCGTATCTGAATTAACTGTTCGATGATTTAACTGTAAATTATCTAATACACTGTTTAATCTAGTGTACGCTAAAACTATTTGATCTAAGATTTTTTTTTAGTTATAGAGTCGAATACGCTCTTAACACGACAGCTAGTTGCTTACTGATGCGTCCGAGCAACGATTAACACACCAGTAATAGAAGCGAGAATCGTAGTGCATGTGCGTGTTGATAATTCCAATGCGAATGGTATCACTCATATTTTAATAATATGACTGCAAAGTTGTGTATTATTTTCGATTATTATTAGACACAACGAAGATTACATCCACTCTACGAAACTTGCATTTTGAACTACCCTTTCCGCTCAGGCTGAAAGCGCAAATAGTGTTAAAACGCCGACAGCACAGCAGTTCATGGTACAATACAAAAATACGGGGTGAATTTCGGTTCTTTCCGTATCAAGGGAAACAGTGGACAAATAAGAACACTACAATTTTACCTCTCAGATCGAAAAAGATGAGAGATCTCCACTCTATCACCCAGGACAGTATTCTTTGTCTTAACACTCTCAGAACGAATAAATTAATATATGCTTTCTGTCATGAACTGAACAAACAGGTCATTTCATAAGTGGTGACAAATGAGTGCACGCAGAGGGGCTCCTTAAACGTTTGCATCTACTGAGATTTGGAAGGAATCATTTTTTTGAACTGATGAGATGCACCATCGGAAAGGCTTTCGAAAAACACATGAAGTGTACACTGAAAACGGCGACAATCATTTTTTTTCTTTTTTTGATGCTTTCACCTTGTGCAAGGCCACAGCGGCACGAAATCGTCAAGTTGAATTGTAGATCTCGCTGCCAGTAATACAAGCAAAAGCGCTACTTCTCTAGGTAGTGGCCGCTCCGTCATGGACATATGTCTTAGCGCGGTACCAACTTTCCAATACCCTCGTCGTAGAAGGCAGCAGCCTGCGCTTTCCGCCAATTCTCCACACTGGTCTGCAACTCGTTGTCTGTGCCAAAATGATATAACCAGCGTTTTTTGCGAGCGAGGAGATGAAAATCGGAAGCAGCCAAGTACGGGCTGTATGGTGTGGCTGATCATACGAGGTGTGGCTAGAAAAAAACCGGACTAGTACTGGTGAAACAATAAAACGAATGCAATAAGGCTGAGAGTCGCGTGGCCTGTCACGTGACTCTCGCTCCGCCTACTGCTCGAGTTTCATCTGCCTCCTGCACTCAGCCTGCCCGTGGCGTCTCTTTTAAGTAGTTGACGTTTTGTCTGTGCGTCGGAAAATGTTGAGTGTACAGAAAGAACAGCGTGTTAACATCAAATTTTGTTTCAAACTAGGAAAATCTGCAAGTGAAACGTTTGTAATGGTACAACAAGTGTACGGCGATGATTGTTTATCGCGAACACAAGTGTTTGAGTGGTTTAAACGATTTAAAGATGGCCGCGAAGACACCAGTGATGACACTCGCACTGGCAGACCATTGTCAGCAAAAACTGATGCAAACATTGAAAAAATCGGTAAACTTCTTCGACAAGATCGCCGTTGAACAATCAGAGCAGTGTCTGAGTTAACAGGAGTTGACAAGGAAAGTGTCGAACAAGTTTACCGATTTTTTCAATATTTGCATCAGTTTTTGCTGACAATGGTCTGCTAGTGCGAGTGTCATCACTGGTGTCTTCGCGGCCATCTGTAAATCGTTTAAACCACTCAAACACTTGTGTTCGCGATAAACAATCATCGCCGTACACTTGTTGTAACATTACAAACGTTTCACTTGCAGATTTTCCTAGTTTGAAACAAAATTTGATGTTAACACGCTGTTCTTTCTGTACACTCAACATTTTCCGACGCACAGACAAAACGTCAACTACTTAAAACAGGCGCCACGGGCAGACTGAGTGCAGGAGGCAGATGAAACTCGAGCAGTAGGCGGAGCGATAGTCACGTGACAGGCCACGCGACTTTCAGCCTTATTGCATTCGTTTTATTGTTTCACCAGTACTAGTCCGGTTTTTTTCTAGCCACACTTCGTACACTTCCCATCGAAAACGCTTCAGGAGCCTGTACGTCCTCTTGGAAGTTACCCTACCACAGCCACGCTTTCCTGCGACGCATGACAGTTACGTTGTGTGGGCTGCATGCAATCAGGCGGAACTCCTCAGCATGAACAAATTGAAAGACAGAAAGCACTTCACAATTGCGGGTGACTATTGTCATAGGCGCTATTACGTGCTCACTGCACGCTAACAACTGAAAAGTGCGACGAGACGAGACCGATGGTCATACTACAAAAAATAAATGTTCAAATGTTTGTGAAATTTTATGGGACTTAACTGCTAGAGTCATCAGTCCCTAAGCTTACACACTACTTAACCTAAATTATCCTAAGGACAAACACACACACACACACCCATGCCCGAGGGAGGACTCGAACCTCCATCGCGACCAGCCGCACAGTCCGTGACTGCAGTACTTTAGACCGCTCGGCTGATCCCGCGCGGGGGTCATGCTACAGACAATGCGCAAAGCATCTGGGCAGAACTTCAGAAATTTCAATCTTGCGACCGACTGGACCATGGAAAAACATTGCCGTCGTACAGCAAATAATTGGGTCTGCTTGCAATCTCAGTTTCAGTAAGAAATTACTTGTAACGTTCACAATAGA
Source organism: Schistocerca nitens (assembly GCF_023898315.1). Classification (NCBI taxonomy): domain Eukaryota; kingdom Metazoa; phylum Arthropoda; class Insecta; order Orthoptera; family Acrididae; genus Schistocerca; species Schistocerca nitens. The sequence continues at coordinate 967,441,622 of NC_064617.1, forward strand.
GCAACACGGCATCACATTTCCGAGAACAAGGCGATCTCCTCGTTGGCGCTTCAATGTTGTTATCTCCTTGAGAAAATATCGACACGGCTCTTGAAACCTCAGAAGCTCTGTTCGCAAACACAAGAAGGTTTGCAAGGTGGGAGTTTTACGCGGAAGCGAAGTAACGGTAGCTACTTACGTAATGATTACACTGGAGATTGATGTTCGCAAGGAATGAGGAGTGACTTCACACGTTTCGCAGCCATCCAACTGTACTGACCTGTAACAGAAGGAAAAATACAATGGCTTGATTGATTTTCAATAATAGACTGCTGCCGTGTTTAACAATTAAGGCTACCAGAGTTAACTAATAACATGTTTGTTCGCTGTTTTTGTTTCTGCAGTGGAATAACGATATGAAGACCGTTAATTCTTGTAGACTCGGCCACCATTTCAAATACACTCCTGGAAATGGAAAAAAGAACACATTGACACCGGTGTGTCAGACCCACCATACTTGCTCCGGACACTGCGAGAGGGCTGTACAAGCAATGATCACACGCACGGCACAGCGGACACGCGCAGCATTTGTGCACCGCCGCCGTCAGTGTCAGCCAGTTTGCCGTGGCATACGGAGCTGCATCGCAGTCTTTAACACTGGTAGCATGCCGCGACAGCGTGGACGTGAACCGTATGTGCCGTTGACGGACTTTGAGCGAGGGCGTATAGTGGGCATGCGGGAGGCCGGGTGGACGTACCGCCGAATTGCTCAACACGTGGGGCGTGAGGTCTCCACAGTACATCGATGTTGTCGCCAGTGGTCGGCGGAAGGTGCACGTGCCCGTCGACCTGGGACCGGACCGCAGCGACGCACGGATGCACGCCAAGACCGTAGGATCCTACGCAGTGCCGTAGGGGACCGCACCGCCACTTCCCAGCAAATTAGGGACACTGTTGCTCCTGGGGTATCGGCGAGGACCATTCGCAACCGTCTCCATAAAGCTGGGCTACGGTCCCGCACACCGTAGGCCGTCTTCCGCTCACGCCCCAACATCGTGCAGCCCGCCTCCAGTGGTGTCGCGACAGGCGTGAATGGAGGGACGAATGGAGACGTGTCGTCTTCAGCGATGAGAGTCGCTTCTGCCTTGGTGCCAATGATGGTCGTATGCGTGTTTGGCGCCGTGCAGGTGAGCGCCACAATCAGGACTGCATACGACCGAGGCACACAGGGCCAACACCCGGCATCATGGTGTGGGGAGCGATCTCCTACACTGGCCGTATACCACTGGTGATCGTCGAGGGGACACTGAATAGTGCACGGTACATCCAAACCGTCATCGAACCCATCGTTCTACCATTCCTAGACCGGCAAGGGAACTTGCTGTTCCAACAGGACAATGCACGTCCGCATGTATCCCGTGCCACCCAACGTGCTCTAGAAGGTGTAAGTCAACTACCCGGGCCAGCAAGATCTCCGGATCTGTGCCCCATTGAGCATGTTTGGGACTGGATGAAGCGTCGTCTCACGCGGTCTGCACGTCCAGCACGAACGCTGGTCCAACTGAGGCGCCAGGTGGAAATGGCATGGCAAGCCGTTCCACAGGACTACATCCAGCATCTCTACGATCGTCTCCATGGGAGAATAGCAGCCTGCATTGCTGCGAAAGGTGGATATACACTGTACTAGTGCCGACATTGTGCATGCTCTGTTGCCTGTGTCTATGTGCCTGTGGTTCTGTCAGTGTGATCATGTGATGTATCTGACCCCAGGAATGTGTCAATAAAGTTTCCCCTTCCTGGGACAATGAATTCACGGTGTTATTATTTCAATTTCCAGGAGTGTAGTTTTTACGAGTCATTCTAATTTCAGGTGGTAGTGGTATGTTGGTGATGTAATTGAGGAGGTAAGTATGGAGAGTTTTCACCATCTTTATCACGATCATCGTCGCTGACTCCGTATCCTTGGTTCGCTACCGCGCTTTGTGGCGCGTCCGGGACACTCCGTATATTCACCTATTGCAGGACCAGGTTTATGACACGAAACAAAACGTAGACGTTGACTAATCACACAATCAATAGAGCGACACAGACGTTTCATTTTCTCTCCCAACTGCGAACATGACGGCATGTATCTCAATAACTGGGCAAAAAAGAATATGGCAGACACAAAAAGCGGTATCGCCATTTCCCTTTAACTACGCAGATGTGAATCTACAATCTGATATACGAGCAATACATATAACAAAGGAATGAACGAATGTTCGTAAGTGAAAACACAGTCCATCGATGTCTTATAGCTTATACGTATTTTGTAAACCGACAACCAGTTAACAAGACAAACAAATCTGTGTTTTCATTGATAAACATGTAATTGTGCTTTGAATTTCCCTCGGCAGGTACTAAAAAAATTGGGGTGCCTTACAAAACGGCCAAAATTTTCTAACTTGTAGTATATTATATGTACGTCTGTACAGTAGAATGCGAGTTGCGACCTCGAGAACCATGTACTAACTCGGGGGGAATCGAAAAAATGCGAAACTGACACTTTTTCAGTGTTTTCCTGAAAGTTTTTCCCTTGCACCATACGACAAAACGTATGTGTAAGTTTCCCGCAGAGCGGTAAATTTAAAACAATTTTCACTGGTTGAATGTCTTTTTGCACAAGATACTTACCAAGATACGACAGAACAGCAAATATCTCAAATCATCAAAAATTGCAAAAGTGTACCTTTTCCCATTATACCTTTAATTTTACGGCGTTTTTAACAATTGTAGTTGCAAGTGGATCTAACAGTCGACGTTTGTGAACAACAACAAGTTAAAACCTGTCGTTTTTGGTGTTTTTTGATAATTTGAAAATTCCAGCATTCCTTTTAAGTACTGTATTTCGCTAAATATATGGTGCAAACTTCAGAAAATTTTACATGGTACAACAAAGATCTGAATACCTTTTGTAGTAGGGCAGAAAGGAAAAAAATTAGAGGGGCAAAACTGAAAGAACTGCTAAAATTTTGCCGATTTACGACGCCGCCCAAGTTACTACAACAATCTCGAGGTCGAAGACTCAGATTCTGCATTACAGACTACGTATATACAAGCACACTAAAAATTTGAACCACTTATTTGGTCCAGTGTGGCTGCCGATTTGGCTACAAATAAGTAAAAAAATCACGACGTTTAAATTTTCGTGTTGTACTGTCAAAGAATGAATGAATACTCAGCTATAACGCTAAAAATTAGCCATGGGAGCTTTAAACAGAAAAATTACCTGCTGGTACTTGGCACAAGTTAATACAACACGTATTTTCCACAAATAAGGTAGTAAAGCACTTTTCAATTCACTTTACGTGTGCATCACGACACCTCACTATGATGCGGAGAATAAAAGGGCTTGCCACACGAAAACATGACAAGCTACCTGTAGTAAATAATACACAAGTTATCCTCCAAATTCATGCACACCAAGTGTAGAGAATAAATAAAACGGAAACCCACTGATGATGGCACTGTGGTGCTGAAACATGTTTGGGTACTGAGGAAAAAACGGTGTTTTGCATAACTGGCGGACCTCACACCCTACAGTGTTACATTATTTCCGTTTCGTAAGAATATCCATTTCGGGTCGTAATTGTAAGCGGATATCGTTTCGCGCTTACTTCGTTTCGCGCTTACTCGGTATCAATATGGCGTCGAACCCAAGGCTTGACTTCACAAGAATCAAAGGCGCCGCCATCTGTTTTCCTCTCCGCGCGCAATCTATTCTCTGGTATGGCTGCGGCAGCAACAGTTGGGCGTTTCCGTTCTTTACGCGCTCACACGCTGCCCGCTAACGTGCAGTAGTGGGTGTGTTTCAAAGGGTGAAACCAGTACAGTCATGTAAAACGAACTCGCCGCGCAAGAGAAACAATACATTGTTGTTGTTGTTGTTGTTGTGGTCTTCAATCCTGAGACTGGTTTGATGCAGCCCTCCATGCTACTCTATCCTATGCAAGCTTCTTCATCTCCCAGTACTTACTGCAACCTACATCCTTCTGAATATGCTTAGTGTATTCATCTCTTGGTCTCCCTCTACGATTTTTAAACTTCACGCTGCCCTCCAATGCTAAATTTGGGATCCCCTGATGCCCCAGAACATGTCCTACCAACCGGTCCCTTCTTCTTGTCAAGTTGTGCCACAAACTCCTCTTCTCCCCAATCCTATTCAATACCTCCTCATTAGTTATGTGATCCACCTATCTAATCTTCAGCATTCTTCTGTAGCACCACATTTCGAAAGCTTCTATTCCCTTCTTGTCCAAACTATTCATCGTTCATGTTTCACTTCCATACATGGCTACACTCCATACAAATACTTTCAGAAACGACTTCCTGACATTTAAATCTATACTCGATGTTAACAAATTTCTCTTCTTCAGAAACGCTCCCACTTCGACCATCATCAGTTATTTTGCTCCCCAAATAGCAAAACTCCTTTACTACTTTAAGCGTCCCATTGCCTAATCTAATTCCCTCAGCATCACCCGACTTAATTCGACTACATTCCATTATCCTCGTTTTGCTTTTGTTGATGTTCATCTTATACCCTCCTTTCAAGACACTGTCCATTCCGTTCAACTGCTCTTGCAAGTCCTTTGCTGTCTCTGACAGAATTACAGTGTCATCGGCGAACCTCAAAGTTTTTATTTCTTCTCCATGGATTTTAATTCCTACTCCGAATTTTTCTTTTGTTTCCTTACGTTACTGGCCTGCAAGCGTCATCTGCAACTGACGGTGGCAGCTGGCACCAGAGATGGTAGACCGATCGACAACAGTGAACAGAACACAAAACCTGGCCATCGCTATTCTCTGATTTGGGGTTGTCACGGGTGCTCTCTCGTGAACAACTAGCTGTCAACCACTTTCTTATTCTGCTTCAGGAACAGTCCCGTAACTTTATTCTCGTAGGTGATGATTGAAATTTTGTGACCACCCCTCACAGTTGGACAGACTCCTGCGGTAACAGCGTGAACCCACAGGGAGATAAATTCGGCTAAGCCGGAGGGCGGCGGCAGCTGCCCTGTAGCGGACGGGCGCCGGCGCAGCCAGCAGGAAGCGAGCAGCCGGCCGGCCCGGCCCGGCTGTTCTACCTGCTGGCTGTCGCAGCTGCTCCTCGGCGCGCGCCCAAGGACGACTGAGCGGACCGGGGTCTAGGACCCGGCGCCCCGTACAATACCGCCAGCAGCGCCGTGAGTCTGCTGAACTCATCAATTTTTGACAAAACAAAAAGTGCGTTTTATTTTTAAATTTCTTCTATTAAACTTTGAGCTTAGACATTAACAAACGTAGGATTTAGCAAAATCAACGGTATGACCTTCCATTTTTTACTCTACTTACATAAATTGGTCTAAAATACACTACTGGCCATTAAAATTGCTACACCACGATGAACTACACACGCGAAATTTAACCGACAGGAAGAAGATGCTCTCATATGCAAACGATTAGCTTTTCAGAGCATTCACACTAGGCTGGCGCCGGTGGCGACACCTACAACGTGCCGACATGAGCAAAGATTCCAACCGATTTCTCATACACAAACAGCAGTTGACCGGCGTGGCCTGGTGAAACGTTGTTATGATGCCTCGTGTAAGGAGGAGAAATGCGTACCATCACGTTTCCGACTTCGATAAAGATCGGATTGTAGCCTATCGCGATTGCCGTTTATCGCATCGCGACATTGCTGCTCGCGTTGGTCGACATCCATTGACTGCTAGCAGAATATGGAATCGGTGGGTTCAGCAGGGTAATACGGAACGCCGTGCTGGATTCCAACGGCCTCGTATCACTAGCAGTCGAGATGACAGGCATCTTATCCGCATGGCTGTAACGGATCGTGCAGCAACGTCTCGATCCCTGAGTCAACAGATGGGGACGTTTGCGAGACAACAACCATCTGCACGAACAGTTCGATGACGTTTGCAGCAGCAGCACGGACTATCAGCTCGGAGACCATGGCTGCGGTTACCCTTGACGCTGCATCACATACAGGAGAGCCTGCCATGGTGTACTCGTCGACAAACCTGGGTGCACCAATGGCAAAACGTCATTTTTTCGGATGAATCCAGGTTCTGTTTACAGAATCATGACGGTCGCATCCGTGTTTGGCGACATCGCGGTGAACGCACATTGCAACCGTGTATTCATCGTCGCCATACTGGCGTATCACTCGGCGTGATTTTATAGGGTGCCATTGGTTACACGTCTCTGTCACCTCTTGTTCGCATTGACGGCACTTTGAACAGTGTGTTACGACCCGTGGCTCTACCCCTAATTCGATCCCTGCGAAACTGTACGTTTCAGCAGGATAATGCACGACCGCATGTTGCAGGTCCTGTACGGGCCTTTCTGGATACAGAAAATGTTCGACTGCTACCCTGGCCAGCATATTCTCCAGCTCTCTCACCAATTGAAAACGTCTGGTCAATGGTGGCCGAGCAACTGGCTCGTCACAACACGCCAGTCACTACTCTTGATGAACTGTGGTATCGTGTTGAAGCTGCATGGGCAGCTATACCTGTACACGCTATCCAAGCTCTGTTTGACTCAATGCCCAGGTGTATCGAGGCCGTTATTATGACCAGAGGTGGTTTTCTGGGTACTGATTTCTCAGGATCTATGCATCCAAATTGCGTGAAAATGTAATCACATGTCACTTCTAGTATAATAGATATGTCCAATGAATACCCGTTATTCATCTGCATTTCTTCTTGGTGTAACAATTTTAGTGGGCAGTAGTGTAGAAAGTACTAAAAAAAGAGGCAGTAAATGAAACCAAAGAAAAATTTGGACTAGGAACTGAAGTCGAGGAATAAGAAATAAAAACCGCGAGGTTTGCTGGTGACACTGTAATTCTGTCACAGACTGCAAAGGACTTGTAAGAGCAGTTGAACGGAATTGTCAGTGTCTTGAGAGGAGGATGTAAGATGAACATCAACAAAAACAAAACGAGGATAATGGAATGTAGTCGAATTAAGTCGGGTGATGCTGAGGGAATTGAATTAGGAAATAGTCAAAGTAGTGGATGAGATTTGCTATTTGGGCAGCAAAATAACTGATGATGGTCGAAGTAGAGAGGATACAAAATGTAAACCGGCGATGGCAAGGAAAGCGTTTCTGAGGAAGAGAAATTTCTTAACATAGAGTACAGATTTAAGTGTCAGGACGTCTTTTCTGAAAGTATTAGTACGGACTGTAGCCATGTATGAAAGTGAAACATGGGCGAGAAACGATATAGACAAGAGGAGAATAGCTTTTGAAATGTGGTGCTACAGAAGAATGCTGAAGATTGGATGAGTCGAGCACGTAACTGACGAGGAGGTACCGAATAGGATTTGGGGCAAGAGAAATTTGTGGTGCAGTCTGGCTAAAAGAACGGGTCGGTTGGTAGCTCACATTCTGAGGCATCAAAGGATCACCAATTTAGTACTGGAGGGAAGCGTGGTGGGGGGTGAAAATCGTACAGGTGGGTCAAGGGACCACAACTACACAACAACAAGAAAAGACCATACAAACTAAATTTTATCTCAAATGCATCAAAACGAAACCTTGAATCTCCTTTTATAGATTTTTTAACACTGATCCAAGTGAGTCAAATTACATGCAGGTATTGCACAGGGCCGGCCGCTGTGGCCGAGCGGTTCTAGGCGCTAAAGTCCGGAACCGCGGGACTGCTACGGTCGCAGGTTCGAATACTGCCTCGGGCATGGATGTGTGTGATGTCCTTAGGTTAGTTAGGTTTAAGTAGTTCTAAGTTCTATGGGACTGATGATCTCAAATGGTAAGTCCCATAGTGCTTAGAGCCATTTGAACCATTTTTGAATTGCACAGGGATTTAGAACGAGTCACGCAATAGGCAGCTTCCACACAAGACAAAAGTGTACAGTCATCATCACTCGTTACCGCAAAACTTTTTGCCACTGTCTAAATACTCATTTGTCTTTATAGCTGCTTAATTCATCGTTCAACCATTGCTCTAATACGTCATATCGACTTCCAGAAAAACTATTTAGATCTTCCATTACAAACACCTAAAATAAAATAGCAAAACTGAAGAAATAACAAAAACAAATATATCACATGTTTTTAGTCATTGTTCCAATGGACAAATATGTACACCGATACTAACCTTAGGAACAGCTAGCGAAACACGTCTGTCACGACGTGGTCTTTGGACCTACTGCCGGAACGTGTCTGTGAGCGGAACGCATTTAACGAACGAACATGGATCCTCTGGACCGAGGAGCACAGTTAAGGGTTCAAGCTCAAAAATATGTCTCCTTCGAGTACACTATTAAATCTGGACTAGGTTTATAAATTTTTAGTTATAGCGAGTTTCACAATACAGCATTTTTCTCGTTTATATCAGTTGTTACTCTTTGTAGGATTTAAAATAGGCTTTCAGGGTCGACTGAATGGTCGTTGTGAATTCTGTCCACTGATCCATACTCGCTGCAAGCCCTATGCGACAAGCTTGTCGAGTTTGCCATGTCACAGCTCTAGTGTAGCAGCGACCACATTTCATTTAACAATAAACTTCACTTTGAAATGTGCTGTGAAATTAAAACTGTATACCGCACCAAACTCGAACCGAGAACCTTTTTGCCTCTGAGCTTTCCAGGCACTGTTATGAGCGGGAGTAAAGCTGTGTAGGCGGGTGATTGCGAGACTTCAGGGCTCTTTAACCGCGGCCTACCGCAAACTGTCAACATGCTATGAAAGACTATCATTTTGTGAAGTTATGCTGCACATTGGCTTACTGACAGTTACCGGAGCACTTCACTGCCACTTCTTACCTGCATAATGGTTGCTTCACACACTTCGTGTGCTGACTGCGGAACACGTAAAATTACAGTAGTACTTGGTTGGTTTGTCGATTTGGGAGGAGAGGACCAAACAGCAAAGGTCATCGGCCCCATCAGCCATGCCCTTTCAAAGGAATCATCCCGGAATTTGCCTCAAGTGATTTAGGAAAATCACCGAAGGCCTAAATCAGGCTGGCCGGACGTGGATTCGAACCGCCGTCCTCCCGAATGCGATTCCAATGTGCTAACCCTGCGCCACCTCGCTCAGTAGTACTACTTGTCCTGTGAAGTTTGCAACTGGTGAGGTAAATTGGGAAAAAAAATGCAGCGTAAGATATAGCAGCTAAAAAAAAAGGAAAAAAGGAAAAAAAAAGAATGCGGAACCAAGTTTGTTTCGGCCTACGTCTGTAATGCAAGTAAAGTTTTCCATTTAAAGCGAGGTATAAAAAGAATACGGTAACGTCTCTGTAACATACACATACATGTCCCGAAGTTCTTCGGAACAAAGAGACACACAAAAGGATTCAGCGACGCCTCAAGGAGATCGGGATGGAGGTGCCCTTTCCGCACGAACGTTGGGATTCCTTCGATTGGTCTAGCACGTGAAGTGCGTCGCAGTCCCGGCGGTGCCCATATCTCCCCGCCTGATCTTGGAAAGTGGCGGGGGAGCTAGTGTAGGTGTCGCGGGTCTAGCCGATGAAATAGTGCAGTTGGGGGAACTCGGAAAATTGGATCCGTACAGGCGGGATAAGCATTGGCTACGAGGGTAACGTGAAGTAGGGCTTAGTCGGAAATTGGAACAGCGGTCCTCTGCTAACACACTGCCCTAGGGGGCTGGCGCGCACTGAAACACGTTTAGCTCCCGAACAAAAGGACTGCAAAATACAACTCGGGAATTTCATTTGTAAGACGTTGAATTCCCAACAAAACTTAAGCAATCGTTTGTCGCGGTGTATTCTATGTCTGCAGTTAAGCACATTTTCCATTCTTTCTTCACCGTGTGGCATTTCTTAGTCGGTGTTGGACCAGTGTTTGCGAGACGCAAACGAAAGGACATCGTGCTACAGACAGTCGTAAATATGCATATATGAGAGGTATTAACAACAACACAAAACGGTAACCAACTGTAATGGATTATAACTAGAAAACATCTCCGAATAATTTCCGAAATTTTGTCTCTGGGGTTCTGGTTCAACATGCGTAAGCAACATAAATAAGGTGCCCCAAACTATGTTCAATTTACGTGCCAAAATCCCACGAAAATTCGTGTAACAATTTTGGAGATTTACGTGACCAAACGTAAGCCAGATACGACGGTTTTACAGATTTATTATTAGTACAGATGTTCTCCGAAATTTTGACTGGTGAGTACGCATTCACCCCGTGTTTCTCTACGATACAAACATTATCGTCTGAGAGCATTGATAAACACCTTCGGTAGTTGATGTCAACTTTCGACACATCTACACTTCGCAGGCTATCTAACGGTGTGCGGTTGAGGGTGCTTCCGGCATCATTCGTAAATGCTGCGCTGAAAAACGACTGACAGTAAGCATTTGTAGGAGCTCTTATTTCTCTGTTTATTTCGTCAAGATCTTTTCGCCAGATCTGTGCGCATGCAAATAATATATTATCTGACTCTTCCTCGAACGCGCGACCCCTTAATTTTAAGAGCAAAATTCTCCGGAATGCACAATGCCCCTTGGAGCATATCCCTAAAACTAAACCCGTGACGAAACGTGCTGTTCTTCTTTTGATTTTCTCCATGACTTTTATTAATCGAACCTGGTTAAAGGCCCAAAGCGCAGTATAAAAGTATCGATAGAACGAGTAATTTGAACACACACACACACACACACACACACACACACACACACACACACACACACACACACACACACACACACAGAGAGAGAGAGAGAGAGAGAGAGAGAGGGGGGGGGGGGATTCAAAACTCCCATCCATAACAGGTTCAACTGTTCGCCATCTTGTTAACAGTGAGACAGTACGAGTACTGAAGTGCAGTTTCACAGTGAATATGACATCCCAAATGATAAATTTTAGATGTAAATAAGTTTTCTATATTTTACTCTGTACGATTGCGGTTGACAAACTGTAAGGAAAAACTTTTACAACTAAAGTACACAAGGCCATAGAAACCACAGTATGTATTAAAAGGGACACAATTTTTTTCTGTTTTCATATTTGTGACTACTTTGGTTCAAAACAAATTCTGTATTTAAGGACTGTAAAAATCAATATTTGCCGTTACTTAACGGAATGAAAATAAATATCCCTTTGACGATGCTGTAACTTCAGCGAATCACGTCTGGGTAGAAAAGAAGAAAAAAATTGTTTGCTGAAGGCGGAAGCTATCCAAAAACAAAGTTACTTGTCAGCGAATACGGAAATAAGACTGGACTTCAACCTCTATATGAGGAAAGCCACTCTTCACGGATACATTACATTTCTTCAGAATGGTTCCAAAGAACGTCAGTCAAAGATCTGCTTTTCTGTGAACTAGTTTTCTGTGGCCATTCCATCTCACATCGCTCCGGATAGTTACTCGCAATAGGTATTTTACAGTTGTCATTCTTTCCAGTAAGAAGATCAGATGGGTAGATCATGTAACTAATGAGGAGGTACTGAACAAAATTGGGGAGAAGAGGAATTTGAGGCACAACTTGTCTAGAAGGAGGGATCGGTTGGTATGGCATGTTCTGACGCATCAAGGCATCACCAATTTAGTACTGGAGGGCAGTGTGGAGGGTAAAAATCGTAGAGGGAGACCAAGAGATGAATACACCAAGCACATTCAGAAAGATGTAGGGTGAAGTAGTTACTTGGGAATGAAGCAGCTTGCACAGGATAGAGTAGCATGGAGAGCTGCATCAAACCAGTCTCTGGACTGAAGACCGCAACAACAACACTGTAATCTGACAGTAATGCAAGGAGTGTTGCTCTGACCTTCGACTTAGTACATCTTAACTGCGAATAATGGAGGGTGATTAAGAGTCACACAGAAGACCAAAACGTCGAATGAAAATAAGAGACAGATATACGGTCAAGAGAAACACAGCTCTTCTCGTAAATTCCAAGCACGACAAACATCAGTCTTCACAGAAAGCCACATTCTTATTTTATATACATCAGCATCACCTCACTGTTCCACTAGGGCGTGGACGCCTACACTGCGGAGAGAATAAATGGCGCCCTGAGATACTGTTGTTACCGTTCTGTGGGGTCAGTCACGAAGCTTATCGAACTGAGGTTAACCTGGGGGCTGCAGATCTTATCAGCGGCTCAAAGGATTACTTCTGGGAAAACTTCCGCGTACAGCTGCAGCTTGTCTTGCTATCGAGCTACGAGCAGAGAAGTCACGGAATATACACCTGGCCAAACATCCTGCAGCGGCAAACTGTGTCTCCTTTCCTTTCAGTTTCGTGCAGCAGAAAAACTTGCAGATCTCCTTTTCTATCCCGTTCTAATTTCGTCCATGCATCTGTTACACCCACATTCCTCAGTTATCTTAGTCCGTCAAAATCTACTACTCTTACTTTGGCTGGCGATTTCTTCCTTTGTCTAATAACGGCTTTTCTTATTTACGGTTTCCAAACGATCTAATTTCACTCAATGCTGCACTTCACACGCACCTTTTCCGAAATTTTTTAGCCGTGTATGCATTTATTTAAGTTGCGATTGCATCTTTTTTTTAGCGTTCCGTGAATCAGTCTGTAAAAACGGAACCCTTATAGGATCGTTTTGTTGTCCGTCCGAGTGTAGAAAAGCCATTTTTCACAGGGGCCTCACTGGCTTTCAGCTTTCATCAGAAAAAACAACATATCTCCACCCTGCACCTCCCCCTCCTCGGGAGGTATAAGTAGGGGGAAGCAATATATTCGATACCTCATCCAGAAACGCACCCTCTCGAAACCTGGCGAGTAAGCTACACCGCGATGCAGAGAGCCTCTCTTGCAGAGTCTGCCACTTGAGTTTGCTAAACATCGCCGTAACGCTATCACGATTATCAAATAACCCTGTGACGAAACGCGCCGCTCTTCTTTGGATCTTCTCTATCTCCTCCGTCAACCCGATCTGGTACGGATCCCACACTGAAGAGCAATACTCAAGTATAGGTCGAACGAGTGTTTTGTAAGCCACCTCCTTTGTTGATGGACTACATTTTCTAAGGACTCTCCCAATGAATCTCAAACTGGTACCCGCCTTACCAACAATTAATTTTATATGATCATTCCACTTCAAATCGTTCCGCACGCATACTCCCAGATATTTTACAGAAGTAACTGCTACCAGTGTTTGTTGCACTATCATATAATCATACAATAAACGATCCTTCTTTCTATGTATTCGCAATACATTACATTTGTCTATGTTAAGGGACAGTTGCCACTTCCTGCACCAAGTGCCTATCCGCTGCAGATCTTCCTGCATTTCGCTACAATTTTCTAATGCTGCAACTTCTCTGTATACTACAGCATCATCCGCGAGAAGCCGCACGGAACTTCCGACACATGACTTGGGATGTAAGCAGTGCAACCTGTGATTTCTTGTCGTTTCAGAATATAGACGCTCATACCAGACGTAGGACAGTGTTGCGCTTGACTTGAGTGGCCCCCCTAAACCCGCCTGCATTTTTAGATGGATAATTTCAGGCAAGCCAGCAGTAGTGTGGAGCAGAACAATACGACCGCCGCGGGATTACCAGGTACGTGGTGTGGACAGGGCGCACGGTCGAAACGACAACCAGTTTAAGGTATCCCACTCCTTTGTACTCCCGGGCGTGTCACAACCTGATGATTTGCATCCTCATAATGACGCTACAAGCGCCACTCTTATGCGACTGGCGCGAAGTATGAACAAACATGATCTTTCAGACGTACAAACACGGCTTTATTTATGTCGCACAAGTTCTTGATGCTGCGATTTTTTCCGCCAACGTATATCATTGTTACTACTGTTTCAAATCCGGGACATGTTTGGTGTTTGAAATGTGGGCCTGACGACAAATTGTATTTTGTGGAAGGGAGACAGTGAAACTTCATCTCTCCTCCCGCGCCGAACCCTGCATACGAGCCTTGGGAATCTACGATTTTAATCCCAAAAGTAAGGTCTCCTATTTTTTTTTCTAAGTACATACACCTGTTTACTTCTACAGTGGTTTACATCAGTTTACAGCTTGAACATTTAGCTATTTTCCGACGTAATCACCATTTCTGTCGATGCATTTTTGTAGAGGCTGTGGCAGTTTTTGTATGCCCATGTCATACCAGCTCGCCACCATGCTGTTCAGAAAGTTATGAACCTCTTCTTTCACCTCTTCGTCGGAGCTGAATCGCTTTCCGGCCAAATGTTCTTTTAACCTAGGGAACAGGTGATAGTCACTGGGCGCCAAGTCACGACTATAGGGTGGGTGGGTGATTATGTTCCACTGAAACTGTTGCAGGAGAGCAACGGTTTGCCGAGCGATGTGTGGGCGAGCGTTGTCGTGGAGAATGTGTACGCCCTTGCTCAACATTCCTCTTCTCCGGTTCTGAATTGCCCGTTTGAGTTTCTTTAGAGTCTCTCAGTACCCGCCAGCGTTAATTGTGGTCCAAGCGATTCAGCTCCGACGACCAGGTCAAAGAAGAGGTTCATAACTTCCTGAACAGTGCGGCGGCGAGCTGGTTTGACATGGGCATACAATAACTGCCACGGCGTCTACGAAAATGCGTCGACAGAAATGGTGATTATGTCGAAAAATAGCTAAACGTTGAAGCTGTAAACTGATGTAAACCATTGTAGAAGTAAACAGGTCTATGTACTTATTAAAATTACCGAACTATCAGTTCAATAAGTTACGGCTGCAAAATACTACCGCGAATTCTTTACAGACGAATGGAAAAACTAGTAGAAGCCAACCTCGGGGAAGATCAGTTTGGATTCCGTTGAAATATTGGAACACGTGAGGCAATACTGACCCTATGACTTATCTTAGAAGAAAGATTAAGGAAAGGCAGACCTACGTTTCTAGCATTTCTAGACTTAGAGAAAACTTTTGACAATGTTGACTGGAATACTCTCTTTCAAATTCTGAAGGTGGCAGGGGTGAAATACAGGGAGCGAAAGCATATTTACAATTTGTACGGAAACCAGATGGCAGTTACAAGAGTCGAGGAGCATGAAATGGAAGCATTGGTTGGGAAGGGAGTGAGACAGGGTTGTAGCCTCTCCCCAATGTTATTCAATCTGTATATTGAGCAAGCAGTGAAGGAAACAAAAGAAAAGTTTGGAGTAGGAATTAAAATCCATGGAGAAGAAATAAAAACTTTGAGGTTCGCCGATGACATTTTAATTCTGTCAGAGACAGCAAAGGACTTGGAAGAGCAGCTGAACGGAATGGGCAGTGACTTGAAAGGGGGATATAAGATTAACGTCAGCAAAAGCAAAACGAGGATAATGGAAAGTAGTCGAATTAAGTCGGGTGATGCTCAGGGAAGTAGATTAGGAAATGATACGCTTAAAGTAGTAAATGAGTTTTGCTATTTGGGGAGCAAAATAACCGATGATGGTCGAAGTAGAGAGGATATAAAATGTAGACTGGCAATGGCAAGGAAAGCGTTTCTGAAGAAGAGAAATTTGTTAACATCGAGTATAGATTTAAGTGTCAGGAAGTCTTTTCTGAAAGTATTTGTATGGAGTGTAGCCATGTATGGAAGTGAAACATTGACAATAAATAGTTAGGACAAGAAGAGAATAGAAGCTTTCGAAATGTGGTGCTACAGAAAAATACTGAAGATTAGATGGGTAGATCACATAACTAATGAGGTATTGGATAGGATTGGGGAGAAGAGTAGTTTGTGGCACAACTTGACTAGAAGAAGGGACCGGTTGGTAGGACATGTTCTGAGGCACCAAGGGATCACCAATTTAGCATTGGAGGGCGGCGTGGAGGGTAAAAATCGTAGAGGGAGACCAAGAGATGAATACACTAAGCAGATTTAGAAGTATGTAGTTTGCAGTAGGTACTGGGAGATGAAGCAGCTTGCACAGGATGGAGTAGCATGGAGAGCTGCATCAAACAAGTCTCAGGACTGAAGACCACAACAACAACAACATGTACGTATTAAAAAGAAATCAGGAGACGTTACTTTTGGGATTACCCTCGTATTCGTGAACGAAGTAGGAAGGAGGGTGGCTTGGCCGGCGATGAGACTGAAACACTACGCAGACTCCACCGTACAGAGGAATGCATAGTACAGATGCAGATACAGACAAAACTGATTGCTGCGTTTCGCCTTCTGTCGTGCCCTCACACTGCTTACCTGCGTCACGGCGAGGAGGGACCGGAGCCGAGGCGTACGCCGAGGAGGGCCGCAGCTCTGTGGAGCAGCGACGCCTCCAAGGCGGCGGAGGCAGGGGGTCCGGATGGGAGGCGCGCCGCGCCAGCATCGCGTCCTACCTGCAGACTGCAGACTACCGCCGGGTATTCTGCGGCGAGCGCCGGCCGGCCGGATAACGAAAAGCGGCGCAGATAAGGCCGGTCGGCAAACACACGCCGCCCTCCCCGGCCGGTCACGTACCTCTCGCGCTATCTCCCAGCATTGGCACACCCGGTGCGGCGCTAGCTACCGGTCGCGTCCGCCGAGTCACTAAACCTCTACTGATTCCACTGGAAGAGCTGGAAAGTACTGCAGAAGATTCCTCCGCGAGGCGCTGTTGTCTCGTAAACAAAACATCCGGTTGAAACTTCCTGGCAGATTAAAACCGTATGCCGGACCGAGACTCGGACTCGGGGCCTTTCCCTTTCGCGAACAAGTGCTCTACCACCCGAGCTACCCAAGCACGACTCGCGCCCGTCCTCAGAGCTTCACTTCTGCCAGTATCTCGTCTCCTACTTCCGAAACTTCACAGAAGCTCTTCTGCGGACATAGCAGACACATGGCTTAGCCACAGCCTGGGGGGATGTTTCCAAAACCCTGCAGTGGAGTGTGCGCTGATACGAAACTTCCTGGCAGATTAAAACTGTGCGCCGGACCGAGAATCGAACTCGGGACGTTTGCCTTTCGCGGCAACTGCTGAGAATCGCAGAGGAGCTTCGGTGAAGTTAGGATGGTAGAAGCCAATGTATTGACGGAATTAAAGCCGTGGGGTCGGGTCGCGAGTCGTTCTTGCCTGGGTAGCTCAGCGGTAGAGCACTTGCCCGCATAAGGCACAGGGCCCGAGTTCGAGTCTCGGTCCGGCACACAGTTTTAATCTGCCAGGAAGTTTCGTATCAGCGCACACTCCGCTGCAGAGTGAAAATGTCATTCTGAAAACATCTGGTTACCGCACATTGGTACAGTAATTCCAGAGACACGGAACAAATGTCGGTGTGCTACTAATGAATCTCCAAGACATCCAGTGACGAACTGTGGGAACAAACTCGACGAATATAGACAATGCTCCGTGAAATAAAGCTGCCAAGTGCTCACTATTAGGTTTAAAGCAGAACTGAAATTCTTTTCCCTAGTACAGGATTATTACAAATGATTGAAGCGATTTCACAGATCTACAATAACTTTATTATTTGAGATATTTTCACAATGCTTTGCACACACATACAAAAACTCAAAACGTTTTTTTAGGCATTCACAAATGTTCGATATGTGCCCCTTTAGTGATTCGGCAGACATCAAGCCGATAATCAAGTTCCTCCCACACTCGGCGCAGCATGTCCCCATCAATGAGTTCGAAAGCATCGTTGATGCGTGCTCGCAGTTCTGGCACGTTTCTTGGTAGAGGAGGTTTAAACACTGAATCTTTCACAGAACCCCACAGAAAGAAATCGCATGGGGTTAAGTCGGGAGAGCGTGGAGGCCATGACATGAATTGCTGATCGTGATCTCCACCACGACCGATCCATCGGTTTTCCAATCTCCTGTTTAAGAATGCCGAACATCATGATGGAAGTGCGGTGGAGCACTATCCTGTTGAAAGATGAAGTCGGCGCTGTCGGTCTCCAGTTGTGGCATGAGCCAATTTTCCAGCATGTCCAGATACACGTGTCCTGTAACGTTTTTTTCGCAGAAGAAAAAGGGGCCGTAAACTTTAAACCGTGAGATTGCAAAAAACACGTTAACTTTTGGTGAATTGCGAATTTGCTGCACGAATGCGTGAGGATTCTCTATCGCCCAGATTCGCACATTGTGTCTGTTCACTTCACCATTAAGAAAAAATGTTGCTTCATCACTGAAAAGTTTCGCACTGAACGCATCCTCTTCCATGAGCTGTTGCAACCGCGCCGAAAATTCAAAGCGTTTGACTTTGTCATCGGGTGTCAGGGCTTGTAGCAATTGTAAACGGTAAGGCTTCTGCTTTAGCCTTTTCCGTAAGATTTTCCAAACCGTCGGCTGTGGTACGTTTATCTCCCTGCTTGCTTTATTCGTCGACTTCCGCGGGCTACGCGTGAAACTTGCCCGCACGCGTTCAACCGTTTCTTCGCTCACTGCAGGCCGACCCGTTGATTTCCCCTTACAGAGGCATCCAGAAGCTTTAAACTGCGCATACCGTCGCCGAATGGAGTTAGCAGTTGGTGGATCTTTGTTGAACTTCGTCCTGAAGTGTAGTTGCACTGTTATGACAGACTGATGTGAGTGCATTTCAAGCACGACATACGCTTTCTCGGCTCCTGTCGCCATTTTGTCTCACTGCGCTCTCGAGCGCTCTGGCGGCAGAAATCTGAAGTGCGGCTTCAGCCGAACAAAACTTTATGAGTTTTTCTACGTATCTGTAGTGTGTCGTGACCATATGTCAATGAATGGAGCTGCAGTGAATTTATGAAATCGCTTCAATCATTTGTAACAGCCCTGTATTTATCCCGTCTAGCATGGGGTCAGTTTTTTTTCGGAATATGGCAATTCTTATTTCATTATTTAACTTTATGACCGCATGCCCTTCCTGATGTCACAGTCGCAGAGGTAATGTTAAGAGAGGGAGAAAGTGTGCACCGTTTGAGTCATGTAAACTTTGGTCGTGGGTGATCGTATTTTAACTATTTGAGTGTCTTATTCTCCGAGGCGGAAGTTTGGGCTCTGGCTCTGAGCACTATGGGACTCAACTGCTGTGGTCATCAGTCCCCTAGAACTTAGAACTACTTAAACCTAACTAACCTAAGGACATCACACTACACCCAGCCATCACGAGGCAGAGAAGCGGAAGTTTGGGATCAGCCCAGTATTTGCCTATAAGAGAGTGGGAAAATGCCTAAAAACCACATTCAGGCTGGTCGGTATACAGCACGGATTTGATCCAGGTCTTTCCTACCTTCCTGTGTCGCAACGCCACCAGTAAGCTGGCCGTGCGGTTCTAGGCGCTACAGTCTGGAACCGCGCGACCGCGACGTCGCAGGTTCGAATCCTGCCTCGGGCATGGATGTGTGTGATGTCCTTTGGTTAGTTAGGTTTAAATAGTTCTAAGTTCTAGGGGACTGATGACCTCAGAAGTTCAGTCCCATAGTGCTCGGAGCCATTTGAACCACTAGTAAGTGCGCGGCGTGTTACGCTATACGAGCACAACTGAACCATAAACAGAAAATATTACAACGATGTAAATTCAGTTTTTTAAATTGCAGAAAGTACAAAATGGTTCAAATGGCTCTGAGCACAATGGGACTTCTGAGGTCATCAGTCCCCTAGAACTTAGAACTACTTAAACCTAACTAAAATAAGGACATCACATACATCCATGCCCGAGGCAGGATTCGAACCTGCGACCGTAGCGGTCGCGCGGTTCCAGACTGTAGCGCCTAGAACCGCTCGGCCACCCCGGCCGGCAGGAAGTACGAGAAATTGTCGTAACTATAGGACTGCTTGCTCTCCCCTCCCCCCCCCCCCCCCCACACACACACACCAGCCTTCATCGTGCTGTCAAAAGACAGTGAAAATATTTCTTAATGCAACCGTTGTGACGGTTTTACTTGATGTTTATTTTTCCAATTCAGCTAGAAAAGTAAATTCTTGCGCGGATTGAATTTGATGGAGTTTGATGTAAACGAAGACAGGTAACAAATGTCTGTGTACTACTAACGAACTTTCAATCGGTTAACACTCGGCAGAAATCAAACCTGCATTTGGATCGAACTTCCGTAACTCTTGTGCAAAAAGGTGTGCAGTAGACTGCTACATCCATTTTCAATAAGCTATCACTCTAATTCAAAAATCTTAGCAGTAATCCACTCGTTTTCAAATGGAAACTGCAGAGTTTCCTCAAGGCTCACTCGTTCTATTCCGTCTGGGAGTTCCTTGCGCATACTTGAACTTATGTACTGACTTTTTTTCGGGTTCATAAATATTTATTTTTATCTGTTATTAGTTTTATGTTGTAATTTCATGCACTGACAAGTTCCATGACCTTGGAGATTTCCTCCTTGATTTGTTCCTACGGAACTTGACGCGTTAATAAATAAATCTGTAACACCTTGTAAAATACATTATGGAAAGGTAAATAAAATTAAACCAAGAAAAGGGTCTGCCCATTGCTTGATGTTATGTTTCTAGTAGGGTGATCTATGAGAAAAAGTATAGAAATGGCAATGTCCGACGTTTCGCAAATCCAAGGCGTAATTGTTACGATGACACAGCGAGTATCTCCGACTCGGTGTGCCGGCCTTGCAGTGGAAACGAATGCACGGGATACACGGATAGCGTGCTCGGACTTAACAACTCCCGCCTAAGCAGGCTCGCTCAGCGTGCGATGTGACTCATGCAAGTCGTGCCGACCAACGCCCCCCCCCCTCCCCATACTCTCACGGTTTCTTCAGCGTGCCATAAAAAAGTCTCTACGCCACAAACATAAAACACAGTTACGATAAAAGGCCTAATTAGCGTGAAAGGATGTGAGCAAGACGCTCTTGCGCAGCACAAACGAACCGCTCAGCAGCAGACTAATGGCTGAAGACGATCATTAAATGACTGCGAGGTCGCCGGCTAAGACGTCAAGTCTGTCGCAGTCATCCCTGATAAGTTTTAGTGTAAGATGTTATTGGTGCAGTTTGCGGAAGTCCTCCTCCGTGCCACAGACAATAATATGCGTTTCATACGGGGACTGAATTTGAACGCTCATCTACATTTACACTCCAAAAGACAACTTACGGTGTATGGCGGAGCACCAGTGTCACTTTCCCCCTTTCCTGTCCAGTCGCGAATGGATCGCGGAAAGAATGATTGCTCCTACGCCTCTGTGAGAGTTTCAATATAATTTTACGTTCGTGGGTTTTTGGCGAGAGGAAGCAATATGTCGGTTGACTCTTCTACGAACGTACGCTTTCGGAATTTCAACCGTAAATGACACCGCAAAGCAGAACGCCTCTGGTTGGTTGGTTGTTTTTGGGGAAGGAGACCAGACAGCGAGGTCATCGGTCTCATCGGATTAGGGAAGGATGGGGAAGGAAGTCGGCCGTGCCCTTTCAGAGGAACCATCCCGGTATTTGCTAGGAAAGATTTAGGGAAATCACGGAAAACCTAAATCAGGATGGCCGGACGCGGGATTGAACCGTCGTCCTCCCGAATGAGAGTCCAGTGTCTCACCACTGCGCCACCTCGCTCGGTGCAGAACGCCTCTCTTGCAGCGTGTGTCAGTGGCGTTGCAGACTGGGCGTCTCCGTGACGCCTTCGGGCTTGCTAAACGAAACGCACTGCTCTTCTTTGGATCTTCTCTAGTTCCTGTATGAATCGTGTCTGGTACGAGCAATATTCAAGGACTGCACGAACGAGGATTTTGTAAGCTATCTCCTTTGTTGCCGGACGGTACTTAAAAGTACCAGTAAGTTTTGACTCTCATTATTTTCTCGTGGTGCAGTTTCGTGATCTGAGAGCCTGTCGGTACGTAACAGTAACTCTGCTCTACTGTTTCATAGATGTTATTGTGCAATACATAGACCTCTCTGGCGGTCAGAGCTTGAAATTGTTTTTCGCGCGCTGCTGTGAAAACAGAAGATTGTATGTGCTTGTTTCCATGGTGTTGCCTGAATTTGTGCGCAATTTATTGAAACTTCCGTTGAGTTTTCCATTGTACGTACTTATCTTCTTTGTTTTTTTTATAATAGTTTGAAGCATTACGTTACATGTGAATGAGATAAAGTGGAAAATATAAGGCGGACTTATTAGTACCGGCAGGTCGTGCGAACACTTTATTGTAGCAACAATGCGTCACCTCTCACTAGTTGTTCTGGCCACTTTTTCTCACACAGAAATCCGTAAATACATTTGCCTGTGGAACAATTAGAACAAACAGGAAAGGTCTGCCAGGGAATTTACCTAAAGGAAAATGTCTAAATCAAATCACAGAGAGTCATCTTTAGACCTAACAGTATTTCAATGGAAGGAAAATAAAGTAGTGTATTTTGCGTCAAACTTCCATGGCACTGAACAGAGCGTAGTGACAAGAAAACAGAAAGATGGAACTAGTATGACGATACTATGTCCAGTTATTGTATGTGATTACAATAAAGACACGGGTGGTGTGGATCATGCAGACAGATTACGTTCAACTTATGGTCTTGACAAGCGATCAAAGAAATGGTGGCAACGTCTCTTCTGGGGAGCAATAGAAATTGCTTTTGTCAATGGTTACGTCATTTTCAATGATCTACATGGGGCACTGCCACTGCTGGAATTCAGGCGTGCTGTGGCACTGGGGCTAATGAATGAACAGCGAGTGCCAAATCTCAAAAAGAGAAACTCTGGTAAAGATGAAATAACTCTCCCAAAGAGAAGGAGGGATAACTTTTCTGTTCCGAAGGATGTACGTCTTGGCAACTGAGGAAACCATTTTGTAGTATTCAGTTGTAAAAGAGGACGATGCGAAATGTGTGCGAAAAATAAAATTCAGTCGAGACCACATTCACAATGTAGTACATGTAAAGTGTATTTGTGCTGCAATACGAAAAAGAACTGTTTCCTACAATTTTATGAGGTATCACTAAATATGTGGTATGTGTATACTGTCAAAAATGTATAGCTAAGTTACTATGTATTGTGAAGCTGCTCTAGAATAAATTTATGCGAAATTAAAAAAAAAATCAGAAATATCATATTTCTGTTAATTAAGTTTCTAATGTAAAAATATTTAATATTTACGTGGAATAAGGTACAAGTTATAAAAAATTGGAGCATTTTTCTGCCCATGTTGTGATTCTGTCCATGGAGTCTGACGGTACTTCTGAGAACCAGGAGAGAAAAAAAATGTGAAAAATAAAATAAAATTTTACAAAAAATCCTAGCGTCATTTGAGGCCACAATAGCATAAATTCTGCAAAGAAAATGTTAAAAAGTAATTTTTTTCTTACGTCAGGAAACAAAGGGTTAAGTTTACGTGGTTGTTCCACTTTCACTTGTTTCGTACGCATACTCCCAGGTATTTTATAGATACGACTGCCTCCAGTGATAGTTCTGCAATAGTGTAATCATACTAGGTCTGCAACTTTGCTTCCGCCGTTTTGCAATAGACGGCAGTAGCGGCAAGTGGGGTTCAGGCGATTAGTCATGGGTGTAATAGTCCGCCCCCGGCAGCCGCCGGCACGGTAGCTCAGCGCGTTCGGTCAGAGAGTTACGTGCCCTCTGTAATAAAAAAACTGAGTTAATCGATCACTAACGAACTTAAACGGCTGTCTTACGACAGATGCAACGAACAAAATCGAACAAAATGAGATTTAAAAAGGTAGCTGAGTGGTCAGCGTGACGGACTGTCAATCCTAAGGGCCCGGGTTCGATTCCCGGCTAGGTCGGAGATTTTCTCCGCTCAGGGACTGGGTGTTGTGTTGTCCTAATCATCATCATTTCATCCCCATCGACGCGCAAGTCGCCGAAGTGGCGTCAAATCGAAAGACTTGCACCAGGCGAGCGGTCTACCCGACGGGAGACCCTCGTCACACGCCATTATTATTATATCAGTGTAATACAATAGG
This sequence comes from Schistocerca nitens, assembly GCF_023898315.1. Classification (NCBI taxonomy): domain Eukaryota; kingdom Metazoa; phylum Arthropoda; class Insecta; order Orthoptera; family Acrididae; genus Schistocerca; species Schistocerca nitens. The sequence continues at coordinate 967,465,382 of NC_064617.1, forward strand.
CTTAGGTATCTGTAAACATAGTGCCATAAAAATATTAGTCGATTTGTAATTGCATCATAAGGTTATTCTCAATTAAGTACGTCAACGTACGTATCCATTTCTCGCCATTTGCGGAAAGTTTTAATTTCCTGCTTTAACATGAAGAAACCTGCGGTTGTGGCTCTTAAAATGGTGGGTAAAACCAATGGTGAGGGAACTATTAGTGGAAGAACGTGCAGAGAATGTTTTCAACGCCTTAAGAACGGTGATTTTTATGTCTAAGACCGGCATGGCGGTGGAAGACATAACGTTTTCGTAGCTACTGAATCAGACGAAAACTGTCACAGGACATCATTATCGAAAGCAATTGATGCGATCGAGCCCGGCACTGAAACACAAACAGCCACAATACAGCAATAGACACGAAAAGGTAATTTTGCAGCAGGTCAGTCCGCAGCTCGTGGTCGTGCTGTAGCGTTCTCGCTTCCCGCGCCCGGGTTCGATTCCCGGCGGGGTCAGGGATTTTCTCTGTCTCGTGATGACTGGGTGTTGTGTGATGTCCTTAGGTTAGTTAGGTTTAAGTAGTTCTAAGTTCTAGGGGACTGATGACCATAGATGTTAAGTCCCATAGTGCTCAGAGCTATTTGAACCATTTTGCAGCAGGTCAGTGCTCGACCCCTGCCGCAAAACTCGTCAAAATATACATGGAAACGTTGAAATGAGAAGTCCTATCCGTCCCGCCGTATTCTCCATACGTTGCCCTCTCTGACTACCACCTTTTTTTCGATCAGTGGCATACGGTCTGGCTGATCAGCACTTCCGATGATATGAGCAAGTGCAAAACTGAATCGATTCAGGGATCCCCACAAAGACGCCCAGTTCTTCCTCCAGGGTAATCGTATGCTATCCGAAAGACGGGAGAAAATAGCGGCCAGCGATGGGTAATACTACGAATCATAATTTTTTTGTAAGTTTTTCACAATAAAGCCCCGAACTTCGAGAAAAAACGGCAAAGTTGTAGACCTAGTACAATAACGAGCTTTTCTGCCTATCTATGAGTAATTCTTCATATTTGATTACGGTGAGGGTCAGTTACCATTTCTCGCGTTACATTTGTTTATGCTAAGGGTTAATTTGCTCGGGCACTATGGCTGGCGGTGTGTCGATTGCTAGAGGAACTACACGCGTTAGGAGCGGCGTTTTAGAAACGTTCGAGAAAAAAAGGTGCACCATTTAGCACTTCAGACTAGTGTAGTTAGTGTCATCTGCTACACGGACTGTACACAATCTCAAAACATTATAAAGCGAAAGTATTACATGGACTGACCAATTCAGATACTGTTGCTCGAAGTTGGTACTTCAACCACGTATTGCAGTTGACATGGACGTTCTTAAAAATGGAAAGGAGGTGTGTAATAATTATCCACTAAACCTTAACTCTGGATAGTTAATGTACAGGGTGATTCAAAAAGAATACCACAACTTTAAAAATGTGTATTTAATGAAAGATACATAATATAACCTTCTGTTATACATCATTACAAAGAGTATTTAAAAAGGTTTTTTTTCACTCAAAAACAAGTTCAGAGATGTTCAATATGGCCCCCTACAGACACACGAGCAATATCAACCCGATACTCCAACTCGTTCCACACTCTCTGTAGCATATCAGGCGTAACAGTTTGGATAGCTGCTGTTATTTCTCGTTTCAAATCATCAATGGTGGCTGGGAGAGGTGGCCGAAACACCATATCCTTAACATACCCCCATAAGAAAAAATCGCAGGGGGTAAGATCAGGGCTTCTTGGAGGCCAGTGATGAAGTGCTCTGTCACGGGCTGCCTGGCGGCCGATCCATCGCCTCGGGTAGTTGACGTTCAGGTTTCATAACTAACCTTTTTCGTAGGACTCTCCATACAGTTGATTGTGGAATTTGCAGCTCTCTGCTAGCTCTGCGAGTCGATTTTCCTGGGCTGCGAACAAATGCTTGCTGGATGCGTGCTACATTTTCATCACTCGTTCTCGGCCGTCCAGAACTTTTCCCTTTGCACAAACACCCATTCTCTGTAAACTGTTTATACCAACGTTTAATACACCACCTATCAGGAGGTTTAATACCATACTTCGTTCGAAATGCACGCTGAACAACTGTCGTCGATTCACTTCTGCCGTACTCAATAACACAAAAAGCTTTCTGTTGAGCGGTCGCCATCTTAGCATCAACTGACGCTGACGCCTAGTCAACAGCGCCTCAAGCGAACAAATGTACAACTAAATGAAACTTTATAGCTCCCTTAATTCGCCGACAGATAGTGCTTAGCTCTGCCTTTTGTCGTTGCAGAGTTTTAAATTCCTAAAGTTGTGGTATTCTTTTTGAATCACCCTGTATAATATACTGCAATCGTATTTCACAGAGCTAACAATTAACGACGAGAAGAGCTACGGTTATTTCATGCAGGACACACCGCCAAAGCGTCTATAAACGATATCACGAATACGAGGCGTTTTTAATAATTGGTGGGGCCTTGCAAAGTCCTTCGTGAAGTAACCGTACGTCTTTTCGTTAGGAACTATCTTTACAGAATTTTGTACCTCCCCACACTTGGTTACTTCATCAAATTAACTATTACTTGCCGGAGCACTATCAATAGAGTCGTTCCAAGAAAGTATTTCAAGACAAGCGAAGTATCATCTGGCGCATGTATTCCCCAAACACTAGTTGCCTTTCCTTGGCCTCTTGGTGAGACCTTTAACAGTAAACATAAATCAAGTGATGGTGTAAATGAGTTTTTTTTTTCTTTTAAAGCAAGTACTACACAGACATTCCTTTGTAACAGAAACAAATTTCTGAATCTTATTCGATTGTTCAATATGAGACGACGATGATACAGTCCATTACCATTTAAGGTAATTCTTGAAGTATTTAAAAGTTTTTAGTGAAAGAAGGAAGAATTACACTTACTGTATTGTTCTAGCTAAAAATATGATATCCATTACAGTGAATGGAATAATGAAAAAGTACTGTTATTTTATAATTTAATAAAGGAACTTTCTATTTAACTGTAGAAATTACCTGTTATTTATCTTTCCATGGGAAAAGTGGGACAGAAATACGAAAATATCATCTAATTTCGTATTAACGTGCGTGCAATATGCAAAGAAAATTCTCCAATAAGTAATTACATTTCAGAAAATTTGCCATGAGAGCAATTGAAAATTTAAAACATGGTCAAAATTTTTCTTTATGCAACTGAAACTACTAAACAGAAATGTTCTATTAATAAAGTCACGTATAATTCCTAAATTTCTTCGGTATTCGTATGTATATTTTTGTTTTGCCCCTTGGCTTGAAACATATCAACTTTTTTCAGTGCTTTTAAGTGAGCAAAATCTTTCAAAATATGAATTTACTGAATTCAATAAATTGCTTTAAATGGCTAAAGCTGACAGTCAACACAATCGTTCTTCAGAAAGTGTTAGTAGCCTCATGTGTGCCTTGAGCTTTGAAAAACTTTTCACTTCTAGCTAGAGTCTACAGATAAAGTCAGGAGGATTCGCAAACTTACAAAAGTCTTGGGAAATCTGTCAACCAAATTCCTTGTATTAGATTAATGAGCTTTGCGGAAAACTTACAGCCAAAAGAACGGGAGCTAAGACAGAAACTTCGTTTGATGGGGACTTGATCGAAAATTCGTATTTCAAAATCACTTTTACTAACTAGGACAAATTTGATACTGGAGTCGGCGACCACTCGTAACCACACATTGGCTAATATTTCGCAAAAGGTTTGTTTGCAGACCGATATTTATGGAACGTTTTAGCACTAACTGTGATGTACCCCGCATGCAAATCTTGCACTATGACGTCTCTGACGCCCCTCTCAGCTTCGCGCCTCAAGCGGTCTATTGACACACAGTCAACATGTGTTTAGAAAGCATCGTTGCTGTGAAACACAACTAGCTCTTTATTCATATGAATTGTTGAGTGCTATTGACAAGGGATTTAAGATCGATTTCGTATTTCTGGATTTCCAGAAGGCTTTTGATACTGTACCACACAAGCGGCTCGTAGTGAAATTGCGTGCTTATGGAATATCGTCTTAGTTATGTGACTGGATTTGTGATTTCCTGTCAGAGGGGTCACAGATCAGATCGTAGTAATTGACGGAAAGTCATCGAGTAAAACAGAAGTGATTTCTGGCGTTCCCCAAGGTAGTGTTATAGGCCCTTTGCTGTTCCTCATCTATATAAACAATTTTGAAGACAATCTGAGCAGCCGTCTTCGGTTGTTTGCAGATGACGCTGTCGTTTATCGACTAATAAAGTCAAATCAAACTGCAAAACGATTTAGAAAAGATATCTGAATGGTGCGAAAAGTGGAAATTGACCCTAAATAACGAAAAGTGTGATGTCATCCACATGAGCGGTATAAGGAATTCGTTAAACTTCGGTTACACGATAAATCAGTCTAATCTAAAAACCGTAAATTCAACTAAATACCTAGGTATTACAATTACGAACAACTTAAATTGGAAAGAACACACAGAAAATGTTGTGGGGAAGGCTAACCAAAGGCTGCGTTTTATTGGCAGGACACTTAGAAAATGTAACAGGCCTACTAAAGATATTGCCTACACTACGCTTGTCCGTCCTCTTTTAGAATACTGCTGCGCGGTGTGGGATCCTTACCAGATACGACTGACTGAGTACATCCAAAAAGTCAAAGAAAGGCAGCACGTTTTGTATTATCGCGAAATATGGGAGAGAGTGTCACAGAAATGATACTGGATTTGGGTTGGAAACCATTAAAAGAAAGGAGTTTTTCGTTGCGACTGAATCTTCTCACGAAATTCCAATCACCATCCTTCTCTTCCGAATGCGAAAATATTTTGTTGACACCGACCTACATAGGGAGGAACGATCACCACGATAAAATAAGGGAAATCAGAGCTCGTACGGAAAGATATACGTGTTCATTCTTTCCACGCGCTATACGAGATTGGAATAATAGAGAATTGTGCAGGTGGTTGGATGAACCCTCTGCCAGGCACTTAAATGTGATTTGCAGAGTATCCATGTAGATGTGGATGTGTCGCTTGGGCCCTAAACCAGCCCTTCCTGTCAACCTAATGTAATGTCTTGGAGCATCACCTGACCTAACTACTCAATTACCACTGTTTATTTTTGTTGATGTACATTTTACAATCTCTCTCGGAATATAATACTGATTTCACTAAACTTATCTTCCACATCCTTTGCCGTCTCTGGACGAGTACTAAAAATTATGGAAACCATTAATAATTTAAAAATTCGAAAACTGACTATTTCTGCTTTTAGTTGTATCGCAGCATTATGCAGGGCAATGTTAAATGCCTTGGATTTTTTATGACTCTCACTCAACTTTCTACACCACTGTGAACGGCCCTGCGAACGATTCCTATATTAATTTTGTACGTGTTCTTTACTTACAGCGGCTATTATCTTGCCTGGAAACGTAACATCGGTCATTCGCAAAAATGTCCCGACAATATCGATGGACTGACGAATGGGGGAATTATCGTACACTTAGCTTCACAATTCAGACATCGAAATTAGTAATAAGAATAATATGCAGAAGAATTGAAAGGAAAATTGATGATCTGTTTGTTGACGACTAGTTTGGTTTTATGAGAGGTTAAGGGGCGCCCATCAATTACGTGAGGCGCTTGGAAGGGGGGAGGGGGAGATCGAATTGAATCTCATCCAATCTCACGTCGGCGACAGGGGGGTCACGGCAAATATCACGTAATTTTTTTTCCGGAAGAAACTGTAAAATTGCGAAAAAAACCTGGGTTAAATGAAGTAAAACATGTTTCTCCACTGAAATATGACTAAATCCTGCACAACATTTATCGTGGTTATGTGAACGCCGCGAAGTAGGACAGCAGCCCTCGATTGTTTAACCGCCACAGGCCAGTCGAATGCTCGACTCTGAACACTGCGGCGTGCTAGCCGGATGGAAGCGACGAGCGAACGAGTCCCGACCTGCTGTATTCACGCCTGTACATGCTCCGCTACTCGATGGCTAAGCCAACACTGTCAATCATTCGTTATGAGTTATTACGATTATCATTATTGCATACGTGAAATGACACGTCTTCAAGACGAACGAGTGCTGTCAAAAAGAAGTGATAAAGGTATGGAACGCAGCGAAGCAGGGTTTCCCGAAAAAGTAAGACTTGATGCAGCACGTTGTAAGTATGAGACGGAGAGAACGGCCCAGACTACTCAGGCATTCCGTAATAAGGCAGGCTAGACACACATCTTTCTTCTTTATATAGAGGACAACTCGAGATCGTGATACGAAGGAGGAAATACTCAAGCACCTTTTGCATCGATTATCACCACCGACAGTTCTGCTGCGAAAACAGGTTTGCGCCACACACACTGCCCACAAAAAACGTCGTCTATCACGGTTCCAATCCAACCACAGAATTCTGCATGAAGTCCCCAATCTTTTCGCTACTTCTGGTTTCTGTGTAGCGGTTTAATTATTTTATTGTTCGATTTTCTCGCTGTGATTCTAGACTACATTCTGTCTTAAATATTAGTTTTAAGTAGTCTTAGATAAAAATAATTTCGCAAATATTGTTTTTAAAAATAAATCCAACGCAATTAAGCAAGATTAACGTATTTACACAAAAAATATCCAATTTTGAAATTGGTGGGGGTGAGTGGGTCGAGCCAAATCTCAAATCATCTCAGCAAACCAAGAAGCCGAAAAAAGGCCAAAACCGTTTCACGTAATTAACGGACGCGTCCTAAAGGCACCACAGAAGCGAATCTAACGTTCTGATAGTGGATGGATGGAAGACTGTTTGGCTTGGAGTGAAAGGGACTAAACTGCAAGGTCATCGGTCCCTTCATCCGTTAAGTGGCAAAGCAGGAGTGGTAGTGAAAGGAAGGGGGCGAAAGGCAGATCCTGGAAAGCCTAAGTGTAATTAACACAATAAAAAAGGACAGAAAAAAAGACAGCACAGACAGGTCGTTAGAAGATCAATCAAGACAAAGCATCAAAACCGAGAAACGAAAAAGAATAGAAAGATTAAGAAGGTGGAAAGTGTAGACGCCAGGCTGCACCAACGAGCAAGGGCCGCCAAGGAACCTTTTTTTTTTTGGGGGGGGGGGGGGGGGCGGAGAGGGGGCCCCACCTACCCCTCAGGCGATCAATGAGGCCAAAATGCCCTACTTGACAGGGATGAACAGAAACCACCTTCGCGGGCAAAACGTAATACCAGGTCAACCGCTTTGACGTTGACTGCTAGCACCACTAGCTTCTCTGGAACAATAAGATGCCGCCTCACAGCAGTCAAATCAGGGCAGTGTATAAGATAGTGGACCATCGCCAGGCGGGCTCCGCATCGGCAGGGAGGGGGCATCATCACGTCGGAGAATATGGTCACTGGTCAGTGTGTCCAATGAAGAGTTGACAGGTCGGTGGATTCTCTCCGAGAAGCATGCAGGGAAGACTGCCAGATGGTCGTGGTCTCCTTAGTTGTCATCAGTTTCTTTCGGGAGATCCGGGCAGACCATTCTGAGCTCCAGCAATCGATGGCATGTAAATAACTGAAGGTCCGGTTCTGGGACCCACACTTCCAAAATAGGTATCCTGGTGTCCGGCTTGCCCAACCCGTCAGCTCGTTCATTACTGCGACTGATGACCTCACTGTTTGGTCCATTCCCCCATCATTTGAGATGGATGCTGAAAATTATGTTGGCTGATAAGAATTGAAGATTCTTGGCAGAATCTGCGAGAAAAGGATGTGGAAAACACTGACAAAAAGGACAGTACGATATGATCTGTGTTAAAGCATCACGGAAAAACTACCGTAGTACTAAACGGAAACGCAGAGAGCAAAACCTTTGAGGCGGGAACAGAGAATGTGAAGTGAGGTCAACTCTGACATGAAAAGGTTGACACAGCAGAGGAAGCCGTCCGTGATGTGTTGATATCGAACTACACTACTGGCCATTAAAATTGCTACACTAAGAAGAAAAGCATATGACAAACGGGTATTCATTGGACAAATATATTATTCTAAAACTGACATGTGACTGCATTTTCACGCAATTCGGGTGCATAGATCCTGAGAAATCAGTACCTAGAATAACCAGCTGTGGCCCCTTGATACGCCGGGGCATTAAGTCAAACAGAGCTTGGATGGCGTGTACAGGTACAGCTGCCCATGCAGCGATACCACAGTTCATCAAGAGTAGTCACTGGCGTATTGTGACGAGCCAGTTGTTCGGACACCATTGACCAGACGTTTTCAGTTGGGGAGAGATCTGGAGAACGTGCTGGCCAGGGATCGAGACGTGGCTGCACGATCCGTTACAGCCATGCGGATAAGATGCCTGTCATCTCGACTGCTAGTGATACGAGGCCGTTGGGATCCAGCACGGCGTTGCGTATTACCCTCCTGAACCCACCGATTCTATATTCTGCTAACAGTCATTGGATCTCGACCAACGCGAGCAGCAATGTCGCGATACGATAAACCGCAATCGCGATAGGCTACAATCGAAGTTGGAAACGTGATGGTACCCATTTCTGCTCCTTACACGAGGCATCACAACAACGTTTCACCAGGCAACGAAGGTCAACTGCTGTTTGTGCATGAGAAATCGGTTGGAAAGTTTCCTCATGTCAGCACGTTGTAGGTGTCGCCACCGGCGCCAAGCTAGTGTGAATGCTCTGAAAAGCTAATCATCTGCATATCACAGCATCTCCTTCCTGTCGGTTAAATTTCGCGTCTGTTGCACGTCATCTTCGTGGTGTAGCAATTTTAATGGTATTAGTGTAGTCAGAAGACTGATGACAAAAAAAGACCATAGAAACATTATGTAAATGGAATGTTGCGTTCTTTCTAATCGTGTACATCGACATCCTCCAGTGACCACAGCGTAGCTCCCAAAATGTAAGCTGCACATTTCCACTGGCAACGAGACAAGTTAAACGTGCGCCCCCCGTTATAGCGACCGCTGGAAAACTGCTCCTGAAATAGTGGCCGTGCCTGGGCCGCTATTCCGGCATAATAACAATACTCCGGCGGCCTGGAGCAGGCGACGCCGATCTCCGGCGAGGCGACGCCCTGCGAGGTCTTCATAAGTGCGGGCCGCGCGCTCCGGCAACCGGGCCCGCCCCTGCCGCCTTAATGACAGTCGGCCGGTCTGTTTTATGCGCTGCCGGGGCCCGTCGCGGAACGCGCCCGCTAATGACGAGTGCGGAGCGGGCGAGCGCGTACGTCACACGCGCCAGCGCAGCCGCGCCGCCCGTTCTCCGCTTACGTCCGCCACCCGGAACACCTGCTCCGCCACGGCCGTGCCCACCCACCACGCGCGGCCTCACAATCACGTGACTCGTCGTGCTTCCTGATCATTCGCTGCCAATTTCAGTCGTCGTGTGAACTTACTGCCGACAGAAACTAGCTAAGAGTAAGATTTCACAAGGAGTCAGAAAAAAAGTATTACGCAACACTGTTGGTGGCAAGAGCTAACACCTAAAACTTCCAGACGCCAGTCACTCAGATTTGTATCAATGTTATATATTGACAGAGTATCAACCAAAACTTCGATATACACTACTGGCCGTTAAAACTGCTACACCACTGCTAAAATACAGACGCGAAATGTAACCGACAGGAAGATGATGCTGTGATATGCAAATGATTAGCTTTTCAGAGCATTCACACAAGGTTGGCGCCCTTGGCGACACCTACAACGTGCTGACAAGAGAAAAGTTTCCAACCTATTTCTCATACACAAACAGCAGTTGACCGGCGTTGCCTGGTGAAACGTTGTTGTGATGCCTCGTGTAAAGAGGAGAAATGCGTACCATCACGTTTCAGACTTTGATAAGGGTCGGATTGTAGCCTATCGCGATTGCGGTTTATCGTATCGCAACACTGCTGCTCGCGTTGGTCGAGATCCAATGACTGTTAGCAGAATATGGAATCGGTCACTTCACGAGGGTAATACGGAACGCCGTGCTGGATCCCAACGGCCTCGTATCACTAGCAGTCGAGATGACAGGCATCTTATCCGCATGGCTGTAACGGATCGTGCAGCCACGTCTCGATCCCTGAGTCAACAGATGGGGACGTTTGCAAGACAACCATCTGCACGAACAGTTCGACGACGTTCGCAGCAGCATGGACTATCAGCTCGGGGACCGTGGCTGCGGTTACCCTTGACGCTGCATCACAGACAGGAGCGCCTGCGATGGTGTACTCGACGACGAACCTGGGTGCACGAATGGCAAAACGTCATTTTTTCGGATGAATCTAGGTTCTTTTTACGGCATCATGATGGTCGCATCCGTGTCTGGCATCATCGCGGTCAACGGCCATTGGATGCGTGTATTCGTTATCGCCATACTGGCGTATCACCCGGCGTGATGGTTCGGGGAGCCACTGGTTACACGTCTCGGTCACCTCTTGTTCGCATTGACGCGGCACTTTGAACTGTGGACGTTAAATTTCAGATGTGTTACGACCTGTGGCTCTACCCTTCATTCGATCTCTGCGAAACCCTACATTTCAGCAGGATAATGCACGACCGCATGTTGCAGGTCCTGTACGGGCCTTTCTGGATACAGAAAATGTTCGAATGCTGCACTGGCCAGCACATTCTCCAGATCTCTCAGCAATTGAAAACGTCTGGTCAATGGTGGCAGAGCAACTGGCTCGTCACAATAGGCCAGTCACTACTCTTTATGAACTGTGGTATCGTGTTGAAACTGCATGGTCAGCTGTACGTGTACACGCCATCCAAGCTCTGTTTGACTCAATGCTCAGGCGTATCAAGGCCGTTATTACGGCCAGAGGTGGTTGTTTTGGGTACTGATTTCTCAGGATCTATGCACGCAAATTGCTTGAAAATGTAATCACATGTCAGTTCTAGTATAATATACTTGTCCAATGAACACCCGTTTATCATCTGCATTTCTTCTTGGTGTAGCAATTTTAATGGCCAGTAGTGTAGTTTATGCTATGTGCTCTCTTCCAGCAGAACGTGAGTCAACATTTCTTAGGGGTTTACCAACCTGCTGGAGCAAATGTAATCTCGATATATTGCTCACTTGCCAGAACGACAATTCACAGGCGCTGCCTCAGACATAAATATCTTTGCCCCTGTCGAAAGAGAGCTGCAATAGAGTCGCAGGTCAGAGCAGTCTCTGCCGCAGTTGTAGTCGCTCGCTGCTACAATGTAGTTGTAGTGTGTCGCTGGTACAGCGCAGTTTACAGTTAGTAGTTGTTAAAGTCACAGTGCAGAACAAATTGCAAAATTTTACTATCTGGGACTGAATAATAATTGTGATCAGCCGCAGAGCTGAATGATACCATGGAATGAGATCATGATGAACAAATGAATAACTGTTAATATAATGGAAAATCAACAGTGTAATTAAGTCAACCATCTATTGTAAGGTAAATTTTATTATTTTTATTCGCATACAGGTAGTCAGTCACTTGTCTGACATGTTAATATGAATTTGTTTCAATCTTTTCTTTTGTGATTCGTCAGCACCAGTTGACCCAGATTTGTAATATATTCAATTTTCCCGTGTGATGTATTGTAGATCTTTAACAATAACGTAAAAATATTCAGAATATAATTGTTTTTACCAGTCAACTATAAAAGTATGATTTCCCCTTAAGTCACTGCCAGTCCCGAACCAGTCATTTATCTCAATTAAAATATTCCAGAATTTTTGTCAGATCGTGGTCATGTGTTCTTTAGTAATTAGACGACCACCTGTGCAGCTGTGTCAATAAGCGACGTAAGAATTTTTCAGTTTATTTCTCACAGACAGATTCAGATTGGTTTCACAGGGCTATGGCGTAGCGCTGCTTACGTCAAAATTTATCAGTTTTTCAGAGTTAAGATTTATCAGTTTTCATACGTCAGGATTTAATTATCTAGATTTGATTATTTTTATTTTTTTATTTATAGGTTAAGTGGTAACGCCTGACCTACAAAGCAGATGAGAAGCTAACTGTGAGCTTCTGTTGTTTAGGGCTGCCATGGGGAAGTCTGTAGAGCGTTGGTTTGTCGTAACTAGGGTCCTGGGTTCGATCCTTTATTATGCCAGTTTTTGTACTGTAGTATATGTGAAACTGGCACAATATGTAACTGATGTGTAAAAGGACTGTTTGGAGTTTATAACAATGCTATACTGGCAGTCCGCTTTTGCTTGATTAATTTAAAAGCAGCAAACTTGTACAGTAAATCTGTAGATTTACAGAATAAACAAACATTCGAAACAGAAGAATGAAGAAACAATTGCATCACACGTGGCAAAGTATTGAATGTAGCAATTCTTTTTTTTCTTTTTATCATTATTATATTATTACTATTAATACTTCCACTTGTGTGATGCAACTGTTCCTCTATTCTTCTGTTTCGATTGCTTATTTTTATTCTGTGTAACAACAAATGTACTCTATAGGCCTGCTACTTTTAAATAAGAGAAGCTTAAGCAGACTGCCAATAGCACATTGGTATAAACTTAGAACAGTCCTTTTACATGTCAGGAACAAGTTGTTCTATACAACAGTTTCACACGTACTTTACAGTACGAAAACTGGCATGACCACAGCCCGGACGTTGGACACACAGAGCGATAAATAGGCGCTCTACTGACTGCCCTACAGTCGTTCTACACGACAAACGCCTACAGTTACGCCATTCCTGTGCTCCGTAGGACCGATGTTATGCTTGCTTACCGTTTACGCACGATCTTCTGGACGACGGTACAGAGCACAAACTATATCGGAGTTTTGGTTGGTGCTATTTCGATGTACGACGTTTGGTACTGATCTAACTGTCTGAAACCTGGAGGTTTGGGTGCAGGGGGTCTACACACCTCCGATTCATTCCAAGACAAAACCCGTAGAGTTATCTGAAGTGAGAGTAGGCTGCATTCAGTTTTCCCCACGGTTCCGCCGGCCGGTGTGGCCGTGCGTTTCTAGGCGCATCAGTCTGGAACCGCGTGACCGCTACGGTCGCAGGTTCGAATCCTGCCTCGGGCATGGATGTGTGTGATGTCCTTAGGTTAGTTAGGTTTAAGTAGTTCTAAGTTCTAGGGGAGTGATGACCACAGATGTTAAGTCCCATAATGCTCAGAGCCCCACGGTTCCGTTGTTTTCTAGTTCTGCGCAGTCTTAGTAATGATAAAGTGATTTTGCGCGACAGAAAAAGGGTTCATGGATGACTCAAAGGAACAATTATTTTATCGAAATGCGGTACAGAAAAATAACGTACATTATTTTTTGACGCCGTACACGTGACATGTAATGCGTGGAACGCACCGCTTCAGAACAAGTTTTTTGTTTGTGGGCGCAGCGACTTGTGCACCGCGGTTTCCATCTGTTCACAGCTTCTGAATGCTTGCCCCCCAGCGCTTCTTTCTGCCTTTCAAACACGTGATGTCACCCGGGGTGGGGCCTGGTGTATATGGTGTGTGTTCGAGGCATTCAAATTTCGTACCCTATATTGTCGCTACAGTAGAACGGGCAGTATCGATGTAACGTTTCTACTATATTTTGCGTAATAGATTTTTTCCCTAAAGTTATCAAATACAGACCAATAATCTCCGAAAATATAAAGATGGATACCTGACGCCTTCGAATCTCATGCTGTGGCGCAAGCTTCACTGATGATGAGACACTAAGTCTGCTATCGGCGGAAAACCAGAGCAGCAAATTCAAACAAACATCTTATGTTGTAAAAAAAATTATAAACAGCCGACCAGTTGCAATGGATAAAGAAATCTTTACCTAGGTTTCAACGAATTTAAATTTGTCTTCTTCAGAAGGTGGCCTAAGTACAATGAACATCATAGCTTACATTAAAAGGTATGAAACTTAAGAGTAGATTTTAACACATATTAGAGAGCTCCTGTATTACAAAAATATGAGAAGGACGCCTGGTACTTACAATTTTACATTAATATGGACTGATGTATCATCGCCGCTTTTACAAATGTCTGCATAGATCCATTTGTCCAAATTAAAATATAGCCCTAAAAATAGGGTTTGTCATGTAAATATAAATTAGTACATGGATGTTGCAGAGCTCACAACCGACTGAGTGTAATCGGCCAGCGTAGTTACTCTGCGGCCAGGGCAGCTGGCGCTCATGGCGCGAACCATGTGCCGATTGGCGTACGAAAGCAACGTGTAAATTATCAGTATTAATAGCGTCCTTCGATAAAGTAACAATAAAAAGAAGGAAAGCGTTTAACACTCCCGTTATAACAGTATGGGAGCCTTGGCATCATTAATGTAGTTATACATCAAAAAGGCAGGTGGCGCTTACGCCGAGAGTTACGTACAGTGGCATATACAGCCAGAATATAAAAATTACAATATTAGTGAAACACACACACCGTATATATGTCAGAACTTTAAAATTAACAATAATGGCTCTTAAGACAGAATTACGAACCCTGGTCCACAATCCAGTTAATACACATTCTCAGGGAGCCAACGTTTTAGAGCCAGACAAAATCACATAAGGGCCGATGTAGTGGCAGCTATATTTTAATTTGGACAAATGGATCTATGCAGACATTTGTAAAAACGGCGATGATACATCAGTCCATATTAATGTAAAATTGTAAGTACCAGGCGTCCTTCTCATAGTTTTGTAATACAAGAGCTCCCTAATATGTGTTAAAATCTATTCTTGACTTAAGTTTCATACCTTTTAATGTAAGCTATGATGTTCATTGTCCTTAGGCCACCTTCTGAAGAAGACGAATTTTTTATTTGTTGAAACCTAGGTAAAGATTTCTTTATCCATTGCAACTGGTCGGCTGTTTATAATTTTATTACGTGGAACCGTTGCTGTTGTGCAGCTATGTTTAAAATATCTTATGTTGTAATATAAAGTCTTATACTGTAATAAGATTGTAATGTTTACACAAAGAAAATAACTACTAAGTTTCTGTACTATTCTGAACCAAGCAAGGCTCTAAATTATTGTGAGAAAGTAGAGTGAAGGACGACGTATGAGAGCATGCCTGTGTGGGGGAAGTCGAATTATGGTAGAGAGACGAGAACGGGTCCTTTGTCACAGAATGTGCCATATGTGGAAGTCCACTCATCCCTGAGTCTGGGCGGGATACGAGGTGATGGTTGCAGCCAGCAGCGGGTTTCGTCGCGTTGTATAGAAGACAGGCGTGGCCCCTGCTCCACTTGTTGCTACTATCATACGCAACGCATTCCCCGCCGTTTTGGAGAAACCGTCCAGAATTGTGGGTTAATTCAGATCGTAGTTTCTAGCTTGTATGGTTTATATCGGCACTAGTCTCGAAAGTAAAAATGGCTGCCATTCGCTACGCAACATGAAGGAAGGGAGCACCACCATATCGTAAAACGACGACTGTAGCTTCAAAAACTTACTGGAAGGGCATTTTATCAATTGATCTTAAGGCTGTAACGATGGTTCAGAATTTCATTTACATAAGGTACCACGTTTTCTGAGAACAACTCATTCATATTTGAACCTGTGAGTTAATATCTAAGTCATTGTAAATTACTGATTTTGCCCCCATTGTAAACTTTCTCCCGCAAAATTTAGCGGGGAACGATATCAGAAAAGATAGAGAACTTCATGGCACCATCTCGCTAAACTCACTGCTATGAAGACATCGCAAGTAAATGAACTTTTCTAGTAAACAGATCTTTTACCAGCATAATTTTGAAGAATACAGGATGGTCTATTGATCGTGACCGGGCCTAATATCTCACGAAGCAAGCGTCAAACGAAAAAACTACAAAGAACGAAACTTGTCTAGCTTGAAGGGAGAAACCAGATGGCGCTATGGTTGGCCCGCTAGATGGTGCTACCATAAGTCAAAGGGATATCAACTCCGTTTTTTTTTTTAAATAGGAACCCTCACTTTTATTACATATTCGTTTAGTACGTAAAGAAATATGAATGTTTTAGTTGTACCACTTTTCTCGCTTTGTGATAGATGGCGCTGTAATAGTCACAAACTTGTAAGTACGTGGTATAACGTAACATTCCGCCAGTGTGGACGGTATTTGCTTCGTGATACATTTCCCGTGTTAAAATGGACCGTTTAACCTATTGCGGAAAAGATCGATATCGTGTTGATGTATGGCTTATTGTGATCAAAATCCCCAAAGGACGTGTGCTATGTATGCTGCTCGGTATCCTGGACGACATAACATCATTTTGAGACGGAGCGTAAGTTCAGTTTGTGGACCAATTGGTCTTTTTCTCGAAGGAACTAGATTTAGAGAAGTCACGATAACCCTCCCCCCCATGAACCATGGACCTTGCCGTTGGTGGGGAGGCTTGCGTGCCTCAGCGATACAGATAGCCGTACCGTAGGTACAACCACAACGGAGTGGTATCTGTTGAGAGGCCAGACAAACGTGTGGTTCCTGAAGAGGGGCAGCAGCCTTTTCAGTAGTTGCAAGGGCAACAGTCTGGATGATTGACTGATCTGGCCTTGTAACAATAACCAAAACGGCTTTGCTGTGCTGGTACTGCGAACGGCTGAAAGCAAGGGGAAACTACGGCCGTAATTTTTCCCGAGGGCATGCAGCTTTACTGTATGATTAAATGATGATGGCGTCCTCTTGGGTAAAATATTCCGGAGGTAAAATAGTCCCCCATTCGGATCTCCGGGCGGGGACTACTCAAGAGGATGTCGTTATCAGGAGAAAGAAAACTGGCGTTCTACGGATCGGAGCGTGGAATGTCAGGTCCCTTAATCGGGCAGGTAGGTTAGAAAATTTGAAAAGGGAAATGGATAGGTTAAAGTTAGATATAGTGGGAATTAGTGAAGTTCGGTGGCAGGAGGAACAAGACTTCTGGTCAGGTGACTACAGGGTTATAAACACAAAGTCAAATAGGGGTAATGCAGGAGTAGGTTTAATAATGAATAGGAAAATAGGAACGCGGGTAAGCTACTACAAACAGCTTAGTGAACGCATTATTGTGGCCAAGATAGATACGAAGCCCACACCTACTACAGTAGTACAAGTTTATATGCCAACTAGCTCTGCAGATGACGAAGAAATTGAAGAAATGTACGATGAAATAAAAGAAATTATTCAGATAGTGAAGGGAGACGAAAATTTAATAGTCATGGGTGACTGGAATTCGAGTGTAGGAAAAGGGAGAGAAGGAAACGTAGTAGGTGAATATGGATTGGGGCTAAGAAATGAAAGAGGAAGCCGCCTGGTAGAATTTTGCACAGAGCACAACCTAATCATAGCTAACACTTGGTTTAAGAATCATGATAGAAGGTTGTATACATGGAAGAACCCTGGAGATACTAAAAGGTATCAGATAGATTATATAATGGTAAGACAGAGATTTAGGAACCAGGTTTTAAATTGTAAGACATTTCCAGGGGCAGATGTGGACTCTGACCACAATCTATTGGTTATGACCTGTAGATTAAAACTGAAGAAACTGCAAAAAGGTGGGAATTTAAGGAGATGGGACCTGGATAAACTGAAAGAACCAGAGGTTGTACAGAGTTTCAGGGAGAGCATAAGGGAACAATTGACAGGAATGGGGGAAAGAAATACAGTAGAAGAAGAATGGGTAGCTTTGAGGGATGAAGTAGTTAAGGCAGCAGAGGATCAAGTAGGTAAAAAGACGAGGGCTAGTAGAAATCCTTGGGTAACAGAAGAAATATTGAATTTAATTGATGAAAGGAGAAAATATAAAAATGCAGTAAATGAAGCAGGCAAAAAGGAATACAAACGTCTCAAAAATGATATCGACAGGAAGTGCAAAATGGCTAAGCAGGGATGGCTAGAGGACAAATGTAAGGATGTAGAGGCTTATCTCACTAGGGGTAAGATAGATACTGCCTACAGGAAAATTAAAGAGACCTTTGGAGATAAGAGAACCACTTGTATGAACATCAAGAGCTCAGATGGAAACCCAGTTCTAAGCAAAGAAGGGAAAGCAGAAAGGTGGAAGGAGTATATAGAGGGTCTATACAAGGGCGATGTACTTGAGGACAATATTATGGAAATGGAAGAGGATGTAGATGAAGATGAAATGGGAGATACGATACTGCGTGAAGAGTTTGACAGAGCACTGAAAGACCTGAGTCGAAACAAGGCCCCTGGAGTAGACAACATTCCATTGGAACTACTGACGGCCTTGGGAGAGCCAGTCCTGACAAAACTCTACCATCTGGTGAGCAAGATGTATGAAACAGGCGAAATACCCTTAGACTTCAAGAAGAATATAATAATTCCAATCCCAAAGAAAGCAGGTGTTGACAGATGTGAGAATTACCGAACAATCAGTTTAATAAGCCACAGCTGCAAAATACTAACACGAATTCTTTACAGACGAATGGAAAAACTAGTAGAAGCCGACCTCGGGGAAGATCAGTTTGGATTCCGTAGAAATACTGGAACACGTGAGGCAATACTGACCTTACGACTTATCTTAGAAGAAAGATTAAGGAAAGGCAAACCTACGTTTCTAGCATTTGTAGACTTAGAGAAAGCTTTTGACAATGTTGACTGGAATACTCTCTTTCAAATTCTAAAGGTGGCAGGGGTAAAATACAGGGAGCGAAAGGCTATTTACAATTTGTACAGAAACCAGATGGCAGTTATAAGAGTCGAGGGACATGAAAGGGAAGCAGTGGTTGGGAAGGGAGTAAGACAGGGTTGTAGCCTCTCCCCGATGTTATTCAATCTGTATATTGAGCAAGCAGTAAAGGAAACAAAAGAAAAATTCGGAGTAGGTATTAAAATCCATGGAGAAGAAATAAAAACTTTGAGGTTCGCCGATGGCATTGTAATTCTGTCAGAGACAGCAAAGGACTTGGAAGAGCAGTTGGACGGAATGGATGGTGTCTTGAAGGGAGGATATAAGATGAACATCAACAAAAGCAAAACGAGGATAATGGAATGTAGTCGAATTAAGTCGGGTGATGTTGAGGGTATTAGATTAGGAAATGAGACACTTAAAGTAGTAAAGGAGTTTTGCTATTTGGGGAGCAAAATAACTGATGATGGTCGAAGTAGAGAGGATATAAAATGTAGACTGGCAATGGCAAGGAAAGCGTTTCTGAAGAAGAGAAATTTGTTAACATCGAGTATAGATTTAAGTGTCAGGAAGTCTTTTCTGAAAGTATTTGTATGGAGTGTAGCCATGTATGGAAGTGAAACATGGACGATAAATAGTTTGGACAAGAAGAGAATAGAAGCTTTCGAAATGTGGTGCTACAGAAGAATGCTGAAGATTAGATGGGTAGATCACATAACTAATGAGGAGGTACTGAATAGGATTGGGGAGAAGAGGAGTTTGTGGCACAACTTGACCAGAAGAAGGGATCGGTTGGTAGGACATGTTCTGAGGCATCAAGGGATCACCAATTTAGTATTGGAGGGCAGCGTGGAGGGTAAAAATCGTAGGGGGAGACCAAGAGATGCATACACTAAGCAGATTCAGAAGGATGTAGGTTGCAGTAGGTACTGGGAGATGAAGAAGCTCGCACAGGATAGAGTAGCATGGAGAGCTGCATCAAACCAGTCTCAGGACTGAAGACCACAACAACAACAACGATAACCCTACATCTCAATGACTGAACTAGGATTTGAACCGACGGCTAGCTGTGTGCGGTGACCAGCGTGCCAGCTCGCTCGGTCAGGATGTGCAGGCCCAGTTCGCAGCCACAGGAATCTTCCAAAAACAGTGGCACCAAGTTCGGAAGGAAGTGCCTATGCCTGAGTTCTGTAACATAATACGTGAGAGAACAAATTCAATTAACCACTGTCGAACACGCTACGCCACACACTTGTAGACAAGCTACATACAAATTGTGTCCGTAAAGTCAGGAACGTCTGACGCTGATGTCGCCAAGCGGGAAAGTATCTTTATAAGTGGTAGCTCTAATGGAAGTAATTAGCGACGAGAAAATTCCAGTCGCTCGCGTAAGTCATTTGCGGCCACTAATAACTCGCCACTAACGTAATGTTCGCCATAATTTTGTATGAGCTACGGACTCAAGGTACTCAAGGCACCCTCCGCCACACACAGTCAGGTGGCTTGCGGAGTATGGATGTAGATGTAGACATAAAACGATACATTCATCATATGCTTCTCGTTGGACGCCGTTCAACCGACTGAAGAATGCCTTTAACTTCATTCGCATTTTGTTGAGTTCCACGTAGCGATGTACCGGTTCCACGACATTGCTGAAAAAACAAATAATAATAATAATTCTAAGACGCGTATGCTGCTGTTACTTAAATTCCAGTATTTTTTGATACGTAGCAATGGCATTTCAATGACAAAGTTAATGCAGAATTTTATCAGTCGTCACACAAGCTGATGCACTGGTTAACACGTAAGCTTTGATATCCAGTTTGGACGGCCATAATCTTACAACTGTCGGTGACAAACTATTCGAGCGTCGCCCGCAGTACGGTTTCGGATGAAGAGCGCTGCCGAGATACGCGGAGTTGTTAATGATGTGCAGACTGCTTCTTCGTGCGGGCAGCCCCCCATATATTTTTGGAAACCGTGGCATCTGTCCAGGGACCCAAGATCTCGTCTCGCAGGAGACAAGCCAGTGGTGCAAGGAACACTGAGAGAAGCTGTAGAATTCTCTCTGAAGTGCCTTTTCAACAAGGAAATGCTATGTGTGTACAACTGATCTGCTCAACATTGTTATATGGGTCTCAAGTCTGCGCTGGACATCTTTAGTACATGCCTTTGCTTTGAAACGTACTAACCGATGTCGATCAACATACGAATATACCAAAACGCGGACGAGCCGCCCTTTACATTGCAGTCTATACAAGATTTGTGGTCGCGCACGCAATTTTCCTAAGGGCGAACTGTGAAATCAATTTAGTTTTCCAGCACGATTCTCATGCTACTACTGCTGCTGCTGCTGCTGCTGTTATTGGTTTATGTTGTTGTTGTAGTTGTTATGGTCTTTGGTCCCAAGACTAGTCTAATGTGTTAACTCCAAAGTTGTTTGTCCTGCGAATGCTTCTTCACCTAATTACTGCAAATTACATTTATCCCCTCTTTGCAATGAACTGTTCATTGATATCTCAGGATGTCGCTGTCAAGCGATCCTTTATTTAGTCAACCTGTGACAAATTTCTTTCCTCTCCACTTCGATTCAACACTTCTTTATTAGTCATATGATATATTTATCTTTTAAAAATCTGATATGGCACCACATTTGAAGAGCTTGTATTTTCTTCTTGCCTGTGCTACAGAGAAGGCGTCAGGAAAAGGGGGACAAACAGCCCCTTTTTCTCTCTGGAGTCTGAAGTACAGAGTTTTTATTCATTATGCAATTCTCATACCCTTCTACAAGTCAGTGGATAACCAGCTATTTTCTGGGACAGAAGTTTATATGACCCATAAAATTCAGTTCTTGTGGGTGGCATAACACGCCTCGAAACTGTCCAACTCATTTATACACAAAAATGACAATTTTAATCCACCCCAACGGATAAATTTCTTCGGAAGGCAGTCCTGAAAAATACCCTCAGAAAATGGTTACCCTTTTCCATAAACGCTTTTCTTCCTATTGCCAGTCTGCATTTTATGACCTCTTTTCTTCGCTCATCGTCAGTTAATTTTGCTGCGGAAACAGCAAAACTCGTCGACTATTTTTTTTTTCTTACATCTGCTATATTTAGACGTAAAATAGTCCTCAAAGCCCCAGTTAAAATCTCCGGGATGGGACTTCTTAGGAGGCTGTTGTCCTGGGGAAAAACAAACCTGAGGGAGGGAAAATAAAAACTTTGCCGTTTACCGATTATTATATAACCTCAACCAAATAAATGTCGAAATTTTGACATGCCTTTCTGTGCGCTTTTAATTCCCCCTCAGCCTGTATAATTTACCATACTTCCAGTGGGAATTTTACTTTGGCAATTCAGAAACTCTGGTAGTCTTAGGTCCTTAATGCAAGGTATTTCTAAGTTTTTGTAAGACGAAGTTCCTCGCAACCTCATTTTCACAGTTGACAAGGGAACCTCCCCATCGCACCCCCCTCAGATTTAGTTATAAGTTGGCACAGTGGATAGGCCTTGAAAAACTGAACACAGATCAATCGAGAAAACAGGAAGAAGTTTTGTGGAACTATGAAAAAATAAGCAAAATATACAAACTGAGTAGTCCATGCGCAACATAAGCAACATCAAGGAGAAGGTGAGCTGAGGAGCGCCGTGGTCCCGTGGTTAGCGTGAGCAGCTGCGGAACGAGAGGTCCTTGGTTCAAGTTTCCCCTCGAGTGAAAAGTTTACTTTCTTTATTTTTGCAACGTTATTATCTGTCCGTTCGTTCATTGACGTCTCTGTTCACTGTAATAAGTTTAGTGTCTATTTTGCGACCGCACCGCAAAACCGTGCGATTAGTAGAAGAAAGGACGTGCCTCTCCAATGACAACCGAAAACATTTGATCGCAAGGTCATAGGTCAACCGATTCCTCCACAGGAAAACACATATGATATATTCGATACGACACTGGTGACGGCATGTGCGTCACAGGAATATGTTGTCGACCCACCTAACTTGTACACTTGGCGAATGGGTAGAAAGGTTCTTCTACCTTGCCCGATTTAGGTTTTCTTTTGGATGTGATAATCACTCCCAAAAAAAGTGATCGCATCGGACGGACGAAGGGACAGATAATAATTGTCTGAAAATAAAAAATTAAAATTTTCTCTGGAGGGAAGACTTGAACCAAGGACCTCTTGTTCCGCAGCTGCTCACCCTAACCGGGTCCATTGTGTGGTTGGGCGGCCGCTCCTCATCACAGATGTCGGACGTCGTAGGCAGACTGGTAAAACAGTGCAGGCGGCGAGCCATGGCGGAACTAACATCAGACTTTAATGCTGGGCAGAGTACAAGTGCATCTGAACACACAGCGCACTGAATACTCCTAACGGTGTCCATGTTAACACTACGACATCGGCCACTCTGACTGAAATGGACACGTGATAATCGGCACTGAACTTTGGAGCGGTGGCTAACAGTTGCGCGGTCAGACGAATCTCGATAAATTCATCATCACGCCGATCGGAGTGCACGAACCCGTCATCTTCCACGGGAACACTCCTTGATACCTATACTGCGGGACGGAGATAAGCTGGCGGGCGCTCCATTATGATGCTCTGGGGAACATCCACGTGGGCGTCCATGGGTCCGGTGTAGCTCGTCCAAGGCACTGTGAGGGCCAAGGAGTATCTTACACTTGTTGCAGACCACGTAGACTCCTTCGTGAAGATCATGTTTTCCGACGGCTTTCTACACGATAATTCTCCATGTCACAAGGCTAGGAGTGTGATGGAGTGCTTCGAGGAACACGGTGGCGAGGTTTAATTCTTGTGCTTGGAACACGCCCGGAGGTACAAATGGGTGGGGGTACTTTTTTGTTGTCGCTTCTGCTTTTCTTGACCGTGCGCCCTGTCCACACCACGTACCTGATAATCCCGCGGCGGTCGTACTGTTCTGCTCCACACTGCTGCTGGCTTGCCTTAAGTTGTCTATCGAATTATCCAAGCGGGTTTAGGGGAGCCACTCAACGTTAAAACACAACTGTTCGACGACTGGTATGAACAACAATATTCTGAGACGATTAAAGGAAATGGCAGGTTGCACTGTTTACACTCTAATTCAGAAGTGTTATCCCAATTAATGCATGATTAACAGTCCACAATATCATTCGGACGAGCGTACGCAAAACCGACACGACGCGGGTGATTGTTGATGATGCGGAAGCCCTATGATCGCACGTAAGTTCTCACGCTCGTCACGCATACGCAGGTTTATTTTGGTGCCAGTCCTTAACACTAGTAATGATGTAACACTGACTATGGAGTTAATTATTCAGTTCTCAGTTCTCACTTGTACGAGCGTGCGTGTAACCGTCGCGGCGCGGCTGATTGTTGATAAATGCGGAAACGCGATGACCGAACGCACGTCCTCACGCTCGCTACAAGACACTGGCACTTGACTGCATTGTTTCATGGTGACTAATTTCTACTGATTCACATCGGTTCATTCTGGGAGACCGAACACGGCGCGGGTGATTGATACTGTGCGGTACGACACGCAGCGAGAGGATACACAAATACGTTATCGGCAGCACTGCTCATTTTTAAATTACTTCTTCACGCACTTTCCTCCGAATCATTTGCTTATTTTATCACTTTACTGTAATAGAATTTGCAGGAACACCTCTACTCCCATACTAACAAAGCCTCTCACATGCAGAGCTACACAGCACACAACAGTTCCGTGTCCCGCGCTCGACTCGACAGACGCGGCTGCCCGCAAAGATACTCCGCAACTAAGGCAGCGATATGACAATACGCTTACATACTGGCCAAAGACCTTGTAAAAAAATAACTAGACTCACTGATGGCGCTGCAGTCGCGGGATAATTTGAACCTTCGGCTGGACGCCATTATAGTGGTTGTAGTCTGACGTGTTGTGTAGTATTGTCGCTTATGAAGACCCTGATTCAACGTTGTATATTTGTTGGGGCGTACATACAGTATTTGTTACTCGTAATTCTACTGTCTGTACGTTCCAATCAAAAGAAGTACAATGGTGAAGAGTTGTGCAGCGATTAATTTTACAAATACATTCTAGAAAGGAACGAATATTACATTTCACAGATATGTGAATATTTTAAGTTGTTTGTATGTCAGTGCACTTGATTAATAAATGTTTTTGTAACACGGTATTAGCATAACGTCTGTGCATCTATTTGCAGGTTTCCTTTCTCAAAACCACAGCTGTTACAAAAATGGTTACACGCTGTCAGGAGGCAAGATTTCCGACCGACAGAATACCATTTTATATGTTCTGATCATTTTGAAGAAAGTTGGATGATCGGTACTGTTTTCATGGTGTAGATTATGTTGAAACTTGATAATTTGGTCGTGAGTTGCCAAAGCACTATGCCATATATAATGCACTTCTCGTCATAAAATCTAAAGCAAGGTAGAGTCAGAAAATATCTATTAATATAGTGGGCAAATCTTCGAGTATTTTGATGCATTTTGCGTACATCTATCGTAAATGAACTACGAAAAATGCTAGGGGTCCAGTACATAACTTTTAGCTACGGCAGATTCCATGTAGTACGTAAGAAATTCATAAACAGTGACTAGTTGCTGTTTGTTCATAAATTAAAAAGTATATTGTAGTAACGTATTTAAATGAGGCATTATGTTTGTGACCTAACTCAAGGGAAGGCATTTTATAACCAAAAGCGATGTATAAACATTCGAACTCCGCGCGTCAGTTTACCACTCTAATGGCCGCCGCCCAGCTATTCAATTTGTCCGCTCTTCACAGTGGACCACTCGCGCAGTTGTGGGGGCCTGATACTGGCCCTCCATATCGCCAGATCTGAACCCAATCAAACACTTCTCCGATGTGGCTGAACTTGTCTTCAGAGCTCATTGCCCCCCTCCGCGAAATTTACGGGAATTAATTGACTTGTGCTCGCAGGTGTTGTGCCTACTGCGTCCAGTGACCTACCAAGGCCTCACTGTTTCCATGCCGCGGCGCGTCGCCGCTGTTATCCGTGCCATAGGTGGACGTACCGTCATTAAGTAGGTGGCCATTATGTTCTGGTCGATCAGTGTATACGCACAATAAGTAAAATTTTGTTACTTGGTACGCATTCTGGCGTTGCAGTCTTAACAGACAGTAGTGCACAATCACTTTGCGAAAATCTTACGAGGGCTATGAGGAAAGTTTTTAGCAGAATGCGTGAAAAAATTTATTTACAAAAAAACGTTTACAACTTTTCAAAATACTCTCCATTAGCATGTATACATTTTTTCATTCTCTGAAACCACTTAGAAAGGGTATCAGTCCACGCTTCTTTTGGGATGTCACTTACTGCACTCTCGTGCGCTGCAATGGCCTCTTCATCTGATGAAAACCGCTGACCTCGAATTTTTTCCTTAGTCTTTGGGAACAGAAAGGAGTCACAGGGGGCCAGGTGAATAGGGGGGATGGGGTAACACTCGCACTTTTTTCTTCTCCAGAAAGTCCATCGTTCTGGCAGCCCTGTGCGCAGATGCATTGTCGTGATGCAGCAGGAGGTGCCCACTCTTGCTAGGACTTTGGATGCTCTGACTTCCATGTGGCGATGACTTTTGGAAGACAATCGTTCAGGTACCATTCAGGATTGACTGTACGACGTGTGTCCAAGGTCACAGAGATGAGATGCCCGATCTTTGTGAAAAAAGTTGCCACCATCTTTTTTCCAGAGCTCCGACTTAGTCGAACTTTTGTGAGTGGTTCCTGCCCTGGAAAGCACCACACGGAACTCTGTCTCTTCGTTTCAGGGTCATAATGGTAGAACCACATTTCATCACCTGTGACGATATTGTAGGTGTCTTGGGACTTCCCTCCATTGAATTTTTCGAGCATGAAACGACACCAGTCCACTCTCGCCTCCTTTTGGCTTTCTGTCAGGGATGTGGCTCCCAACGGGCACACCTCTTAGTAAGGCCTAAGTGACTATGAACAATGGTCTGTGCTCCTGTTGATCCAATATTTAGGGTCATTTCAATGTCTCACAATGTAAAATGTGGATCTTCTTTGATCATTTTCCTCACAGCATCAATGTTTTCAGGAGTCACAGCTGTTGCTGGCCGACCCGGACGAGGTTCAACTTCAATTGACTGCCGACCCCTCGAAAACTCGCGAAACTGTGGCCCTAGAAGGGGAGGCTTCACCAAAAACACGCAGCAAAGAAGTATGGCATTCTTCGGCACTTGAAGCCTTTTTATAACCGTAAAAAATCATGGCGTAGAAGTCGCGGCGCGACAGCTCCATTCTGCACCGTCTCTAACTCACTGACTCAGCACTGCCTGTGCTTTCTTACCGCGCTGTGGGGGGGGGATCACCGCTAGCAAGAGGTTGCGAGGGCACGTCCTAAGGTCGAAAAACATCGCTCTTTCGAATGAAAACAACCCCATTGTCCTCCGCCTTACGGTTTACGAGCTGCTAAAAACTTTCGGCATAGCCCTCGTATCACAGTGTCGTATTATTTCCAGAACATTTGGGTTAACAGCTAACATCGCTCAACCTGTATAGATTTCTGTTCAAGAGTCAATCGTTTCGACGCCCTGAAGAGGGCGGTCTGACTATGTTTGAAACATCAGGTTTTATTCTGTCACCGGACAGTATAATTAGCGTAAATTCCTGAGGGTCTTATTCGAGTACTCGTTTTTGTACTGCCACGGTCCATCGGACACCCGGTCTCGGTCTCTCTCTCTCTCTCTCTCTCTCTCTGTAGCTGTACTACGCAGAGTAGTTTGAAAACAAAAGGCTGGAGCGGAGTGGCGTCGCGGCGCTCGTTTGGACGATAAGGATCCTGGAAGCGCGGCCAGTCGCCGCGGCGCACAGTGGCTGCGGAACAAAAGCGCCCCGAGAGCTAGTTAACCGCCGCCGAGTGCATCAAAGGCCCGGCCCTCCAGCCGGCTTTGAATTACGAGGCACGCCGCTCGCTACACGCCACTCTCCCGCAGCCGGCGGCCGGCCCACTGTTTTACGTCTGCGTTCGGGTTGCCGCTGCCGCTCCTCGTCGTCACAATTGCCTCCCATGTACTCCTGGAACAAGTGCCCCACCCCGCGGAAAAATGTGTCTCGAGCCGACGTCGAGGTACCGCCGTAGTTGTTCCAGCAGGAAGCTGTCTTGTCTATCCGGGCGTCTTCATCCCTGCATAATTACTGCACGTTACTTCCATTTTTATCTGCTTGCTCCAGCCAAAGAGTTTGCCTCTACAATTCTAACCCTCTACACTCCCTTCTATTCCTTGATGTGTTCTACCAACCGATGCCTTCTTTCAGTCAAGTTGTGCCAAAATTCTTCTCCCCCCACTTCGATTCAGTAGGTCTTCACTAATTACCTCATGAAGCTACCTCATCTTCAACATGTACGAGGGTAATCCCAAAAGTAAGGTCTCCTAATTTATAAAATTATAAACAGCCGACCAGTTGCAATGGATAAAGAAATTCTTTACCTAGGTTTCGACAGATATAAATTTGTCTTCTTCAGAAGGTAGCCTAAGGACAATGAACATCATTGCTTACATTAGAAAAGTATGAAACTTAAGCAAAGAATGAATTTTAACACAAATTAGAGAATTCTTGCATTACAAAAATATGATAACGACGACTGGTACTTACAATTTTACATTAGGCAGGTGGCGCTCGTGCCGAGTAACATGTGCCAATTGGCATACCAAGACAACGTGTAAAATATCAGTATTAATACCTGCCCTGGTTTCAGAGTAACTACGCTCGCCGATTACACTCAGTCGGTTGTGAGCTCTGCAAGATCCGTGAATTATTTTATATTTACGTGACAAACCCGAATTCTAGGGCTATATTTCATTTTTGACAAATGGATCTATGTCGACAATTGTAAAAACGGCGATGGTACATTAGTCCTTACTAATGTAAAATTGTAAGTACCAGTCGTCGTTATCATATTTCTGTAATGCAAGAATTCTCTATTTGTGTTAAAATTCATTCTTTGCTTATAAGTTCCAATCTTTTCTAATGTAAGCTATGATGTTGATTGTCCTTGGCTACCTTCTGAAGAAGACAAATTTATATCTGTCGAAACCTAGGTAAAGAATTTCTTTATCCATTGCAACTGGTCGGCTGTTTATAATTTTATTACGTGGAACCGTTTCTGTTGTGCAGCTATGTTTAAAATATTGAAAAAATATCGAAGTCTCCTAGTTTCTTATAAGTACATATACCTGTTTATTTCTACAATGATTTACATCAGCTTACAGCTTAAACATTTGGCTATTTTTCGACATAATCACCATTTCTGTCGATGCATTTTTGTAGACGCTGTGGCAGTTTTTGTATGCCCATGTCATAGCAGCTCGCCGCTATGCTATTCATAAAGTTATGAACCTCTTCTTTCACCTCGTCGTCGGTGCTGAATCGCTTTCCGGCCAAATGTTCTTTTAACCTAGGGAACAGGTGATAGTCACTGGACGCCAAGTCAAGACTATAGTGTGGGTGAGTGATTGTGTTCCACTGAAACTGTTGCAGGAGAGCAACGGTTTGTGTGGGCGAGCGTTGTCATGGAGAATGTGTACGTCCTTGCTCAAGATTCCTCTTCTCCGGTTTTGAATTGACCGTTTGAGTTTTTTCAGAGTCTCACAGTACCTGTCAGCGTTAATTGCGGTCACAGTGGGCATAAAGTCGACCAACAATACCCCTTTCCGCTTCCAAAAAACGGTTGCCATGACTTTACCCGCAGACTGTTTGTTTGCATTTCCGCGGCTTTGGCGAAGAAGGATGCCGCCACTGGCGTGATTGTTGCCTGGTCTCGGGTGTAAAGTGGTGTGCCCAGGTTTCGTCACCTGTGACATTTGAATCCGGAAAGTTGTCCTGTTCGGCTGCAAGGCGGTGAAGAAATGCGCGGGAAGCATCAACTCGTTGCCGCATGTGGTCCTCAGTCAGCATGCGTGGCACCCATCTTGCGCACACCTTCCGGTAGTTCAACATTTCCGTTAAAATTCTGTGAGCGGTGCTTCGGGAAACCTCAGGAACCAACGTGCAGAGATCATCTAGGGTGATCCGCCAATTTTCACGCATGCTTTGCTCAACCTTCAACACTGTCTCCACAGAAACTGACGGTCTGCTCCTTTGTTCGTCGTGAATTTCCGTCCGACCAAATGCAAACTCTCTACACCACTCACGAACAATTTTTAACATCCATGCACGACTCACCATACACTTCCGTCAACTGGCGATGGATTTCAATCGGCGCAGGGTCCTTTGCGGTAACACCCAACGGGAGGTCCATTCTCAACGGCTGCCAAGCCAAGACACCGCCTCGGCGCATGTTTACACACAGCGTGTGATGCACTCTTCATAACACTGTGACCAACTACCACATACACAGAGCTATGTACTTATAAAAAAAAAAATAGGAGACCTTACTTTTGGAATTACCCTCGTAGCAACACATTTCCGTATACAGATCTGATCTTCAGCATACCTCTGTAGCACCACATTTCAAAGCCTCCTATTCTCTTCTTGTGGAACTTTTAACGGTTCACGTTTCACTTCCTTACAAGACAAACAGCTTCGTAAAAGACGTCCTATCACTTAAATTTGCATGCAAACTAATCTCTCATTTCCAGAAATACTTTTCTTATTACCAACTGCACTTTATATCGTGTCTACTTCGACCATCGTCAGTTATTTTGCTACCCAAAAAACAAAACTCATCTACTACTCTTGCTGTCTCGTTTCATATCCTAACACCATGAGGTATCGCTTGATTTAATTCTACTGCATTCCAGTACCTTTGTTTACTTTTGTTGACAGTCATCTTACAACCGCTTTTCAAGACACTATCCCACTACGTTAACTTCTCTACCATGTCCTTTGTCATGCCTGACAGAATTACAACAACATGGGGGTAATACAGAGTATTTTTTTAAAATTATTTGCCCTTCATTTTACCGTTTCTGTTGCTTACTTCATGATGACTAGTTTCAATCATTATTTGATCGTCTTCGGATCTACGCAATTGCGTGAGGAACCTGTGATGTTAACGCGGAACTACACTTACAATCTCACAAATAAGTTTTCCCTGCTACGCTCCTCTCTTATATTCACGATACTGTTTTTGAACACAAGGATGGAACATAGTAGGGAAATTCCGTGTGTCGCTACTGTCAGGCCGCAAATTGGGGAATGGAGCATGGTCCCGGAGCGTCGGGGAAGGATGGCCCACAAGACAGAAGACGGAGTGGAACTTTTAAAAGAACTAGTAAATGAAATCCAGTTAGCTTTTTTTGTTATCTCTAAGAATACGACGACACTACACACACAACTGTTTATAACGAATGCAGTTCTCTATCGTGGGATGACGTTGAAAAACGCGCGGACAGCACGTCTCCGTGCGCGAATTGCGTCGCGGCACGCCTCAGTCCACTATGAGACAGAGAGACGGCGCGGTAAGGGAGAAGTGCGAGAAATGGAGCGTTTTGCAGCGGTAAGGATAACGACTGTAAGGTACTCTATCTGGTCAGCACAACTGGGGAATGACGTTCGTTAAAGATCGCCAGGGAGGAGTAAAGCCTCCAGTCGGCCTTTGAAAGCTGCCAATGTGGTGTCCACATAGGTGGGGTAGGAGTCAGCGAACGGATAGCACACGGGAAATGGTCGCTCTAGTACGTGTCAGGGAGAACGGACCACTGGAGACGATGAGACAGCTGGGCAACGTAGAACAAATGGGAATAAGGTTGTCTGTAGAATCTTAAAGGAACGTGGGTGGTGCTCCAGTGTTAGGGAAGATGAGGTTGAATTGACTCAGGTCAGCCAAGAAGGCAGCTCACGAACAGGCTAGTGAAGATCCCCAAAGTAGATGGAGCAGCAGAAAGGGGTGAGGGGGTTGTCCAATACGCTGGAGGAAGTCCGCTTTGGTGACACCAAATGACAGAGGGATGTAAGACAGTGCTATGAGAAAAGGTGGAGTGAGGAAGGAAAATGTCTGCAACAGCTTGCTGTCGGGTGTTCAGTGAGATGTCTATGAACGTCACCCCGGGCAAGCAGCATGACTCCCCATGAGATGGGATGCCTTCCTCGGGTGAAGGTCAAAGCGGACCGGAAAGAAATGCTAGAGATGAAAGCAATCACAAGGAAGCAATTTTGTTTCCTGGAGGCAGAAAACAAGTGGACGTTGCGATTCCAAGAGCAGCCGTATTCCTCCCTGTTGATTCTAACGCCGCGAACGCTCCATAGGAGGAGAGTCGTGACGCGGAAAGGGGCGGAGAGGAAATAATGAAGGGTAGTCACCTCAGCGGCTGCCAAGTGACAGCCTTCAAAGACTCATTGATACAGGGTGCAGGGGGTGGATGATCCTGCTCCATGAGATCTACAGAGGGTCGGCATTCTCACTGGTTCGACCAGCAGATTCCAGGGCAGAGAAACGGTTGGCAGTGCCTACTGGCGAAACTGAGGTAGGCCAGGTGAGGGTCTAGTATGGCGACACTATGGAAAAGGATTTCTGAGTCGGCGAAGGAGAAGACAGTTTGTCTTTATTTTCTTTGAGCCTTTGCAGTTGGCAGATTACGATTCAGACATATGTTCACAGCCTGCAGGTTGTGTAGCAGGTGGTCGCCACTGGAGGCGAAAATTTGAGGGCTTGTTGCACACTACATGTAAATGTCGTGTGACTGTTAGCTAGGTGCAAGTCTTTCGATTTGATGCCACTTCGGCGACTTGCGCGTCGATGAGTATGAAATTATGATAAGGACAACACAACACCCAGTCCCTGAGCAGAGAAAATCTCCGACCTAGTCGGGAATCGAAGCCGGGCCTCTTAGGATTGACATTCTGTCGCGCTGACCACTTAACTACCGGGGACGGACTGTTGGACACTGGAGGCAAAGGAGACGGGGATACTACTGTGATAGTGGGTGACTTTCAACCGCGGTGCTGAATTTGAGGTCGCAAGACTACGTGGCCATGTCCTTCATCGAGTGAGGTAAAGCGAGAACAGCGCTTTAAGTGCCAGATGGTAAAACGCAGGGCTTCCGACTAGCCAACATCTTGCGAGTGACACGGTAAGGCACTTTTTCCGTCATCCGGATCTCCTGGACGGTCCATTCATCCATTGTCAGGATGAGGCTGCGTGGTCGCCATTGCAATTGATACAGCAGGAGGAAGGAGGTGGGCAATCGCCCTCTTGAGCATCCCTATCACAAGTAATGCATTTGGCCAGGTTTCAACAGGACATTCAAGTGTGGTTGTGAGGTCGACATTGGCAGCAGCACATGTGGTTCGGTATGTACAGTCGGACCATGATGACCTCACAGCCAGCTTTGATCTTTGATGGAAGCAATACCTATCAAACGTGAGAAAAACGGTGCGTGTAGGCACGAAGGATGCATCAACCTCTTTGATGACCCTATAGATTGCAGTGACGCACTCATCAAGGAGGTAGGTTTGGATTTCTTGCTAGGTCAGACCATCGAGCCACCTAGTGTAAACAACACCACGTGAAGAGTACAGCATTTGACGGGCCTCAAAACGAACAGGATAGCTACAAATAGTTCTGCCTGAGAATCACAATTACTCTCCAAAAGCAAAGTGCCATTATATAAATGAGAGCAGGATTTCACAGGGCTGCCAATTGCATCACCGCCTTCTGAATATGGGCTGCCGTGGCAAAGAAGTGACCTTCAGTAAGCGATACCACAAGGAACAGAGGTACAGCTGGGAGGGCCTTGGAATCTCTAGCCGCATTCCATCTGCGTTTAGTAGACATAGATTGAGTTGCTGATTGGCTCACTGTGAGGAAATTCCCCATGATTGTCAGCGGCATCAATGGCGCACTCCTTCCACCTGGGGGCCGCCTCAGAGGGGGGCTCACCCGCCTTAGGTGGTTTTTTTCACACCTCAGGTCACACCTCCCAAACACCTGACAGGGAACAATTGGCAATTCGGGAAGGTAACAGCTCAGGCAATCACCCCTCCCTAGGCATGGCCTGTACCAGGGGATATGTGCGAACCCTACCTGTCTAGCCGAGGCTGGGAATTACGCGTTAGCCGGTCACCTTCTATGCGTCAGACGCGTGAGCCGGCTTTCAGGAGCGCACAGGGCGGAAGAAGATACGAAGACGAACTACAAGTGGCACAGCGGAGAAAGGATAGGAGAGGGGAAACTTAACAAACACAGAAAGAAAAAAAGAAAGAAAGAAAAAAAAAAACGGGAGGGATTTTTCTGCTGTCAGGTTAACTGAAAATTAAGAACACATTCCCAAAAATATCACAGACATGTTCGCCAAGGGAGGAGAAAGAATTGCAGGAGGATAGGCTTGCAGAATGGAAGGGGAAAGGTGCTGCAAAGAGCTCATAGTTGCCAAGCAAGAACTCACCAAACAGTTCGAAGGAGGGCCGAAGAGGGCCACGATGATGATGATGATGATGATGTAGGAAATATAGCTGAATACTGATGCCGGCATACGTAGACCTACTTGCCTCAAATACTACCTAACTGCTCCCAGAGCCTAACTTTCGCATCCACATGCCCTCAATCCATGAGAAACATTTCGTTGTAACTGGCAAGCTCTACAGTAATGTAAAGAACGCAATATTAAGCTTAAGGTAATAATCGCAATGGACATAAAATGTTTTAGGCCTAATTTTCGGACCACTCATTATTACTTAAAGCAGGCTTCCATTTGCCGGCCTAAATAAAAGTACGCACTGATGTTTGACAAATGTGCCGAAACATGTTCAGGCAGTGAGCAGATTAGTTATTTGCATAACACGTGGACCTAAAATCCTGTAACACGGTAGAATGGTTTCTAATGCGGAATTTCGGCTGTGTAGCTATTTTCATAAGAGTATGGTATATGACACATAAGACACTTACTTGGATTGTAAGGTGTATGCTTCGCCGCCGATGGGCGAGGCATGACAGAATCTCTGACCAGAAAGTAGTTTATTGTTAGTTGTTGCTTGTCGCGAGTCTGCGCGAGTCGACAGTAGAAGTCTGTCTGCAGTAGTAGTCAGTCGGATACAGTGGTAGTCGGTCGGCTTTAGTAGCGAGTGGACAGGAGTAGTCTGCGGGAGTCGGCATGCGTCGGCTGTGTGCTCTGCTCGCGACTCTGGTCAGGACTCTGGAGGATGAGTATTGTTGTAGAAGGTAAAGAAGCAGCCTTGCGCATATTTAATAATGTATGTTAATTGTAATTTAATTTGTTCAAAAAAGTGCCCCAATAATAATTTTTTATAAAGTAACTCTTTTAAAGAAAAGTATTCATTTCAATTTAAAGAATTTTTCCAATGCATTATCATTGCTTCCAAGAATCCAATATATATATATATATATATATATATATATATATATATATATGTGTGTGTGTGTGTGTGTGTCAGCATTGCACGAAGCTGTGTCGAAGAATGTATACATAAGAGCAGATATATAATTGCAGTTTTATTGAGGTAAGAATTTTTGCTTGTTTTATTCAGAATACAAGGCCGAAGGTCAGCGCTGCTGTCCTTATAAAATTTACCAGATATTATTATTTCTGTTAGGAGGTTACATTTCGTTCATGGTTCATTATTTAATTAATATTGTTGTTGGTTTATGTTCAATTTTCATTTAATTAATTTTCTGCGGGGAGGTTACCGGATTCTCGAGTCGTATATCGTTAAAGTGTAGTTGGATGGACACTTAGAATTGTAGGAATGTAGTACCGAAGTATGTACAGGCTCACCCTGCGGCCGCGAGGAATGGTGACCAGCGACTGTAACTTAAATCCCTTACCGGTTAAATACTGGCGACGTAGGTATAGTCTTCAAATTGAACCGCGAACAGGTGAGTTACTATTCTCTCTACCCATCTACACCACAAGGGGCAAGTACACACTGTATCACAAGGTTACACTGAATCTACTAAGCCGCGTCTTTCATACCATTTGGTGAAAGAGAGCAGACACAGCCAGTGTTTCCAGAATGAGATTTTCACTCTGCAGCGGAGTGTGCACTGATATGAAACTTCCTGGCAGATCAAAACTGTGTGTGGACCGAGACTCGAACTCGGGACCTTTGCCTTTCGCGGGCAAGTGCTCTATCAACTGAGCTACCCAAGCACGACTCACGACCGTCCTCACAGCTTTACTTCCGCCAGTACCTCGTCTCCTACCTTCCAAACTTCACAGAAGCTCTTCTGCAAACTTTACAGAACTAGCACTCCTGGAAGAAAGGATACTGCGGAGACATGGCTTAGCCACAGCCTAGGGGATGTTTCCAAAATGGGATTTTCACTCTGCAGTGGAGTGTGCGCTGATATGAAACTTCCTGGCAGATCAAAACTGTTGTGCTCTGCCAGGAAGTTTCACAGTCAGTGTTTCTTTACAATTCGTGCACTGACGTCATGCGAGGTACATATTAAGATTGGCTTCTTTAACACAACAGCATTACAGAAAAAAAAAAAGATGTAGGGATGAATGTCACAAGACAAATTTAAAATAACATTTACGTGTTTATTACATACATAGAAAGCACTGTGGTAGAACAGGCTGTTTGAAGTCCAGTGCACCATATGGTCTCGGTTCTTGTCACCCGAATACTATGCGAGCTTGTAGTAGGGCAGAGGGTGGCACGGGACTTCCAGTTCTGTGATTTGCTTTACAATACAGGAAAATCTCTCGAAAACTGCGGTGGGCATTGGAACTATTTTAAATTTATATCTGGGACAATTTTTCCACTGAATACAGTAAAAAACTAATAACGCGCGCGCGCGATAGAGTGAAGTGTGTGTGTGTGTGTGTGTGTGTGTGTGTGTGTGTGTGTGTGTGTGTGTACTCCCGAGCTGCTGTGCAATCTCAAGGAACCTGACAATCATTCTTATTAACGAAAAAATAAAAACAATACTGATTGATTACACGGACGCATCTGAAGCATTTTCCGGAAGAAAGGCTCATAGGACAAATGGTTATTTGATACTTCAATATATTTGAATAACGACCTGAATATAATATACAAGTATACAAATAAAATACCATTTTTTGTCCTGTGGTCCATACATTATGATGGACAATTTCTTGCCACAGTTCCTAGTTACTAAATGACTTTTTTTTCTCTTCTTCTTCCTGTCCTGCATGGATGTCGATTTTCCAAATAACGTCTGGTTGCTGTTGACTATCTTCATGCTTATTGCGTAACCACAAACTACTTTCATCATTCATGAACTTAAATAAATCCCTGACACCTTTTCTGTTTTTTCTACACTGGATTAAACGCCACTGTCAGTAGTCTCAGGTTTTTCAGTGCCGAAGTGGGACCTTTGTATGTTGGCGAGAGTAGTACTGAACCATCCCGTATTTCAGAGCAACCTACTTTCAAGCGCAAGCAATCGCTGTATTAAACTGAATGAAGTGCTGCAAGGAAACGCTGCCCTGGCCTCTAGCATTGAGATAAAAAAACGAAATGTTGGTGGAATATTCTGTTTAACCCGCTGATTAATTTTAAACAATTTCCCGTAAAAGGGCACACGGAGGTATGGGCCCTTCTTCCAGGAAATGCCTCAACTGTTAACGTCTCAAACCTTTCCGCATGCAACTCTAGAGTCAGTAACTTACTTCGACTGAGTTTTCAGCAGTGCACACTATAACTAGTTACGAAAGTGTTTGAAGCTTCTCAGTCGGAGGAGTAGTAACCGGGTTATGATTTAGTGACAAATACAGCTTGGTATATTATTTCTCGAAATTCAAAACGATGTCTTATGCCCTACAGTCAACAAACGAGAAGCAAATTTCTGGTGTACCTGAACGGCAGTTCTGGCGTTCTTCCTGGAAAGACCACTCTCCCCACGATAAGTGCTGATCGCTGTTCAATTTTCAGACAGAAATTATACCAGTAAATCCCTGATTCTTTAAAGAACCCAACACACACATACAAAAGATAGTCAGACGTCCGATTAGTTTACAAATGAGTAAAAGTTTGAAATTATGCTTTAAATTTGTTGGAAGTTGCAAGAACCCCTCGCTTCTAAACTGATACTGTTATTACTCAGCGTCGAGTACGTAGAGGGTGGTATATGTGACGTACAGTCTAACTGGTCAGCATTTCAACCCGGAATTTGGGAGTGTAAGTCGGACGTTCCTTGATCCGCCTCGGTGGGTCGTGTCGCCGGATTTCCTCCTACCTGTGCGCGGTGCAGGTCTCGTAAATGTCGTCCCGTGCGGATTCTTCATTGGCGCATTGGATCTCTCTGTCGGTGGAAGCTAATTATCTGAAATTGCTGTCGATCAACTTTGGGGTATCTATTTACTCGAAATTAACATTCAGAATGCCGTAATATCACTTTTATTCCCATTAGATCAATAATGAAGCACTCATGTCACAAACTACTCGTAACCGAGAGCATTGCTACCATGGAACAAGACAGGAAGAGCTCTTAACAC
Source organism: Schistocerca nitens (assembly GCF_023898315.1). Taxonomy (NCBI): domain Eukaryota; kingdom Metazoa; phylum Arthropoda; class Insecta; order Orthoptera; family Acrididae; genus Schistocerca; species Schistocerca nitens. The sequence continues at coordinate 967,503,379 of NC_064617.1, forward strand.
CGACTGCCGACTTTGGCGCGCAGTCCGCATCTCTTACTAGTTTCGTCACAGTTCGTGGATTTCCGATCAAGTTCGTACTTACTAAGATATGCATTTGTTAATGAACGGGTGTGAATTTTAACGAGGCAAAATTATGATAAATAGTTTTAAACATCCAGAGGCTCCTCCTAGTATTCATGTTGTCAAAAATGACTAATTATTAAACATAAGTAAACGAAATCGGTGTCTTTGGCGCCAAAATGGCGGTACATCCCGTCATGTATATTTCCCAGGCTGACGCTTGTTACTACGGTCCAGCGCCGCGCCCCACCCCACTACGCGCGACATATGGTCGCTTCGTCACCTAGCCAGCCAGCGTGGGAAATGCTCTCCGACTCATGGCCGGCTACGGACTACAGCACTTCCTAACTATCGTGAATACATCAATAAGAGACAATAATTTATTAAAACTGGTAAAAATGTCTTCCTCACGTAAGAGGCACCTTACAAAGTGTTTAAGACCTCTCATTACGAAACACTGGATGAAAGTAATCTGAGTAAATTGCACTCCATTTTACACAACAGCTAGTTTTTCACCAATCTCATTGTTTATATCGTATTTTCTAAACTGTGTGTCGTACAATGGCATAATTTTTTCGGTAGATTCAGTGGCATATGGCGCTACTGTCAGCGAACTGTGTTGCAAATAGAGATAATATTGCAAATGGTTCAAACGGCTCTGAGCACTATGGGACTTAACATCTGAGGTCATCAGTCCCCTAGAACTTAGAACTACTTAAACCTAACTAACCTAAGGACAGCACACACATCCATACCCGAGACAGGACTCGAACCTGCAACCCTAGCAGCCGCGTGGTTCCTGATTGAAGCGCCTAGAACCGCTCGTCCACATCGGCCGGCCGATAGTATTGCCCGGTGAAGTTTTATTGCATTAACAGCGAAAATGTACGCGATAAACTTTTTTCATAATTCTGTGGGAAGTGTCAGCGATAAGAAGTTTCTCAAAGGTTTGAAAGTACGTGCAATCTCTGTTCCAAGTCGCCAACTACTCTCATTTTCAAATATTGGATGACTACGTTAAAGGTAATTTGCGTGCAGTCAGTTATCCTGCCTCAAGACAAACTTTTGTACGACTTACCTTACGGTGTTAAAGTTTTAAGATAATATTACTCTTGTTAATGAGTAGATGAAAGCATTTAAAAATTTTTATTGTTGTCAATTATTATGAGAAATATTAAAATAGAATTTTTGTTTCCCTGCACGGCGACGGATCCCAGATACGTTTTTAATAAGATACGGTCAGATAAGCAGATTTGAATCAGAGCCCACAGTATTAGGCGAGCCGGTGGGATATCCGCTAAGGTGGCGAGTCTTTTTTTGTTTTATTTTTTGTGTGTGAAATCTTATGGGACTTAACTGCCACGGTCATCAGTCCCGAAGCTTACACACTACTTAACCTAAACTATCCTAAGGACAAGCACACACACACACCCATGCCCGAGGGAGGACTCGAATCTCCGTCGGGACCAGCCGCTCGGTCCATAACTGCAGCGCCTAAGACCGCTCGGCTAATCCCGCGCGGCGGTGGCGAGTCTCTAATACACCACCAAATTCAATATATATATATATATATATATATATATATATATATATATATATATATATACAGGGTGTTTCAAAAATGACCGGTATATTTGAAACTGCAATAAAAACTAAACGAGCAGCGATAGAAATACACCGTTTGTTGCAATATGCTTGGGACAACAGTACATTTTCAGGCAGACAAACTTTCGAAATTACGGTAGTTACAATTTTCAACAGATGGCGCTGCGGTCTGGGAAACTCTATAGTACGATATTTTCCACATATCCACCATGCGTAGCAATAATATGGCGTAGTCTCTGAATGAAATTACCCGAAACCTTTGACAACGTGTCTGGCGGAATGGCTTCACATGCAGATGAGATGTACTGCTTCAGCTGTTCAATTGTTTCTGGATTCTGGCGGTACACCTGGTCTTTCAAGTGTCCCCACAGAAAGAAGTCACAGGGGTTCATGTCTGGCGAATAGGGAGGCCAATCCACGCCGCCTCCTGTATGTTTCGGATAGCCCAAAGCAATCACACGATCATCGAAATATTCATACAGGAAATTAAAGACGTCGGCCGTGCGATGTGGCCGGGCACCATCTTGCATAAACCACGAGGTGTTCGCTGTGTCGTCTAAGGCAGTTTGTACCGCCACAAATTCACGAAGAATGTCCAGATAGCGTGATGCAGTAATCGTTTCGGATCTGAAAAATGGGCCAATGATTCCTTTGGAAGATATGGCGGCCCAGACCAGTACTTTTTGAGGATGCAGGGACGATGGGACTGCAACATGGGGCTTTTCGGTTCCCCATATGCACCAGTTCTGTTTATTGACGAAGCCGTCCAGGTAAAAATAAGCTTCGTCAGTAAACCAAATGCTGCCCACATGCATATCGCCGTCATCAATCCTGTGCACTATATCGTTAGCGAATGTCTCTCGTGCAGCAATGGTAGCGGCGCTGAGGGGTTGCCGCGTTTGAATTTTGTATGGATAGAGGTGTAAACTCTGGCGAATGAGACGATACGTGGACGTTGGCGTCATTTGGACCGCAGCTGCAACACGGCGAACGGAAACCCGAGGCCGCTGTTGGATCACCTGCTGCACAAGCTGCGCGTTGCCCTCTGTGGTTGCCGTACGCGGTCGCCCTACCTTTCCAGCACGTTCATCCGTCACGTTCCCAGTCCGTTGAAATTATTCAAACACATCCTTTATTGCATCGCTTTTCGGTCCTTTGGTTACATTAAACCTCCGTTGAAAACTTCGTCTTGTTGCAACAACACTGTGTTCTAGGCGGTGGAATTCCAACACCAGAAAAATCCTCTGTTCTAAGGAATAAACCATGTTGTCCACAGCACACTTGCACGTTGTGAACAGCACACGCTTACAGCAGAAAGACGACGTACAGAATGGCGCACCCACAGACTGCGTTGTCTTCTATATCTTTCACATCACTTGCAGCGCCATCTGTTGTTGAAAATTGTAACTACTGTAATTTCGAAAGTTTGTCCGCCTGAAAATGTACTGTTGTCCCAAGCATATTGGAACAAACGGTGTATTTCTATCGCTGCTCGTTTAGTTTTTATTGCCGTTTCAAATATACCGGTCATTTTTGAAACACCCTATATATATGTGTGGGGGGGAGAGGGAGAGAGAGAGAGAGAGAGAGAGAGAGAGAGAGAGAGAGAGAGCGCGCTTTAATCCCAGCTGACACTGGGAGAAACACACACAGACACACACACACACACACACACACACACACACACACCGATTATAGCGGAGGAAAACAAAAGCCGAGCGTCCAGGTCACGGTCTAATTCTGTGCCCGCGAGCCTACAGAAACGGAACGAGGCATCGCTGGGGAACTCCTCCGCCCTCGACACAATGTAAGGCACCGGCTAACTCGCCTGCCGCCTGCCGCCTCCCTCTCTCCTTCGACGACCGGGGTTTTGGCAACACGGGCTGAAACGGGCAGTCGACCGGGGCCGAATTGATTTACGAGCGGAGCGCAGAGCGCGGCGAATTCCGTCGATTAATCAATTGCCGAGCACCGACAACATGTCAGGATCGACTTCATTATTTATGCGCCGAGCGGACGTGAAGCGGGGCACGCGCCCGCGAGTGGATGCCGGCGGCTTCCGTGGGAACGCGGGCGGCGGCTGTCCGCACGCAGAAACCACGCAAATGCGCGGCCGGACACCGGCCCGGGGCTTCGCGGCGTCCCGCGTGGACGAGGAGCTGGTGACGTCACAGCGTGGAATTTCACGTTCCACTACAATGCGAAGCGCGAAATGATGAACCTGGCACGGCAGATTTTTGCCTCAGGGTGAGGAAAGCGTCCAGTGGGGGATGCGGCATCGGTTTTACGGCACAAGGGGAACTTAGACTTAGGAGACGTCATATCGTACGGACTTTAACTCAGTCTTTTTTTTTTTAATTATTGAATAGGTGCGTGAATGTAAACTATTTCAAAGTATCAGCAGTCGAAAACGAATCGTTTTACGTTCGATTTGTTAAAACAAGGCCGGCCGAAGTGGCCGTGCGGTTAAAGGCGCTGCAGTCTGGAACCGCGAGACCGCTACGTTCGCAGGTTCGAATCCTGCCTCGGGCATGGATGTTTGTGATGTCCTTAGGTTAGTTAGGTTTAACTAGTTCTAAGTTCTAGGGGACTAATGACCTCAGCAGTTGAGTCCCATAGTGCTCAGAGCCATTTGAACCATTTGTTAAAACAAAATATCAGGAAACTACAAGTCGGTAGTTAAAGGCCTCTCGTATTTGATATTCTTAGTGTTATGACTTTGGTATTATGGATGCAAACCATTTCAATGGTACGGAACGATGATATAGCAAAAGCGCGCCCTTTTTGATACAACTTTTAGTTAAATATTAAATATTGAAATTCGTAGGTACAGCCGTTAGAAAGTACATGCCGCATAACTGAAGCGCTCCTGCCACGTCTATGCTTAGTGTAGTTGCTAGCATCGTGAACTATAATGAGAAAAAGAGCAGATTCACCTCCAGCTACTGCTAAAGTATCGTCACCTTTTGTTTTCCAAAACATTCTCGGACTTTCTTATATATTTAACAGAAGTATTATCTGCAAAAGTCTATGCTCCAATTCTCGTTGCTTAGGACAGCGACTGGAATGTTTCCCCAGTTGCCAGAAATCTTATTGTGACAGTCAATCTACGTCAGAAAGTAAAGACTAGTTACACATTGGAAACTTTGTGTAATATATACGAGGTGCGACAATAAAGTAATGAAACTTATTTTCTTCTCAATATTTGGCAACCCTGCTGGCTTGTGTAGGCACAATATTTTTGACCTCGGTCTATAACCTGCTTGTAGTCCAAGCGGCACATCGATGCAATTGCTCAGTCGTGAGTTGTGCTGTAATAAGTTAACACGTGTTTGTGTCTCTCGTCACGGAAATGGAACCGCATAATATTGCGCAACGGTATACCATTTCTTTTTGCGTTAAATTGGGTGAAAACGCGGCGACAACTTACCGTAAGTTTCAGAAGGCTTTTGGAGAGGAGGTTATGTCAACAGCTCAAGTTTTTTATTGGCATAAAATGTTTAGTGAAGGCAGAACTTATGTTGAAGATGAAGACCACAGTGGACGACCATCAACCTCACCCACGGGTGTCAACTTGGCCAGGGTGCCTGAACTCGTACGATCTGATCCAAGATTGTCCGTGAAAATGACTGCAGAAGAAATGAACATCAATCGAGAAACGGTTCGTCTAATAATAACTGAAGATCTTGGTATGAGAAAGATTTGTCCAAAAATGATCCCCAAAAGTCTCACACCATAACAGCGAGAAACACGGGAAAATGTGGCAGCTGAGCAAACGGAAATCAATCGAGAATATTTGAGCCGTTTTATCACTGGTGATTAAAGTTGGTTTTTAAAGTTCGCAATGCTGTTCAAAGAGATCACCCAGACCAAAAAAAGCTCTCATGTCAAAGTCAAAAGTGAAATGCATGCTTGTGTGCTGCTTTGATTCCAAGGGAATTGTTCATAAAGATTGGGTGCCTCCTGGACAAACAACCAATGTTACAACAAAGAAATTTTAGAAATATTTCGTAAAAGAGTTCTTCGTGTCCATGCCAACATTGCTGATAACACAGCTCTACAAAATAAAATTTTTTTTTTCGTTGCCAGGGAAGTTTGAACGAAAATAGGATATTGTTATGATACTCATTCCGAGTATATTTATACTTTTTCCAAATTGGCTCTGGTTTTTGAGATATAGGTTATTTGTGGAAATGAGAGTTTCATGTGGATAATATCGACTGCAGGGTCCATATATTGTGTAATGTATTTGCTACCTGTTTTTTAATTAGTGATATTGTACTATCTTTATTAAACAATTGTGCTCAAGGAGTGCATCTGTGTGGTTGAGGATTACATCATGCAAACATCACACTGTCAGCATGTGTTCAGTCCTGTTGTGCGGTGCGTGTGTTGAAGATATTGAGGGTTGTGCAGATTTGAATTCGGCGGTACTCGACATTCATTTGTTGGCCGAGGTAATCCCCGCAACAGCCGATAGGTAGCGTTCAGTGTAAACAAGAAAAATGGCGATGGTCGAAAGTCACACACATGTGCAGTGCAGCTTCAAGGAGATAGAACCTTTTCATCGTGACGTAGCAAATAAGAGGTGAGTATTCATTTCACACAAAACAATTAATGATGTTTGTTGGATGTGATTGACATGCAAATACAAGAAAGTTCTGCATAATATGTAGTATTTGTGCAATTTTGTTTTAGGAAAACATGAGTTCTTCACGCCGTCTTTGCGTGAACCATCCAGATGAGTTCTGCTACGTTTGTGGTGAATACGTTCTTCAAAAGAACAGGAAGAATATCACTCCTTTTGTGAAGGAAGCGTATCTGGCATATTTCGGAATTAAACTTGGAGATCAAGACAAGGCGTGGGCACCCCATAAAGTTTGTAAATGCTGTGTGGAGTGCTTACGGCAGTGGACAAAACGAAAAAGGAAAAGCTTAAACTTCGGAGTGCCTATGGTATGGCGAGAGCAGAAGAACCATACAGATGATTGCTATTTTTGCATTGTTAATGTGAAAGGTTTTAATAGGTTCAAAAAAACGAAAGTGGGAATATCCCGATTTGGAGTCAGCAAGAAGACCGGTGGTGCACAGCAACGATGTTCCTGTACCAACCTTCACAACATTACCCACGCTAACATCATCAGATGACGATGTGCACGGCGAGGAATGTACAAGTAGTGGTTCGGAATACGAAGGACGTGAGACACAACCCCAGCAGTTCGACCAGAAGGAGCTCAGTGACTTGATACGAGAACTCAATCTTTCAAAGCAAGCATCAGAACTCTTAGCATCCAGGCTTAAGGAAAAGAACTGTCTTCATCCAAGTGTTAAAATAACAGCTTACCGGACGAGAGAAGAAAACCTTCTTCCATACTTCAACCAAGAAGAGGTTATAGTGTATTGCAGCAATATACCTGGACTTTTACTTGAATTGGGGCTGCCGGAATATAGACCAGAGGACTGGCGTCTCTTCATAGACAGTTCCACTAGAAGTTTAAAATGTGTTCTCCTACACAATGGCAATCGTTACGCATCTATTCCAATTGCCCACTCAACAAAACTTTGTGAAGCATATGCTAACATCAAGATGGTTCTGCAGAAAATTCAGTATATGCAGCACCAGTGGTTGATTTGATTTGAAAATGGTGAACTTCTTGCTTGGACAACAAAGTGGATACACAAAGCACCCATGTTTTATCTGCATGTGGGATAGTAGGGCAAAGCACGAACATTGGAAGCAGAAAACATGGCCTCCAAGGGAACATATGGCTGTTGGTGAAGCAAACATCATTAATGAACCTCTGGTTAGTAGGGACAAGATTGTTCTTCCACCATTACATATTAAGTTAGGACTAATGAAGCAATTCACCAAAGCTTTAGACAGAAATGGTAATTGCTTCACATACATCTGCAATACGTTCCCTGGACTCAGTAGTGAAAAACTTAAGGCAGGAATATTTGATGGTCCTCAAATTCGCAGGCTCATCAACGATACCAATTTTACAAGTGTCATGACTGTCACTGAAGCATCGGCCTGGAACAGTTTTGTCGCTGTTGTAAAATGTTTTTTGGGCAATCATAAAGCTCCCAATTACGAGGAACTGGTCAAAAACATGCTCACTAACTTTCAAAACTTAGGAGCTAACATGAGCATAAAATTGCACTTCCTTCACAGCCACTTGGATCGATTTCCTCGTAATCTAGGTGATTTCAGTGAGGAACAAGGAGAGAGGTTCCATCAAGATATGAAGGGAATAGAGGAAAGATATAAAGGAAGATGGGACAGGCATATGATGGCAGATTATTGCTGGAATCTGCAACGTGACTGTTCTGAAGAGACCTATAAAAGGAAAGCGTGCAGGAAGCGGTTCGTCATGGACGGAAAATGATATACTTATAGAGGAACTTTTTCAATTATGTTTTATACGTGGACAAATGCCTATCAGGTTTTCATAGAAGCTATTTATAAAGATTATTTTCTTTTTTCATTGTAGTTTGTAGCGCTCGAGTTCAGTATTAGCAATTTTTTCTAATTTTTTGAATAAATCATGCATTATCTCAAAAACTAGAGCCAAACTGCATAAATGGTTGCTATATTCGTCCTCAGCACCACTAACCCATCCTAAAGCCACTCAAATATCCTTGGCAAGAAAATGAGTGTTGACCAGTGTAATTGGATTCTGCATCACGATAATGCGCCATCCCATACTACTCTGTCAGTACAGCCGTTTTTAATCTCAAAACAAATTTCAGTACTACCACCACAGCCACCTTATTCACCAGATATCGCTCCGTGCGACTTTTTTCTATTTCCAAGAGTCAAAACGGCGGTCAAGGGACACCATTTTCAAACACAAGATGTCCAAACAGCTGTGACGAGGGTCGTGGAGGATATTACAGATGATGAGTTCCAGAAATGTTACCATCAATGGCAGAAGCGCTGGAAAAAGTGTGTGCAATTAGAAGGGAACTACTTTGAAGGAGACAACACTAAACTTGACTAAAACGGTAAGCAACAATTTTTTTTTCACATCAGTCTCATTACTTTATTGTCGCACCTCGTATATATGTATTGATCTCTTTGTTCTCTGAACTGCATCATGTTTGTAAATTGCCAGAAAATATATTTTTCAATGATGTGAGAAACTTCGAAAAAAATCTTCCTCTTCCATCCAAAGAACATTACGAAACGAATCCCCATCTTGAAATCCATGTGATGAAGTACTTTACTTCAGAGTGTTGCTGGTCAGTGCCAACATCGAGATTATTGACATTATGAGTGTGCAAATCGACATCAGACACTATAATTTAACTACATTCATTTTAAAATCGAAAATCAGGCGTAGATTCAGCTGAGTTGACGAATAACTTCTACTGGTATGTATATTAGATTGTTGTAGGTGCCTGATAGAAGAGCAGTACATAATGTACGATTCCAGAACCTTCGCGATTTTCTCCGCTAACAGAGCCACTTCACACGCGTCCATTTTCAAAAGCAAATTCTGTGATTTGCGCACCATGCGCAGCCGATAACTGCGGCCGCACAGCATCGCGATAAGCTGCACGTTCTGTGAAATGTAGCAGGTAGTTTCAGAGTGTGCAGCAAGCCCGGCGGATAACACATCTGGAGTGCTTCGCTAAGTGAGGACCGCTTAACTTCTGACCGCTTCACTTAACTCAATGGCGTTTAAATCACAGCAGCAAGACTCACTGTTTGCTACAGAAGCTGCAGCCAATACAGTGACGGTTATGGAAAGTGTTAACACTCAACACCTTGACCGAACGCTACGACACTGATGCTCTAGTATTTCCATACCTGTGTTCATTAAAATTTCATCCTTATTCGAGCTTATATGCAGTGCACTAAGAATCCATTCGAACAAATCAAGAACTGTGAGACTACACGATGACTTTTGCTCGTGTCTGACGTTACTCAAAATCTTCCGCTGCACATCGCAACACAGTATGCCCACCAAACGTGTACAGTGTGTTAATTGTAAGACGACTGAGTTGTGAGGGGAGTGCGGGGAAAGGAGGAAGCAAGCATTGGCCATTGGCTGGCGAGGGGTGAGGAGCCGTTGGGTTGGGGGGGGGGGGGGAGACAAGGCACGCCTACCAGTTGCAGTGCTGGCACGACAAATTGCGCCTCATGCTTACACGAATGCAGACGAAAGGCTTGGAAGTAAAACTCGCTTTAAATGTTGTTAGTAAACGAAACTGAAATCGTCATGTACATTTATATATATATATATATATATATATATATATATATATATATATATATATATATATATAAACCGTTCATCCGATTGCAATGAAACTTTGGTGAGTTGTTCTCCGAACGCCCGAAAAGAATAATGGACAATGTTTCAACTGTTCGGTCACTGTAGCATGGGTAGCGCAATTGATGAGGTAAACGCTTGTCATTCAGCGGACCCGGGTTCGATTCCCACTGCTCGCAATTTCTTTTTTTTTTAATCATTTTATTTCATTCCCCTTGCCAGGTGATACGCCAGGATGATTCTTGGTAAACTGTTTGAATCTTCCAATGCTACGCATGCTTTGTGCTATGTACGTAGCAGCTCTCACTGAAGATTTGTAAATGGGGTGAAGTAATTTTTTCTGCTTCCTTTCCCTTTCGCAGCATTCCATCACACGCAATATAATTTTGCGAGCATCGCTACGTAATACTGGTTTCCTTCTAACCGTAGGCCCACCGGTAGGGGTTGTTGGTGACTCACGAGATGGGCCAGCAACTGCCTCTTCACTCATTTTGATAATGTTTAGCACAACTGCACAATAAAAACACGCTGAACAGTACAGCGCAAAACAATAACGAAGCAGACGACAATGGCTACCTTGTACAACAGCTACGTAATGTTGGCAGCAGTCAAAACTGCGTGCCTACCGAAGCCTCCCGACGTTTACCGACTTCTGCAGATTCAGGACTAGGGAGAGGTCTGCCATCTAAAAGTTTACACGCTGTACGTGCAGTTTACCCCTTTCGGACTTCGACAAAGGTAGAATTGTGGCTTGAGGAATGCGGGAGCATCACACCGAATGATCGCGCAGATAGTTCGCTTTTAAGACTGCATAACGTCTGGCGACGAGATGGTCTCAGGGCAATAGTTTATCCACAAGGACTACGCCACGACAGGATCGTACTACTGTTCGATTCTCACTAGTGCACGGATGACGTAACTGAAATCCAGTTACAGGTTTCAGGCAGATTACGCACCGTCGGGAACGGATAACTGGAAACTTGGTTGAGATATCGAGTTGCATGCGTCGTGTACCGCTCACGCCGTACCACAAACAATAGAGGCTTGTATGGTGTACAACCAGCGTCAACTGGGACATTTAGTAGCACTCTGTGGTGGTCAGCGACGAGTCCCTATTCTCTCTTTGACGGTCAAATGGACGCCAACGTGTCCGTAGACGACCTTGTGAAAGGTCAAACGAAGCTGCTGTTCTCCAGAAACATACTTGTCCAACTTCTGGACTCATGGTATGGGGATCTTTTGGATACGATAACAGGACTATTTGGTAACTCCTGAAGGGAGGCTGAATGCACGACAGCCCTTTTGCCATCCTCTTCATAAAGAGGGTACCAAATGCTGTACTTCAGGAGGAAAATGCAAGACTGCACACTGCAGTTACCACCAGAAACTCTGAGAAATACGAGGGCAGTTCAATAAGTAATGCAACACATTTTTTTTCTCGGCCAATTTTGGTTGAAAAAACCGGAAATTTCTTGTGGAATATTTTCAAACATTCCCGCTTCGTCTCGTACAGTTTCATTGACTTCCGACAGGTGGCAGCGCTGTACGGAGCTGTTAAAATGGCGTCTGTAACGGATGTGCGTTGCAAACAACGGGCAGTGATCGAGTTTCTTTTGGCGGAAAACCAGGGCATCTCAGATATTCATAGGCGCTTGCAGAATGTCTACGGTGATCTGGCAGTGGACAAAAGCACGGTGAGTCGTTGGGCAAAGCGTGTGTCATCATCGCCGCAAGGTCAAGCAAGACTGTCTGATCTCCCGCGTGCGGGCCGGCCGTGCACAGCTGTGACTCGTGCAATGGCGGAGCGTGCGAACACACTCGTTCGAGATGATCGACGGATCACCATCAAACAACTCAGTGCTCGACATCTCTGTTGGTAGTGCTGTCACAATTGTTCACCAGTTGGGATATTTAAAGGTTTGTTCCCGTTGTCTAACCTAACACCATAAAGAGCAAAGGAGAACCATCTGTGCGGAATTGCTTGCTCGTCATGTGGCTGAGGGTGACAATTTCTTGTCAAAGACTGTTACAGGTGATGAAACATGGGTTCATCACTTCGAACCTGAAACAAAACGGCAATCAATGGAGTGGCGCCACACGCTGAAGGGGTTATTCTGTTCGATGTCCTTCCCCATGGTCAAACGATCAACTCTGAAGTGTATTGTGCTACTCTTCAGAAATTGAAGAAACGACTTCAGCGTGTTCGTAGGCACAAAAATCTGAACGAACTTCTCCTTCTTCATGACAACGCAAGACCTCACACAAGTCTTCGCACCAGAGAGGAGCTCACAAAACTTCAGTGGACTGTTCTTCCTCATGCACCCTACAGCCCCGATCTCGCACCGTCGGATTTCCATATGTTTGGCCCAATGAAGGACGCAATCCGTGGGAGGCACTACGCGGATGATGATGAAGTTATTGATGCAGTACGACGTTGGCTCCGACATCGACCAGTGGAATGGTACCATGCAGGCGTACAGGCCCTCATTTCAAGGTGGCGTAAGGCCATAGCATTGAATGGAGATCACGTTGAAAAATAGTGTTGTGTAGCTAAAAGATTGGGGAACAACCTGGTGTATTTCAATGCTGAATAAAACAACCCCTGTTTCAGAAAAAAAATGTGTTGCATTACTTATTGAACTGCCCTCGTATAGGAATTTTTCACTGGCCAGCCGGAACTCTGATTTGTAACCGACAGAGCACGTCTGAGATGCTTGGAAAGACGTATACTTTCACGCCAGCCTACATCGAGCTATCTTCACGAACCGACACAGGACATATTTCAGGCACTGGAATAAATTCCTCAAGATTACACTGTGGAGGCTATTTGCTTCCACGTCACAACAAATACAAAAGTGTATTGGTGCCTATGAGGGTCGCAGCTCATACTGATGTTAATTACGGATATCACTTCCAAATGGAATGAAAGTTTAATCACTTACTAACTGTTATGTAGTGAACACATGCACGGAGTTAGGTAAATACGGACTGGCGTTTCAAAGTGTCATACTCCATTTCCGTCAGTGTAGCTCAGACGACGTACTACCATAGGCAAAATGTGAGCAAGGGTGGGATGAAGGACACACACTTTAATTTCGTGGGTGGGAGTGACGTGAAGAAAACTAGAAATTTATTTATTAATCATCAAAGAGACTAACGCCACCACTTTATAATGGATAGGTATTAAATAAAAGTGAATATAGTTTGTATGGAATTGTTAGGTGTTTGGCTGTAAGGCGCATAACACACACTTACATGCGAATACTTTCTATTTTCAGATTTTAGTAGTTTCTGACACGGGCCGATAACAAGGGACAAAACATCGTCAAGTCTTGTCACACTGCTACTGGAAACTTTTAGAGTAGTTTTGACATTTCACGACAAGAGCTCTTGGAACGCTTGACATTAGTCAATACCCATTACATGCTGCGCCTTTCTTCAAAATGATTAGTGTGGCAGGAAAGGTTTGCGAACTTTTTTTCCATGTTGTACGGGAGGGGCGGGCGCATACAATACTCTGTCCGCGCTGAGTACGCCCATGGTCAATGCCAATTTAGTGCAGAAAACTTAGTAAAAAATATGTATTTCCAGTTCGTATAGTTATGCATATTTGAAGTCGGCACATAAGGTTCTGATAAAAATGATGTACAGGACGTAAAATTCCGTCTGAGGCCCGCGATCATTTTTATGTTAATAATTGGCAACCAATGCTGTACAACCGCAATAAAGTCATGAGATATTCAATTGACTCTTATTAGAACATGTTACGCGTTTCTGGATTACACCCATCTTCAGACATCACTAACTTCAACTCCTTCCTAACCAACCAGGCGTACAGCCTTGACAACTCAAACAAAGTGTCCAATAACATATGACTATAACTGCGACACAAGCAGTCTTGAAGCAGAGCTTGTGTCGAAGTTATTGTCATATGTTATTGGACGCTTTCTTTGAGTTGTCAAGGCTGTACGCCTGGTTGGTTAGGAAGGAGTTGAAGTTTGTGATGTCTGAAGATGGGTTGTATCCCGAAACGCGTAACATGTTCTAATAAGAGTCAATTGGACATCTCATGACTTTATTGCGATTGTACAGCATTGGTTGCCAATTATTAACATTTCTGATAAAAATCGGCACACCGTTGTTGACACACTTTTTGGCATTTCTATAAGTGAGAGTTAATCTGATACTTAATTACATCAGTGTAATTAGATGCAGCATCCACAAATGTGTCACCGAGCGGCTAGAACTGCCCCACCTGTTTACCCCGTCCTGTGGCAGGTTGCGTATCTAACGGCTTCAAGGGGCAGCAAGAATTTGACTTCCACTCAGTTGCTTCTTCCTCAGCGTTTGTCTCGCGTGCTGGCGGGGTCCGCTGTTTTGGCTCGTTGTCGCCACTTCTTGCGATCTTGTGCCTAAAGGCCTGAGATCTTGAGGTCTTCATGCAGGGTGTCCAGCCATCGCTTCCTTGCTCGTCCTGCTGGGGCCGTTTCCCATTTACATTTAGGCTGAAACTAGTCTTTGCCACTGTTGTCTCGTCTGCTCTAAGGACACGCCCGTACCAATGCAGGCGGCTTCATCTGAAAACGGGACATGAAGTCTCGAAATCTAGCACGGAATAAAGAAGTTATACACGTCCATGACGAACATTTTTAGCCTGATCAATGGTATTAAATTTATCTAACAATCTGTGTTCGTTTTCATTTATCCAAAATATTATTTGGAAGACAAGAAAAAGAAGTTAGTCCACACTTAACAGATAATTCCACTAACGACAATGACAGCTCTCTTCATTCGTGTAAAATGTCTTTGGATCATTTCTGTTCTTTAGTACAGGTGGCCCGAGTATGGTAAAAATGTGATCAAAATCTATTGTCAAAAATATGCACGTCAGCGTAATTTGTTCTAAGCGATGAAGAAGAAAGTACTCGGTGTCGGAACATGTGAGTAAGTGGAGTGAGGCAGCACTTTAGCCTACAGTATATTGTTTACATCAGGTCGACAACTGATGAAGTGAACGCGACAGAACACTAGTCCATGTATATCGCTTCACTTTTGCTGGGTGCCTAGGTGAGTGTTGCAAGATCGGTTTTAAGAGTTTAGCAACACCGCCCCCTCCCCAACCCGGATAATTTTCCGAACACGCTCACATATAGAAGCTGCCTGTTTTGATAAACGAAAATGTATTTCCGGCGATGTACTGTTGCCTATTAGTTCGTATTTTATGTGCAACAGCCTGATAGAAGCCATTCTCTAAGTTCATACATTATGTGAGCACTGACCTCACGTCGGTGACGAACAAGCAGTGTGTTCCGTAGAGTGCGTGAAGGGGGGGAATCTATGTTCCGTGAGTTATGGCTCCAGTCGATTGCATCGTGCGATAACGAAAATAAATCAACGCCAGCTGCTCTGCTCATTTCCGGCTGACGCAAAGAAACGTTTTCCGGATGCACTTTCATGAACACAGTCGAGGGTTCCCGTTCACAGTTTGCCTTCAGCGGTCGATGATGTCGTCCTTTTACGTAAGCTGTGTACCAACAGACACACTGGCAAACATCGAAGTATTTCAAACGCAAGATGAAAATGTTTCCGTCAAGCAATTAGCTTGGCATACAAAATAAATGTAAATTACAGAAAAAATACAACAGCAAAGCGTAAAGCCTTAACAGGATTAAATAAATACTCAGAGGGAGAGGTATTATGAAATACATACCAGGTATAGTTTTTTTGCACGCCCGTACAGAAGTGCTTTTACGTGTTACAGCGCATGAACCATTGGTGTGTCTTGATGCTCAGTAAAACGAAGAAAGATAAGTTAACACCCATCACATCATCTCTCCGAAACGAAGGTTATGCCAGATTTTACAACGGTACTTGTATACGAACTTCCAGGGGTTATAACAGTAAAAGTTCTGCTAATCCCAAGCGGGAAAGAAATTAAGACTGAAAAATTACGGTAATGGTATTTTCTACATACACACATCAAATAAAGTTTTGCATCACCTCTGTTCCGAGAGCTCCGGAACCCGCACAGAAAATGGGAATAGACATCAACAAACATCATTTCCGCCCTTTTTATTGCTCATGAAAACCACACATTGCATGTTGTACCACCATACAGCGAGACCTTCAGACGTGGTGGTCCACACTGCTGTACACACCGATACCTCTAATACCCAGCAGCACGTCCTCTTGAGTTAATGCATGCCTGTATTCGTCGTGGAATACTATCCACAAGTTCATCAAGACATTCTTGGTCTTGATTATCCCATTCCTAAATAAACGGCTTTTCGGCGTAGATCCCTCAAGAGTGGTTGGTGGGTCACGTCGTCCTTAAACAGCCCTTTTCAATCTATCCTAGGCATGTTCGATAGCGTTCATTTCTGGAGTAGATGCTGGCCACTCTAGTCGATCGATGTCGTTATCCTGAAGGAAGTCATTCACAAGACGTGCACAATGGGGACGCGAATTGTCGTCCACGAAGACGAATGCGTCGCCAATATGCGGCCGATATGATTGCAGTATCGGTCGGAGAATGGCATTCTCTTACCGTACAGCCGTTACGGCGCCTTCCATGACCACCAGCGGCGTATGTCGGCCCCCACATAATGCCACCCCTAAAACATCAGGGAACCTCCACATTGCTGCACTTGCTGGGCAGTGTGTAAGGCGTTCAGCATGACCAGGTTGCCTCAAAACACGTCTCCGACGATTCTCTGGTTGAACGAATATGCGACACTCATCGGTGACGAGAACGTGATGCCAATCCTGAGCGGTCCATTCGGCATGTTGTTGGGCCCATCTGCACCGCGCTGCATGGTGGTGTGGTTTCAAAGATGGACCTCGCCACGGACACTGGGCGTGAAGCTGCGCATCAAGCAGCCTATTGTGCACAGTTTGAGTCTTAACACGACGTCATGTGGCTGCACTAAAAGCATTATTCAACACGGTAGTGTTGCTGTTAGGGTTCCTCCGAGCCGTAGTTCTCCGAGCCATCCACTGCAGTAGTAGCCCATGGGTGGTCTGAGAGCCCCGTCATAGACAGTTCCTGTCTCTCTGTATCTCCTCCATGTGCGAACAACATCGCTTTGGTTCACTACGCCTGGAGACTTCCCTTGTTCAGTGCCTTTCCTAGAACAAAGTAACAATGCGGACGCGATCGTACCGCGGTATTGACCGTCTAGGCATGGTTTAACTACATACAACACGAGCCGTATACCTCGTTCCTGGTGGAATGACTGGATCGGCTGTCGGACCCCCTCCGTGTAATAGGCGCTGCTCATGCATGGCTGTTTACATCTTTGGGCGGGTTTCGTGACATCTCTGAACAGTCAAAGGGACTGTGTCTGTGATACAATATCCACAGGCAACGCCTATCTTCAGGAGTTCTGGGAACCGGGGTGATGCAAAACCTTTTTTTGATGTGTGTACATAAGTGATTTGGCGCACAGGGTAAGCAACAACCTGCGACTGTTTACTGTTGATGCTGTGGTGTGGTGTGTGGGAAGATGATGTCGTTGAGTGACAGGAGGAGGATAGAGGATGACTTAGGCAAAATTTCTAGTTGGTGTGATGAATGGCAGCTTGCTCTACACGTAGAAAAATTTAAGTTAATGCAGATGACTAAGAAAAACAAACTCAACGTTCGAATACTGCATTATCTGTGAGGTGCTTGACAAAGTCACATTGATTGAAGTCTGCTACAGCAGTGGTAACGTTGCAAAGCTATGTGAAATGGAACGAAGACGTAAGGATTGTGGAGGTGATGGCAAACTGTCGCCTTCGGATTATTGGGAGAATTTTAGGAAAGTGTGGTTCATCTTTAAAGGAGAGCGCATATAGGACCCGAAATACTGCTCGAGCGTTCGGGATCCGCACCAGGGCGGATAAGACACCGAAGCAGTTCAGAGGCTGGTTGCTACACTACAGGCCATTAACATTGCTACACCAAGAATAAATGCAGATGATAAACGGGTATTCATTCGACAAATATGTTATAGTAGAACTGACATGTGATTACATTTTCACGCAATTTGGGTGCATAGATCCTGAGAAATCAGTACCCACAACAACCACCTCTGGCCGTAATAACGGCTTTGATACGCCTGGGCATTGAGTCAAACAGAGTTTGGATAGCGTGTATAGGTACAGCTGCCCATGCAGCTTCAACACGATACCACAGTTCATCGAGAGTAGTGACTGGCGTATTGTGACGAGCCAGTTGCTCAACCACCATTGACCAGACATTTTCAATTGGTGAGAGATCTGGAGAATGTGCTGGCCAGGGCAGCAGTCGAACATTTTCTGTATCCAGAAAGGCCCGTAGAGGACCTGCAACATGCGGTCGTGCATTATCCTGCTGAAACGTACAGTTTCGCAGGGATCGAATTAGGGGTAGAGCCACGGGTCGTAACACACTGTTCAAGGTGCCGTCAATGCGAACAAGAGGTGACAGAGACGTGTAACCAATGGCACCCCATAAAATCACGCCGAGTGATACGCCAGTATGGCGACGATGAATACACGGTTCCAATGTGCGTTCACCGCGATGTCGCCAAACACGGATGCGACCATCACAATGATGCAAACAGAACCTGGATTCATCTAAAAAATTGACGTTTTGCCATTCGTACACCCAGGTTCGTTGTTGAGTACACTATCGCAGGCGCTCCTCTCTGTGATGCAGCGTCAAGGGTAACCGCAGCCACGGTCTCCGAGCTGATAGTCCGTGCTGCTGCGAACGTTGTCGAACTGTTCGTGCAGATGGTTGTCGTCTTGCAAACATCGCCATCTGTTGACTCATGGATCGAGACGTGGCCGCACGATCCGTTACAGCCATGCGGATAAGATGCCTGTCATCTCGACTGCTACTGATACGAGGCCGCTAGGATCCAGCACGGCGTTCCGTATTACCCCACTGAACCCATCGATTCCACATTCTGCTAACAGTCATTGGATCTCGACCAACGCGAGCAGCAATGTCGCGATACGATAAACCGCAATCGCGATAGGCTACAATCCGACCTTTATCAAAGTCGGAAACGTGATGGTACGAATTTCTCCTCCTTACACGAGGCATCACAACAACGTTTCACCAGGCAACACCGGTCAACTGCTGTTTGTGTATGAGAAATCGGTTGGAAACTTTCCTCATATCAGCACGTTGTAGGTGTCGCCACCGGCGCCAACCTTGTGTGAATGCTCTGAAAAGCTAATCATTTGCATATCACAGCCTCTTTCTTCCTGTCGGTTAAATTTCGCGTCTGTAGCACGTCATCTTCGTGGTGTAGCAATTTTAATGGCCAGTAGTGTAGATTTGTTACCGGCACTTTCGAACAACACGAAAGTACTGCAGAGATGCTTCGGGAACTCAAATGGGAATCACTGGATGAAAAGCGACGTTCTTTCCGACGAGAACTATTGATAAAATTTAAAGAACCGGCATCTGAGGCTGACTGCGGCACGATTCTCCTGCCGCCATCGTACATTTCGCGCAAGGACCACGAAGGTAAGAGACGAGACATTGGGGTTCATACGGAGGCAAAAAGGGAGTCATTTTTTCCCTAGCTCTGTTTGGAAGTGGAACGGGGAAGGAAATGACTAGTATTGGTTCACAGTACCCAGCGCCACGAACCATACGGTGGCTTGTAGAGTACGGATGTAGATGTAGCATGTGAAGAGCTCAGTCCGTTAGAATTTACAAATGATTTGCACTGGCTTCAATATTAACGCCACATTAACGTAGGGCGAATGTCCTGTAAACCAAAGCTGTTGCACACTGCCTGTAACTGAAGGAAGATTAGGGTTTAGTATCCCGTCGACCCCGAGGTATTTCGAAATGGCGCGTGAACACAGGTTAGGGAAGGATCCATTACCGTATGCGTTTTAGTGAGAACTACATCTGGATAGCCGGTCGGAGTTTTGTATCGCAGTCGTCACCAACTAAGAGCCTGCCTTCATTTCATTATCCCAGCCCTGCGTTTTCTAAAAGCTCAGATATTTCATCAGTTGCAAAAATTTGTCGTCGTGGACCCGGAACATCGCCGATAAGGTCATAGTTCACCACTTATACCTTCTCACATTACTACTATAAACGAATTTCGCGAAACATCGCAGAGCACTGTCGTAACTTTTAGTTCCCACAGCAACAGCCTTC
The DNA here is from genome assembly GCF_023898315.1 of Schistocerca nitens. Taxonomy (NCBI): domain Eukaryota; kingdom Metazoa; phylum Arthropoda; class Insecta; order Orthoptera; family Acrididae; genus Schistocerca; species Schistocerca nitens. The sequence goes on from NC_064617.1 coordinate 967,523,479, forward strand.
GAACGAAAATGGCTGGGTGAGGCACAACAAGTAAGATGCTTTAGCAGTTAAGCGATAAACTTAATCGCTTCGACAAGTAATTCCCCCTTCAAACGCCAGCGACGTTTCCTTCTAAGGGGCAGCAGGCATTACTACGGAGATAAGAAGTCTGTCAAACGCCACCAGCACCAGGCAATCTGAGGCCTCGCTCTTTTTGTGCCTCGACATAACACTTCAGTTCCGGCGACCACCCACGGCGACTCTCTTACGTAATGGCTGAACGAACATTCAAGACTTACACATTTCTGTCCGTCTGCGGTAATCATGATTGCTTGATGCCACATTCACGTCCATCCTTCGAAAGACCCCATACGTTATGTGACAGTGAGTACATACAAGCGTCAACATCCAAAGTTACACGATTCGCTATCAGTCACTGAAATAAATTACAACAATTACAATAAATTACAAAAATGACTTCAAAAAGTAAGTTACATATTATAATGGCAGGCTAAGTAACTTCTATCGACTGCTGCCCTATAGTTCAAAGTGACACACACACACACACACACACACACACACACACACACACACACACACACACACACGACACTATTTTTCAACATAGTCACCAAGTTCAGTACACTTTCTTCCTGTTTTCGTGCTTGCCCTGTGTTCAATTTTTGACAGGCTATCCAATGATCCGATGGGCCATCTTACCACTCAATCTGAGGGGGGCAGGTGGAGGTGGTACGACGGGAAGCTTCCGTTGTAAGGAGAGCCAATGTAACATGAGCCCCACAGTACCTAAGGTAATATAATTACAAGTTCACGAAGTGCATCACCGAATCAGGCCAATCCTTAATGCAAGAGAGTGTTCTGTTTACAAACTAACGAATTTCGTCAACCACCTCCTTAGAGACAATTTGGTGTTTATTAACAACAGCTCAGCAAGTAACAGTGTAGCCCTAATTAATGAAATCAGAGATAAGCCGATCACTGGATTTTCACTACTAAGTCTCCCTGGACATTAAAAACTTGTGAGCTAGCTATGGTTCCTGGTCCGCTAGCTATGGTCCGTTCCTCGTGGTCTCGCGGTGGCGTTCTTCCTTCCCGAGCACGGGATCCCGGGTTCGATTCCCGGCGAAGTCACGAGATTTTTTTTCACCTGCACCGAGATGACCAGGTGTTGTGTCGTCTTCATCACCATTACGGTCGGAGGAAGGCAACGGCAAACCACCTCCGCTAGGACCTTGCATAGTACGGCGGTGCAGGTCTCCCGCAGTGTTCCCCTACGCTCTGTCAAGAAGCATGAGACGACGACGACCACACCGCAACAACAGCAACAACAACAACCACATGAGATGATCGAAATTATTAAAGTAACTTATCCAAGTACATGAAGGTCTCGAGATAGGAAACAATTTAGTTTATAGAACTACTGCTGCTCGAGCTTTTCGCCCACAAAGATCGATTTTTTTTATCAATCTTGAGGAGAATGTTTTAAAATCTGTCTATCCTCTACAAGAAAAAGGCAATGGTAAACGCTATGTCGACAACACGTTGCTTGTGAACGGAACTGATAAAATAGTTGGTAAATTTAATGGGTTCCCAGAGAAAAGTGACTTTAGTATAGAAAGTAATAATTGTATTCAGTTTCCGCACAGTGAGGTAATGAGGTAAATCAAGCTGTATGCCTTCAAGAACTTTACAAAGCCAACAGAAACAGATACAGGTATGATTGTTGGGCCATCTTTCCACCCGCGGATTTATAAAGGAGCGATGTTTAGAAGCTAGGTGAATAGAGCCATTAGTGTACCAAAGTTTGCAGCAGATAGATTAAATGAATTAAACGGCATCAAACAAACTACAATAAACAACGAGTAGGTAAGATGTAGAGATGGTGAATCGTGGTGCCCATAGGGGCACAGAGAAACAAAGGGGCTATAAAGATAGTTACTGTATCGTATTTTGGGAAAATTTTACAGAAATTGGCAAACTTTTTAGCCAATACAATGTCCGGTTAGCAAAAAACGTAATGGCACATAATTTCGGGCATGAAGCTGGGAACCGGGTAAGAATGATAGAACAAATAGGTTTACAAAACACAGTGTGTATCAGTGACACGAAATACGAGGGTTGACTGAAAAGTAATGCCTCCACCTTCGTAACTCTTCAGCAGTTGGCAGCATTGGTATGTGGCAGGTACTGGCTTGTTCCGTAGCCTCTTCTCTACAGCTCCAGTTGGTGGGAAGCCTTAGCATTGAGCGGTTGTGTTGTTTCAGTGAAATGTATGGAACCCTGCGCAGACGGTTGGTCAGTGCCATTTAAGCAACGTGCAGTCATTGAATTCTTTACAGCAGAAGGTCTCACCGCAAAGGAGATTCATCAAAGAATGAAATCACTTCATGGTGATCGTTTCGATGTGAGTACTGTACGTCGTTGGGAGAGTAAGTTTAAAGATGTTGAGGCGGGAACATCTGACCTGCGTGAGAAACGAAGAGTTGGACGTCCTGTGACAGCAACCAACGAGTTTCACAAGCGAAATGTTGACAGACTGATTCAGCACGATCGCCGTATCACGGCTAACAAGGGTCCGAAAGGAAAAGGGAAATGTTTTCCTGAAGCATGACAATGCCAAACCACACACTTCACGTGCCACCACAGCAGAACTTCAGAGACTGAACCTCACTACCGTACGGCATCCTCCATACAGCCCAGATTTAGCACCGTCTGACTTCCATCTGTTCCGATAATGAAAGACGATCTGCAGGGACATCATTACGCTTCTGATGATGACGTTGAGAGAACTGAGAGAATGGTTGCGAAAACAGATGAGTGTCGATTTCTTCCGTGACGGCTTCAGAAAACTTGTTCATCGTTGGCAGAAATGTATCCAATTGGGTGGTGAGTATGTGGAAAAGTGAATATTGGTAATTGAAGATCACATTCTAGTGATTATTTCTGCGTTTGATTATCAAAGTATTCCCATCCAAACCCAATTAACGAAGGTGCAGGCATCACTTTTCTTTCAACCCTCGTACATAGGACAGACGGAGAGAAAATTTTCAGCAAAATGTACAGAGCAGTCAGACGCTTTTAGACTGGGCCACAGTTGTAAACCTGCAGTTGCCGCACATATTAACCCGCTAAATGATACAGAACAGGATTTAGAAGTGATGTACAAAGGGGAGAAAGAAAGGAGATAGATTCGATAACGTACTTAATACTCAACCGGGCAAGAGTAGTAATGCTTTCTTCAACGTTTTTTTGGATATGTTTTAAGGTTAGCGTTAATAGGGTATACGTGAGCAGATTTTCATAGGTAACCATTGGTATGTTTTTCCTTAAGTCCATTGTTACATCTCTGGAATGTTATTGAACGCTAGTGACTCAGTGCAGTCTGCTGCATGTAAACGTATTTACGGTACTGGTTAGTGCAAGGGAAGGCACGGGACTTTATGCTGATGGTGGTGTTACCGCCACAGAAGAGGAACCTTCCGTGAATGGAAGGAAACATGGATAAACGGGACAGACAATCTGGTGTACCCGTTTTTAAAAGTAAGAAGAGGACTCGCTGTCCGAATAACTTTGTTTTTATTTCCTGATTTTGTGTGTTTCGTCACTGTATGTTTATGAAGGGTCAACGTAGACGGCCAGATATTTGGATCTTGACTTACGAAAAGCGTTTCTGAGGATTACATTTCTAGTTTCCTCCATATCCACACTCCAGGGCCTCCAACTTCTTCGCAATACCTAGGTCTTTGTACCGTATAAAACTACGGTACATATATAGTATTTGGCAGATATGAAGTTTCTGTTCGGTGGCCCGCAAAGCAATTTCATCTTTTTCTTTCATTCATGGTTGGATTTTAGGAGTTAATGGGACCAAAATGCGAGGTCATTAGTCCCTTCATCCGATATGCATCGAACCACGACCAGTCCTCAGAGGAAGGCTACAAAACGGAGATCATGGGAAGTCCAGTTGTAAGCAAGATACAACAAGACAAAGTCAAGGAGAAGTAGGAGAGGAATGAGAGGGAGTAAGGTCGGCGAGTCGCTCTCCCCACAATACAGCTGGAGGTACCCGGGGCACGGTATGCGATGGGAGCTTCCTTGGCTATCGATCATCTCGATCTCAGTTTGTGTAACATTTTAGGTCATCTGTTATAATATTTCCCAAGTACTTCAATTTTGAAACCTGCTGTAGTTACTGTCCATTTATCGTGATTTTGGCCTTCTCTGCTTTTCAGCCAGTAAAATAATTTTGCTCTTCTTAATTACATTCGGAATTCTTCACATTTCCTATTTAGGTTTTTTATTTACCATCTGCTTGCGTTCCGCCAAAGCCATCAAAATTCCGGTAAAGCGTATACACTCCATCCTTTTGCCTCCTACACACACTCCTCTCGTTCGATTTTCTCTTTCTATGACCTCTTCTAGGTAGATGTTACACACTGTAGGTGAAACCAGCATCCCTGCCTGACTCCTCTTACTACACTACTGGCCATTAAAATTGCTACACCACGAAGATGACGTGCTACAGACGCGAAATTTAACAGACAGGGAGAAGATGGTGTGATATGCAAATGATTAGCTTTTCAGAGCACTCACACAAGGTTGGCGCCGGTGGCGACACCTACAACGTGCTAACATGAGGAAAGTTTCCAACCGATTTCTCATACACAAACAGCAGTTGATCGGCGTTGCCTGCTGAAACGTTGTTGCGATGCCTCGTGTAAGGAGGAGAAATGCGTACCATCACGTTTCCGACTTTGATAAAGGTCGGATTGTAGCCTATCGCGATTGCGGTTCATCCTAACGCGACACTGCTGCTCGCGTCGGTCGAGATCCAATGACTGTTGGCGGAATATGGAATCGGTGGGTTCAGTAGGGTAATACGGAACGCCGTGCTGGATCCCAACGGCCTCGTATCACTAGCAGTCGAGATGACAGTCATCTTATCCGCACGGCTGTAACGGATCGTGCAGCCACGTCTCGATCCCCGAGTCAACAGATGGGGACGTTTGCGAGACAACAACCATCTGCACGAACAGTTCGACGACGTTTGCAGCAGCATGGACTATCAGCTCTGAGATCATGGCTGGGGTTACCCTTGACGCTGCATCACACACAGCAGCGCCTGCGATGGTGTACTCAACGACCAACCAGAGTGCACGAATGGCAAAACGTCATGTTTTCGGATGAATCCAGGTTCAGTTTACAGCATCATGATGGTCGCATCCGTGTTTGGCGACATCGCGGTGAACGCACATTGGAAGCGTGTATTCGTCATCGCCATACTGGCGTATCACCCGGCGTGATTTTATGGGGTGGCAATGGTTACACGTCTCGGTCACCTCTTGTTCGCATTGACGCCACACTTTGAACTGTGGACGTTAAATTTCAGATGTGTTACGAACCATGGCTGCACCCTTCATTCGATCCCTGCGAAACCGTACATTTCAGCAGGATAATGCACGACCGCATATTGTAGGTGCTGTACGGGCCTATCTGGATACAGAAAATGTTCGACTGCTGCCCTGGCCAGCACATTCTCCAGATCTCTCACCAATTGAAAATGTCTGGTCAATTGTGGTTGAGCAACTGGCTCGTCACAATACGCCAGTCACTACTCTTGATGAACTGTGGTAACTGTGGATCTATGCACCCAAATTGCGTGAAAATGTAATCACATGTCAGTTCTACTATAACATATTTGTCCAATGAATACCCGTTTATCATCTGCATTTCTTCTTGGTGTAGCAATTTTAATGGCCAGTAGTGTATTACGTCCGTTAATTCTCCATCAACTGCCATCTCTGTTTGTTTTTTTGCTTAAGTTATAACTCTTTCACGCTCTTTCTCTCCAGTCCATGCCGCGTTTATTTAGAATAAACGTGAGTGTAACTCAAATTGGCCTGTCTAAATTAATTTAAAAAAGCACAAATCCTCTTTTCCTTTAGTGCATGTCAAATGACTCGTTACTACGACGTACCGTATAGTCAAAACAATTCAGCGCTTTTTCTTGCAGTGACTCGTCCGCTAGTGCGCTCTTGTTATGTACGAAGCAGCCAACCGCCGGTGAATACAATACCGGTAAATGACGAGGAACGCACGCAGCAACGGCGCTTCCAAATGGAGTCCATTAGCTAATGATTCGGCAATTCACGTAGTAATAACTGTAACGCGCGCTAATCGCCGGCGGTACGAGACGAGAGCTTCTCTATTACGGGTGGCTGTTCCCACAAACCAACTGAAACTGTTCGAGATCGGAACGAGAAAGCGGTGCGCATTGGCCCAATTACCCACGTAGTGCAACAGATGGCTTTCCACGATAATTTTATCTCCTGCAAATCGGAGAAATGCGTCCGACTTTCTCGTTGTTTTCAGTCGCCAACACGCACGCCAATATTTTAAATTTATGTTTAAAACACACTAGAAACGCATCCAGAAATAAAACGTTAAAAAAAAAAAAAATTCGGGAAATGTGAGCCACGAACATATTGTGCAATGAGTTACGATAGGAGATCTGGAGAACATCGCACACTTTGAATGTCGAAGAGGAAAGTGTGTTATCGTCTGTTCCTCAGCGGTTCGAATTCACCGTTCCGCTCGGAGGGACTTGCAAATGAGTGTGAAGACAACCTGACCCTTACAAAGTCCTAAAAGTAGAAACTGAGAGGGAGGAAATCTAGTAAGTTAGATTGATGCACTCCAGAGCAAATAAACGTAAAATATTGTCCATAAATATACGGAGAGATCGAGTGCGCTACGAGTGATACGTAACTGGAAACAGTAACGACCATGGGATACCTAGGCGCAAGCGTCCCAGGTGAGCTGAAATGAAATGGTCACATAAATCCATTTGAAGAAAAAGCTCAGACTGAGATCTAGAGAGAGAATCATAGGGAAATTTAAATTCATCCATGAAAGAAATGGCTTGCAAAACACTTGTTCGCCCGGTTCGACTATTGTTCACTCGTCTGGGACCATTAGGAAATAGGATTAACGGAAGTGGGAGAGACGATCGAAGGAAGATCTGCGCGTTTCGTCATGGGTTCGTACAGTTAAGCGCGAAGGTGTTATGAGAGATGCTCAACTGACTCCACTGGCACAGATTTAGTGTTAATATTCCGACAGTGTTTGTTCCACGAAAAGTCTGCCATAGTCTATACGCTTACTCCTACATAGGTCTCGCGATATAATAACGAAGAAATTACCAGAGGAAATAAGATCACTTATGTTGGATTTATCAACAGTGATTCTCCCACACCCAACTCGTGAACGGAACAAGGAAGGGGAAAATGATTTCACGCACTCTAATCTCGATGACCAAGCTACTACTAGCAAAATTGTAGTACCATATTAGTTAGGACACCTACAGGAAAACAGACAAGTGCGGGGAGAACGCGCTCTTAGGGTCCTGTAAAAACTTAATTGTGTATAAGCTGGAAGCTACAAAACAATAGCGACGAACTTCGTGTGTTGTAGAGAGCGTCGTGAGGAACAAATTGAGCATAGGAACGCGTGCCCTGAAACGTACCCAGCGACGCTTAGTTTAAATGGGCGCCGTGCCGCTAGGCCACCCCTTCGGCAGCAAAGTTGACTTTGTACGCTGCTGCACAATACGTGGAACGTTTCACAATGTTGTTTGTTGTTTAGTGATGGTGACTGGTGGCAGTGGAAAAGATACAGCTACCTGCTTCGTAGACAAGCCTTCTCTTGTAAATACGCTGCTCTGTTGCCTCAATGGTTGACAGTTTCGGACACAGGTTTCCATCCCCTCTGAAGCTCCGGTGTTTTTCGGAATACAGAGAAAAATAAATTGTGAATGGAAACCTATGTCTGAAACAGTCATCCACTGAGGCAATGAAGCACCGCATTCATAAGAGACAAGGTCGGCCAATGCATCAGCTAGCTCTGTCTTCTCCACTAGCAATCATGGCAATCGCTGAACAGCAATGAACAGTGCGAGACGTTCCGCCTACGATGCGTCAGCATACGAAATCACCTTTGCTGCTGAAGGGGTGGCCTAATGCTAGCCGCCGGCGCCTATAACTTTGGCGCTCCGTAGCGTCATTGGATGACGTTTCCTATCCTCAATTTGTTCCTCGAGACGCCCTCTACTTCGCCTTCGAAGTGCGTATCGTTTTGTAACTCCCTGTAGATAATAATAATTTCGCATGGCTCGATGGCCTGATGCAAGTATTTCTATTGGACGTTACTTCAGCGACTTGCCTGTCCCTAGCCTAACCTAGCTATCCAATCAGGGAATGGCAACCTACTATTTAATGCGGAATCTAAACCAAGTGTTGTGTCTGGTGACTGCTCACATCGTTGAGAGAGGAAGGTTAAGTTAAAATGAAGACTGAAAAATCCTTGGTCCGCAAGAGATACGATCCCACAACCTCTCTCTCCAGACACGTACTTTACCGCCAGACCAATATGTCCAACATGTCTGTAGATAATTCATCTACAAGCTTTGCTGAATGAGTTTGCGAGTAACAACAGATATGACATACAAGGTGTGTGCGAAAAGTAATGACTGATTTTTTTATCTCCTAAAGTTTTTATTTTTTTGAACAAAAATGTTGTCCACTTCAAAGTAGTTCCCTTCGGTAGCTATACACCGACGGAGTAGTCGTTCCCAGTCTTGGAAGCTGTACTGAAAGGCTTCAACTGACAGGGCCTTTAACATGTCGGTCACATTCTTCTGAATGTCCAACCGAGTCCCAAAATGTCAAGGACTCAGTTTAGGTGAATAGGGGGCCTGTGGAACAACAACAATGCCTTTTGAGGTCAAAAACTCCGTGACGGAACTGCCCGTCTGACATGGGGCGTTGTCATGATGAAGCATCCACTTACCTGCAATGCCCAGTCTCACTCGATTCACCCTTTTCCTGACTCTTTCAATGACATGTTTGTAAAACACTCAATTGACAGTGAGTTCTGTCCAGTTTGCCTCACAAGAGCACGGACATGTTCGACGTTACCGTTGGTTTTTTAAGTTTGTCTGCCTGAGCGAGCGTCATCTTCAACGTGTGATTGGCCTTGCAAAAATGATTTGTGTCTGCGAAAAATTTGTGGTCTTGGTAAGGAATGTTCCCCATTCGCCTGTTTACACTTTTCAAAGCTCACACTAGCCGATTCCCCAAGTTCAACACAAAACTTGACGGCATAAAGTTGCTCTAAATTCCGCTGTTCCATTTTCGTAACACAGCAAAATCAGAGCTTCACAGATGGCGCTCCCAAAAATCATGTGATTGGTGTACGGGGCTGGTAACTCTGACTGAGCATCTGGAAGGGATGAACACACCGGTCTGCACAAATGGAACAACACAGCGTTGCCAGATCGCTCACAGTGTTGCCAGTCTCATTACTTTTGTCACACACCACCTGTATGTCCACAACGTTTGATTTCTTTGGCTTAGAAGCTTAAATTATTTACGTTGCCAGGGGACCGTAGACCTCAGAAACTGACAAATTTGAAATTTGTACCCCTACCAGTTCCTGAAAAATGTATTACCAGTAGGCAGGTACACAGACATACAGATAACAAAGTGACCTAATAAGGGATCCGTTTTTAGCGACTGAGGTGCGGAAACCTAAAAATGGCGCCGTTTCTGCGCATTACGTACTTGTGGGGTGCGCAAAGTTATCCCTCCTTGTACGATGGTCTCGTTGTCGACGAAATCGAAATATTGACGTTTTTACTAAATGCCGAAATGAATGCCGTTCTGTCAACTGTATGACGTGTACCTCTACTGACAGGTGAAGAATTATATTAGCCCATTATAAAAGTGCCCTCATTGCACAGCGGCCGGCCGAAGTGGCCGTACGGTTAAAGGCGCTGCAGTCTGGAACCGCAAGACCGCTACGGTCGCAGGTTCGAATCCTGCCTCGGGCATGGATGTTTGTGATGTCCTTAGGTTAGTTAGGTTTAACTAGTTCTAAGTTCTACGGGACTAATGACCTCAGCAGTTGAGTCCCATAGTGCTCAGAGCCATTTGAACCATTTTTTGCACAGCAAACGGCAATCACAAGTAGAAACAATGAAATTAATAAAATATACGCCTGTATCCTTAATCAATTGCAGACTCCATCTTTCGAGAAAATGCTTTGATGTACTTAGGTTTACCGCGAAATTATCGCCGTACGGCGAGGTATTTAGAATATTAACGAACTTGCTTTTCCCTACGATAATCACATAAAGAATATGACTGTGGCATATGTGCCTTCACACGTTGCTATTGGTGAGTCGATTTTTTTTATACTTTGACCGTTTTTATGATAGACATAACTCTGAGGAACACACGGGTTCTCTTACAGTATAAAAATAAAAATCAATCCAAAAACCGATGTACTAAGTACTAGAATTTGTCTGTTTTTCATTTCTTTTACTGTTAGTACGTAAGGTGGTGTAAGATTTGTAGCAATAAAATGTAATTTTAATAATATTTGATATGCTTATTTTTTAAATCGTTCCATTGCATCTCTCGGTGTCACAAAAATATTGAAGCCACATACTTCCACGAGAACGAAATGGAAAAAAAAAGCCGCAAGATTAAAGAGCAAAAATTCGAACCTGTGCTATTAACCGCTATGCTACCAACTCCCTTGCTGTAATACCATGTGTGCGAACTGACATAGCAGCATCACAACTCATTTTCTCGAAAACCATTGAGTACTGTCACCTCAGACAAAATAAGTGTCCATTTATGTTCGCCCTTCTTTTACCAAGAGAAGATTCGACTGTGTTACAGAATGACCTATTGCGGCTCCTCCTCGTAAGGGACAGTTTCAGAAAACTACTGACGTAACTCCACACCCGCGCAAGGAACATTAAATTCTTGTTTTATTTCCGCAACAGAAACATACCTCGGCCAATCCCTATGGCACCTAAATGGGTCTTGAGAAACTAATGTAGTATCTATATAATCACCAAGTCCTTCATCCCTGAAGGCTACTACGATGTAATCAGGCTAGTCAAAATAAGATTAAACCGCACTGATTCCTTGGAAAGTGACACGTTTCATTTCGTGTGATTTGTGGACTCTTTTATTCTCTCTTTCTGACACTGTATCGTTTCAGAGCTTTTCGATGAAACTGTACGATCCTCATTGGGGATTGCACTATACCGAGACTGTGATCTCGAGTTACAAAACTGTTTAAAACGACTCGACGATATCTTCAATTACACTCATTTGGCGTTAGTTAGCTGTGTAGCGTCGACTTCAAAACGGAAATACTTGCAGAAGTTAAAAATGGTTCAAATGGCTCTGAGCACTTGGGACTTAACATCTGAGGTCATCGGTCCCCTAGAACTTAGAACTACTTAAACCTAACTAATCTAAGGACATCACACACATCCATGCCCGAGGCAGGATTCGAACCTGCGACCGTAGCGGTTGCGCGGTTCCAGACTGTAGCGCCTAGAACCGCTCGGCCACCCCGGCCGGCTGCAGAAGTTATTCCATGTTGATGTAATGAATGAAGTGTCTAGTCTCCGCGCCTATTTATCCTTCCGGTATTACCCTATTTATGTGAACTTCAACTTTTTAGCCAAGCGAAAGCCGATGAACAATTGTCTCAGGAGACAGGTTGTTCACTATAGTTTATTGAATACACCAAAAAAACATATGTTAAATAAATCAGTAGCAATATAGTCTTCCACATTATCTGAAACTGTCACACAACGTTCGAATAGCTTTTCAAATTCACTCCTGTAAACAACACATTTGCGCATTGTCTCCTTGTATGTTATGCTGTGTTAACAGACAGCAAAGCTGTGTAGTTCAGCGTAACGATGAGGTGCGGGTCTTGTGTATTCGGTCACGGACTCTGCAGTAACAACAGGATATTGGCTTTGTTTTACTTTCAATTTTGTCCGCCCCTGGTAGCTGAGTGGGCCGGCATGGTAGCTCAGAGTGTTCGGTCAGAGGATTAGCTGCCCTCTGTAATAAAAAAACCGGAGTTAATCGATCGATGACGAACTTAAATGGGTGTGTCACGTCCGCCCCGAGCAGATGCAACGAACGAAAACGAACAAAATGAGATTTAAAAAAGTGGTCAGCGCGACGGAATGTCATGCCTAACGGCCCGGGTTCGATTCCCGGCTGGGACGGAGATTTTCTCCGCTCAGGGACTGAGTGTTGGGTTGTCCTTATCATCATCATTTTATCCCCATCGACACACAAATCGCCGAAGTGTCGTCAAATCGAAAGATTTGCACCTGGCGGACGGTCTGCCCGACGGGAGGCCCTAGTCACACGACATTTCCACTTTCAATTTTCCTAGAAAGTTCATAAAACGTTTAACTTATTTACTACAATGAAGCGTTTAATTTGTTGTGTGCACTATTTTATATCAATATATTTTAGTTCACTGTCGCTATTATTTTTCAATAACGCTCAATTTTTATTACACCTTCAAAGATTTGCTAAATCTGCAAATAAAAAATTGCAGATAGATACTGGTGGGGATCGCAGCTTTCGCAGTTCTGCCAGAGGCGCTCGATGTCCTCAGTAACGGCTGTCCACCCATGCTCAATGAAATCAACCAAAAAAAAACGTGCTTTTCATTACAGGAAACAATAGCCACCATTTTTCGACTCGAGAAGGAGTTTGCCTGGATGTCTTCAGTTTTGACAACGTAGAATAGTGCCACTGCATTAACATTTTGATTTGCGGTGGTGTAGGATATTCAAGTCTCGTGGGGAAACAAATGGTTCAAATGGCTCTGAGCACTATGGGACTTAACTTCTGACGTCATCAGCCCCCTAGAACTTAGAACTACTTAAACCTAATTAATCTAAGGACATCACACACATCCATGCCCGAGGCAGGATTCGAACCTGCGACCGTAGCGGTCGCGCGCTTCCAGACTGTAGCGCCTAGAACCGCACGGCCACATCGGCCGGCGTGGGGTATGAGCATCTTTGTGAAAGTCGTGCAAACTGTGATGTGTCCAACGATTTCATCAGCCAGAGTGCCAATAGGCGGTTAGATCGCAATTTCTGGTCGGTCTGCACATTTCATCTGGTTGGGCACTGGATCTACCATTCCGCTCTTCATCATGCGCATTTGTGCGGCCACTTTTAATATTTTGACACCATTGTCTAACTTTTCCTTCATTCTATATACCCGCAGAAATTGCCCTAATTTGAGCCCTAGTACATGCAACAACAAGTTTCGAAGCTATTCATGTTTGCTTTCACTCATACTCAAACGACTACGGAATCAAAACTAAGTGGCTTCGTACACAGTCAAAGGAGCAAATGGGCCTACCTTTTTGAAAAGATCTCTTTCAAGTTTAGAGACTATACGGGACTTGAAATGATTGTGGAAGTCGGCTTAAAGGAAGTGCAGAATGGAAAGGAAGTTGTGGAGAGTGGGGAGCTGCTGTTTCATGGGTTGCGAGAATTTACATTGTTTTTAGAGCGCTTGCAGAAATTATGAAGACGGTATGAATTAGTTTGAGGGAGGGGTGAAAGACAGCCTTCTGCCTTCAGGCTCACTTAAACGAGTACTGTTCGCGCAATAGTTTGGCTAGGATTCTTCCTGGTAGATTAAAACTGTGTGCCGGACCGAGACTCGAACTCGGGACCTTTGCCTTTCGCGGGCAAGTGCTCTACCATCAGAGCTACCCCAGCACGACTCACGCCCCGCCCTCACAGCTTTACTTCAGACAGTACCTCGCCTCCTACTTTCCAAACTTCAGAGAAGCTCTCCTGCATTCGTTGACTGAAAATTTGGACAGCTTCACTCCAGACAGTGGTACATGAAAGAAAGGAAACTACGTGGAAGGATGCATATTCAGTCAGGCCAACAGTTATAGGGCAGCAAGAAGTGGGCGAATAATTAAAGTGAAGACAGAGAAATGGAATGAACATACAAAGTAAAACTGATACCAGTAATAATGAGAATGTGGCAAATGGCGCAGGAAATTAAGAAACTGGTCCGATTAAAGATTGACTACATACTTATTTACGTCTCTTGGAGAGAATTTCTCTTACACGATGTGTAAGATAAAGTTTCGTCATAAGTAGCCCAGACCGGAGGAAGGCATGTCATGCGGATTAGAGTGGAAAGGACAGATATAAAATAACAATATCCCAATGAAGTCAAATTCTTAAGATAAGCGGTAAAAATAAGAATGAGAAATGAAAGAGGCTATGGCCCTACATTCACCTGCAGTGGTTTTCATACATTTTCAATAATAATCGTATGGCAGGAATTGCTGTGAGTTCCTCAAGAGGGATGTTCAGAGGATAGATGGAAATCTCTTGTCGGACGCCACTTCGGTACCTTGCGTGTCCCTTGCCTACCCCAGTAATCCAACCAAGGAAGGGGGACCTACAGTTTAACGTGGAATCCGAGCCACCTGTCATTTCTAGTCCTGCCAGGATTCGATCCCGCGACACGACTTCCAAGTACGTGCTTGACCACTAGACCACCAAGCCCGAACAGAGGAAACGACTGAAAAGGTAAGTCAGGATGTCCGGTGCTGATATCAGTACACCTACCCAATACGAGTCCAGTCTCGTAAACACTACTCACCGTGCACCATGAATGCAGTAGGAGAATATATCTGGTTAGTCTTGCGGCATCGACGTTAACAGCTGGGTTACTAACTACTTTTTTTTTAGTGTTGAACTCTGGAATAGGTAATTCAGGATTCTGAAGACAATATGGACAAACAGGAGGAAGTGAGAATGATTAGCGCCTAAAATCCTATCATCACTTCAAAGAATGGGGATATAATTTGGGCGTGTCCTTATCAAAGGAAAAATCCTGACGTTTACCTTATGCTATTTAGAGAAACCACGTAAAAAATAAGTCGAAATTTGCCAAGACAAAGATCTGAGCCGCCGTCCTTCGGAATGAGAATCCAGCGGATGAACGAAAGCAGTTAAGACAGCGATAACACAACTGATAAAAGGCATGAGAAAGTCAGGTTAAAAAATATAAAACAAGGTCGTAATTTTAGTACGTCTAGTTTATCGAGTTAAGTGGTTCAAATGGCTCTGAGCACTATGCGACTTAACTTCTGAGGTCATCAGTCGCCTAGAACTTAGAACTAATTAAACCTAACTAACCTAAGGACATCACACACATCCATGCCCGAGGCAGGATTCGAACCTGCGACCGTAGCGGCCGCTCGGTTCCAGACTGTAGCGCCTAGAACCGCACGGCCACTCCGGCCGGCTTATCGAGTTAAGTCAAAGAGGCGATGAGAGAGCTGTGCTACGATAAAATCGACAATCATGCTCCCTAACACGACGTCTTTCTCCTGGATTGTAGTGAAAGAGAACACAAACTGCGACATATGTAAATGAAACCAAGAGAACAACTATTAGAAGTAGCTGTAATGGGAATAAATACTACTTATACATCAAATACAATGAAAGCGGTGGGATTTGTATTGTATACAGAGCAGAAAGATAATTAACTGGGCGAAACACCAAAGACGGATGGAGCACATGTGCATAAGCGGAAAAATTTCAAACATTGACCTAGAATTGAGAATGAGGTATCACACAAAAAGTGTAACAGAAGGATAACGTAATGCGAATGGGGAGGTGACAGGCGAAATATTAAAATAGTAAATAGAAAATACCAAAATCGAAATCTTCAAAACGGTTACTGAAAGTGTAGTTCTTAAATGGCTACAAGAAAAGGGAAGAAATGACTGAAGCATACAGCAATGATAATTCATAGTTTTGGGGTGTAGCAGGTAGTATACGTATAGTCAGTCACCTTGGCTGACCTGTCTTAGGAGGATAGGGTGACAGTTTGTTTATAGGATCCCCACTTATCTACATGGGCAAGAAGCTAGTTAAAGCAGGCAGTAAGACGGGGCGAAGACATTCGTAGTTGTAGACTGCCTATTGGTGGCTTCTTGCTTCTGCTTCTGAAGTCTCGTGCTGCAGGGCACTAGGGTTTCGCCGGCTTTACGTCGCGTGCAATTTAAGTCGGCCTCGGCAAGGGGGGCAGGCCGTTTGACACCAGTTAACTACAACTGCCGACTGCATTATTTCACCGACACAATTCTCCAAGCACATGCTGAAGTCGCGCAACCGCCAGTGAACATAGTTCTTAGAGCGTGGCTAGCAGAGACAAACTTCAACTTCCGTTCCTGTGTGTTATTACTCGCCTGGTAATTACGGTACACTGCTGTTCTCTTCTTCCAGATTATCTGAGGATGCTGGGCTGAGGCAAGGAAAAGAAAATCCCAGTTTTATTATTTTTTCTGTTTACTTCCTACGAAAAGCCTTTCACACGTAGCCTAACAGTGACTTCTCGCCGGACACTTAACACAGTCATTTGTTTTGTTGCACCATTTATTCCGACCAAATACATTTCATCCCTCCGACTGGGTACTTTTTTAAGCTTGAGAGTATGTACTCCAAAGGTTCGGGATCAAATTTCCCAGAAATTACTGACTTTCCTCCGAGACTTGGCGGAACGTTCACATGATATAACACCGTATTTGCGTAAAACTGCGATAATTCTGTAAGGTGAAGGGCGCTATTTTCGTGATACAGCTGATTTCGTAATATGATTTGTTAACTAACTGCTAGTACACCTGTTGTCGGAGCAATGTGCAATTTCGCCTTTTAGTTTCTTGGGACATCATTGTTGGCAGTACAAGGTATTGTTAACTTAGCTGTACTCAATCAGTCGAAACTCGATAAAGGGAAAAAAAGAGCAAATACTTGTGTTGTTATTCGCCGCAAGATTCAATATTTGTTGCTACGAGTACACTACTGCTGAAAATATGAGATAACCTATCAAGGTAAGAGCAGATACTAGCCTATGTATCTTCTTGGCCAAGAATGTTGCTCAATCGTTATGTATTGCAATTAGTATTGTTATTTACGTGACAAAAGCTACAACTTAAGTTTTGGAAGGAAATCCTTAACTTTTTAGTGTTTTGGCACTATAGCTCGGTTTCTTTGTACTTTATGAGCATAATATATTACGCAAAGTTGATTGCGTATATAGTTAGCTTCACGTTCATGTAAATACTTTTTTGGTTTCGGCATGCATATCACGAAATTGCCTACCGTAAAATACTGTCTTCCTACTTCAGGTCCAAGTATGCCAAAAGAAAAGCGAATTAATATAAGTAGTGAAACTTGTAAGAAATGATAGACTATCAGTTTATGCAGCAAAGATGGGGGTCCCATGCATGTCACTAAATATGCCCTTTTCCGACATACAGTCAAAGTGGAATTAATGAACTGCACAAAGCTAGGGACAACATTTCCTCTGATTCACGCGAGAAATAGGACTTGGATTAACAGTTACCACAGTAAGAAAATTTGCCTATCAGAAGCAATAAATGCTGGTTGAGAGAAATTTCTAAATCCTGATGATGACATTGCTAGTAAATTGTAGTGTGCTAGTTTGAAGAGGAGATACTTCACTCTTAGGATTCCCGAGAATCTTGTTGCCTATTGAGCTTCAGTGGACAATAAGTAGTTTATTGGAGACTTATGCAACGAATCAGGGGAGTTTCTAATGAAACTAAACGTGAAGGACAATCCTGACGCAATCTGGAACTGAGATGAAACCAGTCGAGATATTAGTAAACTTCATGCCTACGAAATGAAGATCTACCATGACCATGAACACAAAACAACCAGGGGAGGAGAATGGATGAGGAAATGACCTAAGGAATGAGGACATAAAAAGCACAAGTGGATGAGATCAACACTCACGACTCATAATGCGGCTTAAAAGAACTGGTCTGAACGTCTATGGTTTGTGAAATAATTAGCGTGTAAGAGAGGGTCCGCAACAAAAGGAGAAGATAGACCTCGTCATGAGGAAACCAAAACGCCGGTGGAGGGGAAAAAATGGAACGACGATGACAAAGTAAGAAGTATGAAGTTGTTCTACCAAGAAATCGGTTAAACTGAAGAAAGATGAGTTAGGTGTGTAACCAATGAATGCTTCTCCACATCACTTCCGTAAGGAACATTACAGAAAAATTTACTGATAGATTAAAACTCTCTATGGGATCGGCACCCTGATTCTTGGTTCCTGAGAGTAGGTAACAGTCTTACCAAGTGAGCTACCGAGGCAGGATTTACATCCCTCCTTCACAGCTTCAGTTCTAAGGAAATAAGGAAAAAACCTTTGGATTTAACGTCCATCGACAAAGAAGTCATTAGAGACGTAAAACCTCGTACTGGGGAAGGAACCATCTCGCCATTTGCATTTATCAACTGAAGAATTTAAGAATATCACGGACAAAATCGGGGTGAACGAAGGGGTTCTGAACCTCCTCCTGCTCCTCCCCCCCCCCCCCCAAATCTGGGTGAACGACTGGGGTGTGGACCCACGCGCCATACGAGTCTGTGCACAACCACCACCTATACCGCCAGGCTTCAATTCAACGATATGCCTACTCCTCCCCCACTTTCCCTAGTTCCGCCATCAGTAGTAGCAGCAGGTAAGTGAGAATGGCTTTCTGAATCGAGATATGACATAAATCTACAATTTCGGTCATTCCATGATGATGGTGCTAGTTAGGTAGTATGGCATGATGTTGATAACGATGGTTTCTTGATCTAACATTCTATATAATTTTAGTAGAAATGCTTAAAAAATGTCCCCTTTACCCAATGAGAGTGCAGAAAATACTTTAACCCTACATAATTACCCATAAAAAATGGATTTCTCGTACGAAGTTTTTCTTTGTCGCAGTCACAGCAAAGATTAATAGTTATTAATCAGAACATTATATTTTTCTATCATGTATCTGATGCACTAAAAACAAGTGTGCAAATAAATCTAAACAAAATTTTTATCAATTTCAGTTAAGGAGCTAGAATCGTTCAAAGTTTAAGGGGAACATTCAAGATGCTGTTCATAATTGGTTGGGTTCAGATGGATCCCTTGGTGACAGAATGTTCATATAAGTGAGGTCCATATTCTTGAATGCACAATTCAATGAGCCTTGTAAACGACATGCAGACGAGATGTGAAGTTGCTGTTGACACGGAACGACCCGATACCTCGGTGCAGAGTGTAAATTTCGTTTCTGGGACACTATCATGCTGACAAAACAACCCAAGATCAATCATGCACAGGAGAGATGAACCGAAAGTTTCTGGAAAACGAGTTTGAGATATCTTCCCTAAATCCTGCCACTAGTATACGAGTTCAAGATAAGCCTTAACGCTTCCTAGACAGTGTGTAAACGACAGGTTTTCGGGGACTCAATTTCTGCAAAGTACGGTGTTGAAGTATTAAAGTACAAGATACAATCCGTCGGCTCTGAACAGTAACGTTATCAAATAGTATAGCGACTATGACGTCATACAATCTGGTATATTTTAATTATACGAGTATTGGGAAACCTGCGAGACTTCGAGAGTTTCGGGCATGAATGTCTTTTTTCTTAACGCGTTTAAAAATTCAAATCTGACTGGAAAACAGTGACTTTCACCGGGGACGAATACATAACCACATAATTCGTATGCATAAAATACGCACCATCACAACCAAACTGAAGCCTTCCAGTCTAAGCTTCACAGATTAATCTGTCACCACGAACTCCATTAAAAAATAAACAAGAAAGAGAGACAGCAGGGTGGCATTTCACACTACAGCACGTATCCCAACACTGTTCTTTGCTAAGCACACATTAAGCATAAACAACCAGCGACCAAAACGTATGACGAACTATACGAAACAGATCCAAGAAAACCAACGCTTAGTGAAAGCTGCGGGTGCATATTTTGTAACATCATCCTTCCTGAACCAGAAATATTTCTAGAGTTTTTAATTTTATGTCTCAAGGAAATTACGAAGTCAACAGTCAAGTACGTCTTACGGGATGACATTAGAATGGGACATCTGTAAGCAGTCAACATGACGGGTAAACATCGACCTTTAAGTGACCGCACGGCATCACATTCAAAGCTAACGAGACAACAAATAAACCAATAGCAAGCCGGTAGAACCGCAAGTGACACAGTAAGGAAACTCTCAAGCTTCGGGTTACTTACAAAATCTATTTATCAATATATTATTCTTACTTTTTTGCCGATATTAATACCTACTCAAGTCACCATTAATTGCTTCACACGAAGAAAGCTTTATATCGACTTTCATAAGTGAGCGAAATTTTTCTAAGTTGTATTAATCTCCAAAGATCGGGACGGCTTTCTTTTGTTCTAGGCACCATACAAACTTCTTTTTCATTTTCAATGTATCAGAATTATTGTTACACAACTTAGCTGATAGTGAAAAGCATTACTGAAGAAAAGTCACACGCATTTAAGGCACTGCATTCTGAATTACAGAAGGATCATTCTAAACACGTACACGGTTTGAACAAAACACGTACTCTAAGGAAAGAAAGTCAGATGGCCATCGTGTGTTAACTGTGTCGTGAATATAATCTAGATGAAAAGACATCTAGAACCATATCATAATGCTCAAGATGTGAGGCTGCAGGCTGTGTTCAGAATGTACCAAAAATCCAGAGCAAAAGCAAGTGGAGAATTTCGCGTTTCTAAATAACGCATCCGTCCTCTTCGGATTTACTAGAGATAGTGAACATTTTGGGCTAAAATAAAGCAAGCGTCTAGTGTTGAAACCTTTACTATAACTACTTAAAGGAGTTTGCAGCCAATCTGATGCAAGGTTTGGACGCACTCCTGATATTATAAACTCAGTTAAAAGAAAAAGAAAGAATTACTACATATGTCTGAGGAGAAAAATTAAAATATAGCTACATACACAATACTACGAGTGCCTATATCTCTTGTCTGGCAATACTAGGTAATTAACAAATACACAATCCATGAAATTCGTAAAAGATGACAGACTACCGGTTCAAATGCGGGCTATTATGGATTAAAAAACTGTTTCCATATAATTATGCTTTCAAATGGGCTAAAAAGGCGACCAGAAACCTGATATGACATATACAATTTCACTTTCGACATCGTGAATTACACGTTTTAACGAAAAATGGAGGAATAGTGATTTCGTGGAAAGCTGACTGTACGCATAGTAGTACAGTTCTTAAGATCAACATATTAGAAGCGGTGCAATGTATCTATCCTACAGTGCTGCTATTTTACGCAAAAAATTCGTTACAGTCACTCGCACGTTTATCTAGAAGCAAATTCTGCATACTAAGATTGTCGATTACCACTAATGTGACTCGCTAGAGCAGTGAAGTAATAATGGTAGAAAAAAAAAAACTAATTCATAAAATGCACACAGAAAATTAGCGTACAACAGTCTTTCAAGATCAACTCATCCAGGATTATCTGCAACGGATCATTACTGATGTTACAGAAAAAGTGACCATTCCAACAATTACAAAATCGATGCCAAAGAGTTGATGCAAGCAATGCAACTTGCAATCCAAACCACGTTTATAAAAACTTCCTTTTGAATACAACGATAAAAATGATAAATTAAAAGTACTCCTTGCACGCTCGCAACGAATCTTTTAAAAGCAACAGTCGCGACCAAAGACTTTACGTACAATGCGGTAACCTCTTACGAGTGTTTCGTTCCCGAAAGCTGTACTTCTATCGAAAAATAATAAATACATCAAAGAGTGGCGATTAGTACATTTACAGATAAAATCCTGATGATAGCTTATAGGTACAAAGAGTTTTAGATGAAAACAGTAACAGCATAGAATAGCACCGCGGTCCTGAGATTACCTACAGAAGGTATCCCTCGGAGAGTTGCACGACCGCTTGCCGGCGTCTACACTGCTTCACGGTAATCCATCACGTGCTGAAAACACTTGTTTTTAAACCCTGCACGTCGAATAATCACTTATTTAGAGCACAAAAGTTAAGCAACGGTGAAACCTCTGCTTTTGTTTCCCGACACTAGCACACCGTTTCACTGGCTCGAGTTTTCACAGCAAGACGCACTGCAGACTGCCCGCGCGAAAGACCTCCACACACAACGCCGCTGCGGCGGCAGCACAGCGACTGAGCCAGCAACAGGTGGCCATCTTGGAACGAAAGAAGTAGTGGGGAAGAAGAGCGCTCTGATTGGCCGAGAGAAACGCCGTTGCCAATCGCTCCCTTCTTGCAGCAGAATACATTTCCACGCGGTTACAGGCCAGCAAGAGGGGCAACGCGTGAACAGAGGGAATCGTTCGGAAGTTTTTCAGCAGATCGCTGCGGAAACAAGCCACCCCTTAAATACTAAAATACACACGGCGTATTTGTTCAGTACTTCTGTGTTACCATTCTAAACAAGCATAATCGAAACTTCTGTTTGCACATTAACGAATAAAATTATGTACTACACTACTGTCAAATTACATTCGTTTAAATTTCATAGCGTTTCTTGTAAAAGTAGGATGTAAATATTTTTTAGTAACTGAACCTGGCACTTTAACAAGACTTTGTATTTAAAAAAAAAAAAATTAACACTGACAGTCGTGACAACTCTGGCTTCTTCATTCTACGGTTGTAAAGTTAAAATTACTGTCTGAATACTGTACTACCTAAAAGAAGCTTTAATATGAACGTTGCCTGTGATAACTATTTTGACACATTTCCGTTTGGAGTTAGTCGGATGTTACCTAATAAAGCTATAAACTACCTTAACCACAAGACAGAAATGAAGGAAAAGTCGCAAAACTAAATATCTTTCCCACTTCACTGATTTTATTAAAAAAAGTTTCCTGCCCAGCGTTTCGGCAGCTCTTTAATACCTTCACATACCCACTTATTGCTTTTTTGAAGGGACATGTTTTCCATTGTTAATGCATTACGCCCCCTTACTCTTCTTTTAAGGAGAGTGTTTCATTGTAATGTGGATTGGATTAAATGAAAAAAGGGAAATGCAATTTGTATCGCTTATCTCGGAGATAGAAAGAGCTGAAAAGTCGAGAGCAGTACTTCATATATAACTCCTTAATGGATCGCTTGTTGTTAAGTTACATCGGACTCAATTCGGGCGAAGCTCATCTTTGGAATGTCATACAAAATGTCTTAATGCACAGTACAGCATCACATAAGTACGCCCTTACCATCATTGTTCATCAGCTGAGCAGTCATGGTGAGGTTCGTAATAAATAATGATTATTGCTTTCAATAATAATGTCACGTAGAAGAAGGTGTAAATAGATGAATGACGAACACTAACTTCACTTAGCGAAAGTTTATTCAGCACTTGCACGTACAAGAGCGCGGAGCGAACTACCTCCGCCCAGAACACATACAGTATATATACAGCTACAGAACATTCCAGTACAACGATTCTTGATATTTGTGGATACTTCTAGAATGTACTCGAACCGAATATAAAAACTGAAATTGTAGTGTCGAGGAGAGTTTCGAACTCTCGACCCTCCATGCAACACTTTAGTATCATAACCACGACAGTGCTGCTCAGCCTCTTTTGCGACAATAATATCGAATGATTCGACGGGCTGGTGCGAGACTTTTAGTTGACCCTGAGCCAACAATACCCGGCTGTTCACAGGCGGTCAGCCGTCCCAGTACGTACAAACCGGGCCCGACATTACTCCTAACTTCGATGACAAGACGAAAACCGGTGTATACAACGTGGCAAAGCTGTTGACACTTTTCCTTCTTTAAAGACGAAATACTTTGTTATTCTACCCAGCGATACTGACTTCTTCGAGGCCTCTATCGAAGAAGTAGGTGAATATGGATTGGGGGGAAGAAATGAAAGAGGAAGCCGCCTTGTAGAATTTTGCACAGAGCATAACTTAATCATAGCTAACACTTGGTTCAAGAATCATAAAAGAAGGTTGTATACCTGGAAGAATCCTGGAGATACTAATAGGTATCAGATAGATTATATAATGGTAAGACAGAGATTTAGGAACCAGGTTTTAAATTGTAAGACATTTCCAGGGGCAGATGTGGATTCTGACCACAATCTATTGGTTATGAACTGCAGATTGAAACTGAAGAAACTGCAAAAAGGTGGGAATTTAAGGAGATGGGACCTGGATAAACTGAAAGAACCAGAGGTTGTACAGAGTTTCAGGGAGAACATAAGGGAACAATTGACAGGAATGGGGGAAAGAAATACAGTAGAAGAAGAATGGGTAGCTCTGAGGGATGAAGTAGTGAAGGCAGCAGAGGATCAAGTAGGTAAAAAGACGAGGGCTAATAGAAATCCTTGGGTAACAGAAGAAATATTGAATTTAATTGATGAAAGGAGAAAATATAAAAATGCAGTAAATGAAGCAGGCAAAAGGGAATACAAACGTCTCAAAAATGAGATCGACAGAAAGTGCAAAATGGCTAAGCAGGGATGGCTAGAGGACAAATGTAAGGATGTAGAGGCTTGTCTCACTAGGGGTAAGATAGATACTGCCTACAGGAAAATTAAAGAGACCTTTGGAGAGAAGAGAACCACTTGTATGAATATCAAGAGCTCAGATGGCAACCCAGTTCTAAGCAAAGAAGGGAAGGCAGAAAGGTGGAAGGAGTATATAGAGGGTTTATACAAGGGCGATGTACTTGAGGACAATATTATGGAAATGGAAGAGGATGTAGATGAAGATGAAATGGGAGATAAGATACTGCGTGAAGAGTTTGACAGAGCACTGAAAGACCTGAGTCGAAACAAGGCCCCGGGAGTAGACAACATTCCATTAGAACTACTGATGGCCTTGGGAGAGCCAGTCATGACAAAACTCTACCATCTGGTGAGCAAGATGTATGAGACAGGCGAAATACCCACAGACTTCAAGAAGAATATAATAATTCCAATACCAAAGAAAGCAGGTGTTGACAGATGTGAAAATTACCGAACTATCAGTTTAATAAGTCACAGCTGCAAAATACTAACGCGAATTCTTTACAGACGAATGGAAAAACTGGTAGAAGTGGACCTCGGGGAAGATCAGTTTGGGTTCCGTAGAAATGTTGGAACACGTGAGGCAATACTAACCTTACGACTTATCTTAGAAGAAAGATTAAGAAAAGGCAAACCTACGTTTCTAGCATTTGTAGACTTAGAGAAAGCTTTTGACAACGTTAACTGGAATACTCTCTTTCAAATTCTGAAGGTGGCAGGGGTAAAATACAGGGAGCGAAAGGCTATTTACAATTTGTACAGAAACCAGATGGCAGTTACAAGAGTCGAGGGGCATGAAAGGGAAGCAGTGGTTGGGAAGGGAGTAAGACAGGGTTGTAGCCTCTCCCCGATGTTATTCAATCTGTATATTGAGCAAGCAGTAAAGGAAACAAAAGAAAAATTCGGAGTAGGTATTAAAATTCATGGTGAAGAAGTAAAAACTTTGAGGTTCGCCGATGACATTGTAATTCTGTCAGAGGCAGCAAAGGACTTGGAAGAGCAGTTGAACGGAATGGACAGTGTCTTGAAAGGAGGATATAAGATGAACATCAACAAAAGCAAAACGAGGATAATGGAATGTAGTCAAATTAAATCGGGTGATGCTGAGGGGATTAGATTAGGAAATGAGACACTTAAAATAGTAAAGGAGTTTTGCTATTTGGGGAGTAAAATAACTGATGATGGTCGAAGTAGAGAGGATATAAAATGTAGACTGGCAATGGCAAGGAAATCGTTTCTGAAGAAGAGAAATTTGTTAACATCGAGTATAGATTTAAGTGTCAGGAAGTCGTTTGTGAAAGTATTTGTATGGAGTGTAGCCATGTATGGAAGTGAAACATGGACGATAACCAGTTTGGACAAGAAGAGAATAGAAGCTTTCGAAATGTGGTGCTACAGAAGAATGCTGAAGATAAGGTGGGTAGATCACGTAACTGATGAGGAGGTATTGAATAGGATTGGGGAGAAGAGAAGTTTGTGGCACAACTTGACTAGAAGAAGGGATCGGTTGGTAGGACATGTTTTGAGGCATCAAGGGATCACAAATTTAGCATTGGAGGGCAGCGTGGAGGGTAAAAATCGTAGAGGGAGACCAAGAGATGGATACACTAAGCAGATTCAGAAAGATTTAGGTTGCAGTAGGTACTGGGAGATGAAGAAGCTTGCACAGGATAGAGTAGCATGGAGAGCTGCATCAAACCAGTCTCAGGACTGAAGACCACAACAACAACAACTATCGAAAATGAGTTTTGATCCTGTAGTGGAAGCAAAAATTTTTTAATATGAAACGAAAGCGATAAACAACAGGATTAATGCACAATGTATTAGAAATAGGAATTATTTACTAAAGTTAAAATTTTCTGGGTTATTAGGCCGCGTCATATTTCTCCTAAAATGATCGACGTTTCGACCCCTCTGCTGGGATCTTCCCCAGGATCTTCCAGTGTTCTAGCACTAGTTGACACCGTAAGATCCTGAGGAAGATCCCAGCAGAGGGGTCGAAACGTCGATCATTTTAGAAGAAATATGACGCGGCCTAATAACCCAGAAGATTTTAGCTTCAGTGACAACGGCCACGGGAGCCTGCAGATTTACATAGGATTTATTTAGTTATTGGTTTATATATTATCACTGTCGTTTCTGAGAGGAACTGAAAATTTGAATGGACACTTTATTATCTACGGCGATTACTTGTCAAATAAGTGGGCAAATGACACAAGTACTGCTGGATACATTTTTACGTTGGGCCTGTGAATCAGCAACCACGCAAAGGCCCAGTTTCAAGTTGATGTCTATACTAGACACGTCTCAATTATTTTAATATTTGGGTTACGTCTAGAATGAAACAGGATCATTTCATACCAAAGTTTCCAACGCTAAAACTCTTCAGTTTATTTGCTAGCACATAAGGTATACCTATCTGAAGAGCAGCCTTCTACGGAAATGAAACAAGGTTGATAAACAGACCATACAAGGAGGGAAATAAGCCTTTGAAATTAAGTGCTCCAGGAAAATGCGGGAGGTAAGATGAGCATATCGGAAAACTAATGAGGAGGTGCTGAATCGAACTGGAGAGAAAATAAAATCGTGGCACATCTCGATTGAGAGAAGGGATCGATTGATAGGCCACATCCTGAGGCGTCAAGGATATAGGCAGTTTGGTAAGGGAGAGGAAAATCGTATAGATAAACAGAGGCAAATGGACATAGCTTCGAGTAATTATGGAGAGATAAATAAGCTTCCACACGATAGATTAGTGTGAAGAAGCTGGGTGAACCAGTCTTCGGAGTTAAGACCTCAACAGCAACAGGAAACCTGTTCATTGTTCTAAGGACGGGGAAACGTAATCTTTCTTTTCTGACATGACCGTTCCTATGAGAACAAGTAAACTTTTCGTCATTTTTTTCTGTTTTCCGTCGTTCCTTAATTACTTCAAAATTCTTGGAGGAGCGTTACGCCTATGCAACTAATTGAAGGCAGTTTGTTTATTGCCATACGCGATTCGCTTCTTTTATTTATGAAGTATCATCAGTGGCCTTAATACATGTTTCTTTTTATACACATAATAAATGTATTACGTGGTAGTTAAAATGATTTGCTATGTTAAATGTTATCATGTTTTTCTCATCTTTTTAAGGTTAGAATCATCTTTTGTAGCACAAAATTCCGTGATGTATAACAAACCGTGATGTTAAACAACGAAAGATAATTCCACATCACGAAATTTGTGCTACGAAAGATGATTCTAACCTAAATAAAAGAGGAAGACATGACAAAATGTAACATACCAACGTATTCTAGCTACCACGTAATACATATATTATATGTATGAAAAGGAACAGGCCACTGATGATGCTTACCAAATAAAAGAAGCGAAACACGAATGGCAATAAACAAACTGCCTTCAATTAATTGCATAGACGGAACATTCCTCCATGTTACGCAAACTTTAACAGCTACAACGATTAATTTTCGGCCGGCCGGTGTGGCCGAGCGGTTCTAGGCGCTTCAGTCTGGAACCGCGCGACCGCTACGGTCGCAGGTTCGAATCCTGCCTCGGGCATGGATGTGTGTGATGTCCTTAGGTTAGTTAGGTTTAAGTAGTTCTAAGTTCTAGGGGACTGATGACCTCAGATGTTAAGTCCCATAGTGCTCAGAGCCATTTGAACCATTTGATTAATTTTCAGATCAGTGGGCAAATGATGGAGAAACCGGATTTACGTTAAATTTGTGGATCAGCAACTATGTATAGACAAAAGTTAGTAGTGTGAAATTTTCGAAAATGGAAGCTGACAGGTGGATATTAATAACAATACCGGCACATTGCTGTAGTAAATAAAGATATTCGTTTTTCGATACGACTTTCCGTACAACAATCACCAACGGTCCTGTCTTCTTGCACAAGCTGTGAGCCACATTACGAATACAAATACAGGTGTTGAGCGAAAACGTGAAGTACTTGCTTGAAAATAAATGCAGATACTGGCAAAGCCTGCGGGTTGCGCTGCTGTAAGAGACAACGAACAGCTGTGCGATGTCCTCAACACGTCGCAAGACTGGGTCGTATTCTGTGTACAGGGTGGCCGTTATTGAACTATATGGAAAAACGTAAATTAGTTACAAACTACGGCGTGCACACACTTTATTCAACGTGAAAACGTCACTACAGATATTTAGATTTAGGTCATGACATGTTCTACACTCCTGGAAATGGAAAAAAGAACACATTGACACCGGTATGTCAGACCCACCATACTTGCTCCGGACACTGCGAGAGGGCTGTACAAGCAATGATCACACGCACGGCACAGCGGACACACCAGGAACCGCGGTGTTGGCCGTCGAATGGCGCTAGCTGCGCAGTATTTGTGCACCGCCGCCGTCAGTGTCAGCCAGTTTGCCGTGGCATACGGAGCTCCATCGCAGTCTTTAACACTGGTAGCATGCCGCGACAGCGTGGACGTGAACCGTTTGTGCAGTTGACGGACTTTGAGCGAGGGCGTATAGTGGGCATGCGGGAGGCCGGGTGGACGTACCGCCGAATTGCTCAACACGTGGGGCGTGAGGTCTCCACAGTACATCGATGTTGTCGCCAGTGGTCGGCGGAAGGTGCACGTGCCCGTAGACCTGGGACCGGACCGCAGCGACGCACGGATGCACGCCAAGACCGTAGGATCCTACGCAGTGCCGTAGGGGACCGCACCGCCACTTCCCAGCAAATTAGGGACACTGTTGCTCCTGGGGTATCGGCGAGGACCATTCGCAAGCGTCTCCATGAAGCTGGGCTACGGTCTCGCACACCATTAGGCCGTCTTCCGCTCGCGCCCCAACATCGTGCAGCCCGCCTCCAGTGGTGTCACGACAGGCGTGAATGGAGGGACGAATGGAGACGTGTCGTCTTCAGCGATGAGAGTCGCTTCTGCCTTGGTGCCAATGATGGTCGTATGCGTGTTTGGCGCCGTGCAGGTGAGCGCCACAATCGGGACTGCATACGACCGAGGCACACAGGGCCAACACCCGGCATCATGGTGTGGGGAGCGATCTCCTACACTGGCCGTACACCACTAGTGATCGTCGAGGGGACACTGAATAGTGCACGGTACATCCAAACCGTCATCGAACCCATCGTTCTACCATTCCTAGACCGGCAAGGGAACTTGCTGTTCCAACAGGACAATGCACGTCCGCATGTATCCCGTGCCACCCAACGTGCTCTAGAAGGTGTAAGTCAACTACCCTGGCCAGCAAGATCTCCGGATCTGTCCCCCATTGAGCATGTTTGGGACTGGATGAAGCGTCGTCTCACGCGGTCTGCACGTCCAGCACGAACGCTGGTCCAACTGAGGCGCCAGGTGGAAATGGCATGGCAAGCCGTTCCACAGGAGTACATCCAGCATCTCTACGATCGTCTCCATGGGAGAATAGCAGCCTGCATTGCTGCGAAAGGTGGATATACACTGTACTAGTGCCGACATTGTGCATGCTCTGTAGCCTGTGTCTATGTGCCTGTGGTTCTGTCAGTGAGATCATGTGATGTATCTGACCCCAGGAATGTGTCCATAAAGTTTCCCCTTCCTGGGACAATGAATTCACGGTGTTCTTATTTCAATTTCCAGGAGTGTATATGCCTGACATCGTTGGCGATGATGTGGTCGCAGACGATTAGCGAAATTCTGCATGGCCCGCTGAAGTGTCGGAACGTCGATGCCGTCGATGACCTCCTGAATGGCTGTTTTCAGCTCGGCAGTGGTTTTGGGGTTATTGCTGTACACCCTGTCTTTAACGTAGCCCCACAAAGAGGAGTCGCATGTGTTCAGATCCGGAAAATATGGCGGCCAATCGAGGCCCATACCAGTGGCCTCTCGGTACCCCAGACCCAGAATGCGGTCCCCAAAGTGCTCCTCCAAGACTTCAAACACTCTCCTGCTTCGATGGGGTCGAGCTCCGTTTTGCGTGAAACACATCTTGTCGAATTCAGGGTCACTTTGGATAATGGGGATGAAATCATCTTTAAAACCTTCAAGAACCGCTCTGTAGTCATCGTGCCATCAAGGAATATCGCACCGTTTATTCCGTGACTGGACATTGCACACCACACAGTCGCCCGTTGAGGGTGAAGAGACTTCTCGATCGCGGATTCTCAGGCCCCCGAATGCGCCAATTTTGCTTATTGACGAAGCCATCTAAATGAAAGTAGGCTTCGTCTCTAAATCAGACCACACTAATTCCCATCATGCCCCGCGGCCAACCGTGCAGTTTGAACGTCCTGACGCAAACTCTTCAGAAGTTATGACGATTTTATTTCATAGAGTTCAATAATTGTCACCCCGTAGTTGTGAGTGCTTTATGTCAGAGCTAAATGAATTCCAAGGCCAGCAAATTGTTGATGCACGTATGGTGGGTGCTTCCGTAACCAAGGGAGCCGAAGGGTTACATATTTCAAGGGAAACCCTGTCACAGATTTTATACCGCATACAGGGAAATGGGAAAAACTTAATCCGGCCAGTCACCAACGCGGACGAAGCTGTGTGTTGAGTTATGGTGAAGGACGGTCGCTGAAGAGCACTGTAACCAGAAATAAGGGGACGGCAGCTGTAAACGTCACTGTAGAACTGAACGTCGCACTCGCAAACCCTGTCAGCACATGAGAGCAATGAGCTTCTAATAACAGTAAATGACTTAATTTTCTATTTTCTGTGTGTATTTAGTATAAATTCTTACATTTCTTGTGTGTTTGTATATCTAGTGGCCACAGTGCCGCGTTAAGTGTAGTTTTTGTTCGTGTCAGCGGTCAGTTTCAGTTGTAGAACTCCTTAGCTACGCAGCACTTCCAGTGTCGTGAGCGGCGCTTTAGAGGACAACGTTTCGTTTGTGAGTTGTAACGAGCTTCTAATAACAAGAAGTGACTTGTTTCTTATTTTCTGTTTGCGTTTTAGAGTGAATTTTTTAATTTCTTGCTCATCCGTGTACACAGTAGCCACAGATCAGCGTATTTATAACTATGTAGTGTATATATCCACCGTCTTTAGTATGGATGGGCGCTATGATTTCTGCATTCAGATGCAGGCTGAGTTAGTGACCCTTTGCTGACAACTCCAGGTGGTGCTGACTTCGGTCACGAAGCTTGAGGCTCGCCAGTGACCATCACGGTGGGGAGGCTGAATGTGGGGATGGAAGGTATGTCCAGCACGACCCTCATGTCCCTCGATTGGCCCACTACTGTGATTGCTTTCTTTATGGCCTGCATTGAGGATGACCCCTCAGCTGTGGTTGAATGGGAGGTTGTTGCAAGGTGTGGTAGGCTGAGAAGGACTTTCCAGGGGGCTGATCAAAGGGCCTCCCCAGTTTGTCAGATGTTTGGTCACTATCTGTGGCTGACAAAGATCCTGAGCCAGATGCAGTCGCTCATCCTGTTCCAGAGGAAGCCTCTCACACCGCAATATATGGGCATTGACAGAGAATGGGATTACTGGTAATTGGGAGCTCCAATGTCAGGTGTGTAATGGGGCTCTTAAGGGATATGGCTGCCAAGAAGGGGAAGAAATCCAGTGTACACTCTAAGTGCATACCGAGAGGAATAATTCCAGGTAAGAACTAGTGCTTACACATGTTATGAGGAGCATAGGATGCAACCAACTGCAGGTGATGGCTCACATTGCTACTAACGATGTGTGTCACTTTGGATGGGAACAAATATTTTCTCTCTGGTTCTGGGCGGCTAACTGAAGTGGTAAACACTGCTAGTCTTGATTGTGAGATGAAGGCAGAACTCACCATCTGTATCGATTGCGGAGCTTTGATACAGAGCCGAGAGGCGGGTATGGATCAGAGACTCAGATGGTTCTGCGACCATATAGATTGTAGATGTCTCAACTTACGCCATAGGGTGACATGGTTTCGGGTTCCGCTTAATAGATCAGAGGTCCACTACACACAGGAGGTGCTACATGGGTACCGTGGGCCATGTGGAATGGACTGGGCAGGTTTCTAGGTAACAGATTATCGGTAAAGTACAGAAAGGGCTTCAGTTGCAAATGGCGTGCGGCGAACACAGGAAAAGGGTAGACACAGCAACATTAATTATTGTATGAGTAGTTAAAAATTGTTGTAGCTGTGTTTGGAAATAACAAGAGCTCCAACCGTTAATAGAAAGCAATGAGGTTCAAGTCTTTATAGGTACCGAAAGCTGGCTGAAGCCGGGAGTAAAGGACAAAGACCCGACGGAGTTCAGAAAGGATAGATTAAATTCAGCCGGTGACGGCCAGTTTGTGCTATTGGAAGAAGTTTATCTTGCTGCGAAAGTGAAGTAGATAGTTCCTGTGAGTTAATCTGGACACATGTTATACTTGACAACCGGAATAAATTAATAATTGATACCTTTTATCGATTCCCCGACTCAGATGTTTCAGTTGACGTAGAGTTTAAAGAAAACTCGAGCATCGTCTCAAATAGGTGTCGCATTCATACAGTTGTATTTGGTGGTGACTTCAATCTACCTTCGATATATTGCAGAAAATACATATTCAAACTCGGTGGCAGCTAAAAAACATCGTCAGATATTGTATTAAATGCTTTCTCCGAAAATTATTTTGACCAATTAGATCAGAAGGCCACTCTAAATGGTTGCGAAAACATACTTGACCTCTTAGCAGCAAACAATCCTGAGCATATAGGGAGCATCAAGACGGATACAGGGATTAGTGACCACAAGGTGGTTGCAGCGAGGCTGACCGACGCAACATCCAAGTCCACAAGAAGTAAATGCAAAATATGTCTATGTAAAAAGCTGATAACAATTCGCTTAACGCTTTGGTAGGAGACAGTTTCTACTGTTTTCCAAATAATTATACAAGAGTAGGCCAAATATGGCTTAAATTTAGGAAAATAATATCTACGTCAATTCAGAGATTTATACCGAATAAATTAATAAGAGATGGCACTGGTCCCCAATGGTACACAAAACAGGTCGGAACATTGTTGCAGAAGCAACGAAAAAAGCATGCCAAATTTAAAAGAACAAAAATCTTCAAGATTGGTGATGTTTTGCAGAAGCTCGAAACTTAGCACAGACTTCAATGCGAGATGCTTTTAAAAGCTTCCGCAACGAAACTCTGTCTCGAAAACTGGCAGAAAATCCAAAGAGAATCTGACCGTATGTAAAGTACAGCAGTGCTAAGACACAATAAATACCTTCACTGCACGATGCCAGTGGTAATATTTCTGATGAAAGCGTCACGAAAGCGGAATTATTAAACTGAGTTTTCCGAAATTCCTTTACCAAAGCAAAAAAATGGTTCAAATGGCTCTGAGCACTATGGGACTTAATATCTGAGGTCATCAGTCCCCTAGAACTTAGAACTACTTAAACCTAACTAACCTAAGGACATTACACACAGCCATGCCCGAGGCAGGATTCGAACCTGCGACCGTAGCAGCAGCATGGTTCCGGAATGAAGCGCCTAGAACCGTTCGGCCACACCGGCCGGCTCATCAAAGCAGACGAAGTAAATATTACAGAGTTTGCATCGAGAACAGCTGCCACAACTTAAAAGTAAATATCTCCAAGTAGCGAAGCATCTTAAATCACTTAATAAAGGCAAGTCTTCCAGTAAAAATATACAAATTACGTTCCCTTCAATGTATGCTAGTACAATAGCCCCAGCCCGCAGCTCGTGGTCGTGCGGTAGCGTTCTCGCTTCCCACGCCCGGGTTCCCGGGTTCGATTCCCGGCGGGGTCAGGGATTTTCTCTGCCTCGTGATGGCTGGGTGTTGTGTGCTGTCCTTAGGTTAGTTAGGTTTCAGTAGTTCTAAGTTCTAGGGGACTGATGACCATAGATGTTAAGTCCCATAGTGCTCAGAGCCATTTGAACCATTTTTGAACAATAGCCCCCATACATAGCAAACATATACCGCCACTCGTACGACGAAAGCTCCGTACCGAACGAAAGCTCCGTACCAAAAGACTGGAAAGTTTCTCAGGTCACACCAATATTCCAGAAAGGAAGTGGAAGTCTGATGAATTATGGACGCTTCTCACTGACGTCGATTTAGAATTATGGAACATATATTCTATTCGAACATTATGAATTATCTCGGAGAAAACCATTTATTGACCAATAGCGAACAGGAAACCAGAAAATATCGTTCTTTAAAACACAGCCGTCCGCTGTGACCGAGCGGTTCTAGACGCTTCAGTCCGGAAATGCGCGACTGCTACGGTCGCAGGTTCGAATCCTGCCTCGAGTATGGATGAGTGTGATGTCCTTAGGTTAGTTAGGCTTAAATAGTTCTAAGTTCTAGGGGACTGACGGCCTCAGATGTTAAGTCCCATAGTGCTCAGAGCCATTTGAACCATTTTTTATAAAACACAACTAGCTCTACATCCGCATGAGGTAGTGAGTGCTATGGACGTGGGATCTTAACTAATACCATATTTCTAGATTTACAGAAGGCTTTTGACACCTACCTCACAACAGACTTCCAACCAAATTGGTTGCCTATTGGATATCGCTTCATTTGTGAGACTAGATTCGTGATTTTCGGTCAGAAAGGTCACAGAACGTTGTAATCGACGGAAGATCAATGAGTCAAACAAAAATGATATCCGGCATTCCCCAAGGAACAGTTATAGGTCCTCTGCTGTTCCTAGTCTATAGAAACGATTTAGAAGGCAATCTGAGCAGCCCTCTCAGATTGCAGCACTGTGAAATTGTTTGAAAATGATGCTGTCATTTACCAATTGCGCAATGGTTTAGACAAAATCTGTATGGTGTGAAAAGTGACAAGTGCCTCTCAGTGAGGAAAAGCGTGAAGTCAATCACATGAGTACGAAAAGAAATCTATTAAATTTCGGTTGCACGATGTCACACAAATTTACAGGCTGTTAATTCGACTAAATACGTATTAATTACCATTACGAAGAATCTAAACTGGAACGATCACACAGGTAATGTTGTGGAAAGGCAAACCGAAGACTACGCTTTACTGATAAACGCTTAGAAGACGCAACAGGTGTACTAAAAAGACTGCCTACACAACGAAACTTCCTGGCAGATTAAAACTGTGTCCCGGACCAAGACTCGAACTCGGGACCTTTACCTTTCGCCGGCAGGTGCTCTACCAACTGAGCTACCCAAGCACGACTCACGCCCCGTCCTCACAGCCTTACTTCTGCCAGTACCTCGTCTCCTACCTTCCAAACCTTACAGAAGCTCTCCTGCGAACCTTGCAGAACTTCCACCCCTGAAAGAAAGGATATTGCGGAGACATGGCTTAGCCACAGCCTTGGGGGTGTTTCCAGAACAAGATTTTCACTCTGCAGCGGAGTGTGCGCTGATATGAAACTTCCTGGCAGATTAAAACTGTGTGGCGGACCGAGACTCGAACTCGGGACCTTTGCACTTCGCGGGCAGGTGTTCTACGAACTGAGCTACCCAAGCACGACTCACGCCCCGTCCTCACGGCTTTACTTCTGCCAGTACCTCGTCTCCTACCTTTCAAACTTTACAGAAGCTCTCCTACGAACCTTGCAGAACTAGCACCCCTGAAAGAAAGGATATTGCGGAGACATGGCTTAGCCACAGCTTTGGGGATGTTTCCAGAATGAGAATTTTCACTCCGTAGCGGAGTGTGGGCTGATATGAAACTTCCTGGCATATTAAAGCTGTGTGCCGCACCGAGACTCGAACTCGGGCCCTTGCCTTTCGCGGGCAAGTGCTCTACCAACTGAACTACCCAAGCACGACTCACACCCCATCCTCACTTCTGTAAAGTTTGCAAGGTAGGAGACGAGGTATTGGCAGAAGTAAAGCTGTGAGGACGGGGCGTGAATCGTGCTTGGGTAGCTCAGTCGGTAGAGCACTTGCCCGCGGAAGGCAAAGGTCCCGAGTTCGAGTCTCGGTCCGGGACACAGTTTTAATCTGCAAGGAAGTTTGATATCAGCGCACACTCCGCTGCACAGTGAAAATCTCATTCTGCCTACACTACGCTTGTTGTTCCTCTTCTGGAGTGTTGGTTGAAATGGCTCTGAGCACTTTGGGCCTTAACTGCTGAGGTCATCAGTCCTCTAGACTAAACTACTTAAACCTAACTAACCTAAGGACATCACACACATCCATGCCCTAGGCAGGATTCGAAGCGTCTAGAACCGCTCGGCCACTCCGGCCGGCTCTTCTGGAGTATTGGCATGCGGCATGTAACCCTTACAGACAACACTGACGGACGACGTGGAAGAAATGCAAGGAAGGGGAGCTCGTTTTGTATTATCATGAAATAGGGGAAAGAATGTCTCGAATATGATACGCCAGTTTGGGTGGCAGTCATCAAAACAATGGGGTTTTCCGTTGCGGAAAGATCTTTTCGCGAAATTTCAATCACCAAGTTCCTGCTCCGAATGCGAAATTATTTTATTGCCTCCCACTTACATAGGGAGAAATGGCCATCGTAGTAAAATAGATCGAAGCTCGCACTAGAAAGTAAGTGTTTACACTGAGGTGACTAATGTCATGGGATACTTTCTAATATCGTGTCGGACATCTTTTTGACCGGCGTAGGGCAGCAACTCAGCAGGACTTGAAAGTTCCGTGTAGAAATATTGAGCCATGCAGCCTGCAGCCTCTGTCGCCGTCCATAACTGAGAAAGTGTTGCCGGTGCAGGATTTTGTGATCTCCCGATTGTGTCCCACAAATGTTCGATGGGATTCATGTCGGGCGATTTGGATGGCCAAATCATTCGCCATAATTGTCCAGAATGTTCTTCAAACCAAACGCGAACAATTGTGGTACCGTGTCATGGCCCATTGTCATCCATAAAAATTCCATTGTTGTTTGCAAATATGAGTCCATGAATGGCTGCAAATGGCCCTCAACTAGCCAAACATAACAATTTCCAGTCAATGATCAGTCCAGTTGGACCAGAGGATCCAGTCTATTTCATGTAAATACAGACAACACCATTATGGAGCCAGCACCGGTTTACAAAATGTCTTGTTGACAACTGGGATCCATGGTTTCGTGAGGTCTGCAGCACACTCGACACTCGGACGCTACCATCGGCTCTTACCAACTGAAATGGGGCCTCATCTGACCAGGCCACGGCTTTCCATTAGTGTAAGGTCCAACTGATGTGCTCACGAGTCCGAGACCCCGACTGTATTTAACGCTTAAATGTCAGAAGTTTCATTGTTGCATGTCTGTTAGTTATTGTTCAGTGCTGTATTGAGTAGAACGTTGTGTCGCACAAATTGCGAATTTCGAGAAGGCAGAGTTAAAGGAGCAACACGGCTGCATTAAATTTTGCGTGAAACTTAAGAAAACCTTCATGGATACACAACAGTAAAGAGTGCTTAAACCTACTCGGTGTTACGAATGGTTCACAGTGTTTAAAACTGGCCGGACGTAAGCTAAAGATGCAGGCTTTCAAATTTGAATGAAATGATGTGGTGGTGGCCCTCAACTACACTCCTGGAAATGGGAAAAATAACACATTGACACCGGTGTGTCAGACCCACCATACTTGCTCCGGACACTGCGAGACGGCTGTACAAGCAATGATCACACGCACGGCACAGCGGACACACCAGGAACCGCGGTGTTGGCCGTCGAATGGCGCTAGCTGCGCAGCATTTGTGCACCGCCGCCGTCGGTGTCAGCCAGTTTGCCGTGGCATACGGAGCTCCATCGCAGTCTTTAACACTGGTAGCATGCCGTGACAGCGTGGACGTGAACCGTATGTGCAGTTGACGGACTTTGAGCGAGGGCGTATAGTGGGCATGCGGGAGGCCGGGTGGACGTACCGCCGAATTGCTCAACACGTGGGGCGTGAGGTCTCCACAGTACATCGATGTTGTCGCCAGTGGTCGGCGGAAGGTGCACGTGCCCGTCGACCTGGGACCGGACCGCAGCGACGCACGGATGCACGCCAAGACCGTAGGATCCTACGCAGTGCCGTAGGGGACCGCACCGCCACTTCCCAGCAAATTAGGGACACTGTTGCTCCTGGGGTATCGGCGAGGACCATTCGCAACCGTCTCCATGAAGCTGGGCTACGGTCCCGCACACCGTTAGGCCGTCTTCCGCCCACGCCCCAACATCGTGCAGCCTGCCTCCAGTGGTGTCGCGACAGGCGTGAATGGAGGGACGAATGGAGACGTGTCGTCTTCAGCGATGAGAGTCGCTTCTGCCTTGGTGCCAATGATGGTCGTATGCGTGTTTGGCGCCGTGCAGGTGAACGCCACAATCAGGACTGCATACGACCGAGGCACACAGGGCCAACACCCGGCATCATGGTGTGGGGAGCGATCTCCTACACTGGCCGTACACCTCTGGTGATCGTCGAGGGGACACTGAATAGTGCACGGTACATCCAAACCGTCATCGAACCCATCGTTCTACCATTCCTAGATCGGCAAGGGAACTTGCTGTTCCAACAGGACAATGCACGTCCGCATGTATCCCGTGCCACCCAACGTGCTCTAGAAGGTGTAAGTCAACTACCCTGGCCAGCAAGATCTCCGGATCTGTCCCCCATCGAGCATGTTTGGGACTGGATGAAGCGTCGTCTCACGCGGTCTGCACGTCCAGCACGAACGCTGGTCCAACTGAGGCGCCAGGTGGAAATGGCATGGCAAGCCGTTCCACAGTACTACATCCAGCATCTCTACGATCGTCTCCATGGGAGAATAGCAGCCTGCATTGCTGCGAAAGGTGGATATACACTGTACTAGTGCCGACATTGTGCATGCTCTGTTGCCTGTGTCT
This sequence comes from Schistocerca nitens, assembly GCF_023898315.1. Lineage (NCBI taxonomy): Eukaryota > Metazoa > Arthropoda > Insecta > Orthoptera > Acrididae > Schistocerca > Schistocerca nitens. Next base: position 967,562,559 of record NC_064617.1, read on the forward strand.
ATGTGCCTGTGGTTCTGTCAGTGTGATCATGTGATGTATCTGACCCCAGGAATGTGTCAATAAAGTTTCCCCTTCCTGGGACAATGAATTCACGGTGTTCGTATTTCAGTTTCCAGGAGTGTACGTACCCACAGACTCAGAGATGAAATATTAAAAGTTTTGACTGGTTTCGTTGTCTAGGGGCTGGGATACGTAGTTGCAGCATTGCAAGCCAAATACTGCTGACTCTACAGTATACAATACGAAATACACATGAATCGAATGATCGAAGGTTCCTATCCCTCGGCAATTACAAATTTTGAAATGTCACACAGAATTTTATAAATCGAAGATTTCAATTAAATAAAATCTGCAGGTACAATTTTTAACGACTTTAAACGATGAGTACGATAGCAGAAGTACCTTTAAGAATGCCGTTTATTAATGCAAAACACTTTTTGGTGTCGATGGTCCAGCAATTAAATAAAGTATAAGTTTAATAACAGGGAAACAATAGATTCCTGCTTAACGTAATTTGTCATAAACAACAACATAGCTCGCAAGATATTCACTTCTAAACGCATACTGCCTCTTCATTGCAGAAGCCACGGAAATCTCACAAGTGCACAAGTTGGCACTACGAAATATTTCTCTCCTGCGACCACGCGCAAAACTGATCCACTGATTTTCAAGCTGCCACCCGTTACCTCACAAAGATGACCGTCGTTCTGGATGCCCTTCGACGTCTATTGACGACGCTCATGGCAGCAACGTCAACGAAATGGTGCAAGCCAATTATTAGTTATTCTGTACACTGACCTCCCGAGAAAGTGCTGAAAAATGTAACATTTCAGTTGGATCGTGTCATGAAATCCCGACACAGCATCTTGGAATGCATTGTACTGCCGCGAGATTCATCCCATGGCTCATGAATCAAGACACAAAGTCCTTCGGCTTACAATCCGTGAAGAGCTTTTGCATCGCGCAAATGGGAACGAGATGTTCCCTAAGAGACACATAATGGTGATGAGACCTGGGTCTACATTTGCGAAATTTTTTGAACGGATCTCGTGTAACAGACATTGAACCAGTGTCGTGGGTTGAAACCCAACTCTTCGCTGTGCGTCTACAGGTGATCGACGAAAATGTGTTAACACCGTGACGAATATTACTTCCGTCAATTGGTAGGAACATGTATTGTCAATTTTTTTGGTAGCAATTAGGGCTTTTCATTTTCGAACGGTAGACTGACGGGAGAGATACCAGATATACTGTAATTATAATGTTTGAAACTTACACTAACTTTGTTTATCATACTGTCAGCTTACTATGCTATTGGGGAACACAACATCTAATTACTTCGTATGTATTGTAATTCGTGAAACGAAACCAGATTAACAATGTAAACAAAGTGTTTATTTGGCCTACTAAATTATATATACAAATTTTGTTCACACTAAAAACTAATGCAACTTACTCATGTCTGAAACAGGAAACATGGTAGGAATATTTGGGATAATATAGTATTGGTATAATTAGTAAAAATGTAAACAGGGTTGTTTCCTCGCATCGTTTCACTTATTTTTCCATGAGAACAAAAGATCTGTAAGTGTATTTGTATCTTATTCCACGATTTTCTGTTGTATCCACTGGATGATAAAATCTTTGGTAATTATCAAGAAGATCTGTGACTGGAATTAGCCAATTTACTGAACGCAACAATAAACCGATTGTTAGGAAGAGTACATTGAAGCCCGTGAGTAATCGATTGAAAAGTCAGAAACTAAATGCTACTTTATTTACCATTAGAACAGTATCTGAAATAAGTGACATTTCAACACGAAAAGTAGTCTACTTCGCATATTTTCATACGCTTATTTCATATGGTATTATTTTTTGGGGTAATTCTTCTGATTCAAAAAGGGTATTTTTCGCTCAAAAACGGGCTGTTCGAGCTATATGTGGTGTAAGTTCGAGAACCCCTTGTCGACCCCTATTGAATAGTCTGGGAATTCTGACATTGCCCTCACAGTATATATTTTCTTTAATGTCGTTTGTTGTTAGCAATATTACCTTATTCCCAAGAGTTAGCAGCTTTCACTCAGTTAATACTAGGCAGAAATCAAATCTGCATGTGGAATGCACTTCCTTGACTCTTGTTCAGAAAGGAGTGCACTATTTTGCTGCATCGATTTTCAATAAGCTACCACAAGAACTCAAAAATGTTAGTAGTAGCCCAAACGCTTTTAAGTCTAAACTGGAGAGTTTCCTCATGGCTCACTCCTTCTATTCTGTCGAGGAGCTCCTGGAAGAGCTGAAAAATTAAGCAAATTCCAATGTTACATTGTTGATTTTCTTTATTTAAACTTACGAATTGTCTCCTGAATACGTTTCTTGTATTTCATTTTATGTTTCTACTATCGTGTTATAATTTCATGTATTGACTCGTTCCATGACCATGGAGACTTCTCCTTAATTTGGTCCCACGGAACAATAAATAAATAAATAAATAGTAGTCCAGTGCGATGTTACATCTTGAGCAGCACTGTGTGACTTAATAAATTGTACACCTCAAACATTAGCTGACTTCTCAAGTATTTTGAGAACCAGGGTGTTCTCTGGCCTTTCTTCACTTAAGAAATTTTCAGGCGCAGTCATCTGCAGCGAAGTATTGAAATGCAGATGCTAGCCGAGACTACAGATTGCGCTTACTCAGTGTCCTCAATACATTGCAAGTGTCAATCGTGGTCAGGACAGTATTCTGTAAAGCTGTGAGTGCATTACGTCGGAGTTAAGTGAATTCGAACGTGGACAACTTTTTGGTGCCCATATGGTGGGTACTTCCGTCATCAAAGGAACCTAAATGTTTGGTGTTTCAAGAGAAACCGTATCGAAGACTTATACATGGAAAGTGGAAAAACGTAACTCGCTAAGTCACAGCACGGACAGATATATGTGTTGTGTGATGGTGACATATTGTTAGTGAAGAGGATTGTGATGAAAAATAAGAGGACAGTATCTGCAAATGTCACTGCAGAAGTGAATGTCGCATTCGAGAACGCTGTCAGCACCAAAACAAAACGAAGGGGGCTGCATAACCTGGGAGCTGAAGGACGGGTTGGAATTCCAAAACCACCCATCAGTGGTGCAAATGCCTGTAGCAGGAAGATGTGGTGCAGAAGCTATAAAACTGAAGCGATGACTTAAATTCTTTAGAACAGGCTCCCACTTTCGATTAAGGAAGGACTAGGCCCAAGTTTGCACATAGAATAAATTTTATTATAGTGTAGTTCCTCAGCACATGTTCATCTACATCTACATCTACATCTACATCCATACTCCGCAAGTCACCTGACGGTGTGTGGCGGAGGGTACCCTGAGTACCTCTATCGGTTCTCCCTTCTATTCCAGTCTCGTATCGTTCGTGGAAAGAAGGATTGTCGGTATGCTTCTGTGTGGGCTCTAATCTCTCTGATTTTATCCTCATGGTCTCTTCGCGAGATATACGTAGGAGGGAGCAATATACTGCTTGACTCTTCGGTGAAGGTATGTTCTCGAAACTTTAACAAAAGCCCGTACCGAGCTACTGAGCGTCTCTCCCGCAGAGTCTTCCACTGGAGTTTATCTATCATCTCCGTAACGCTTTCGCGATTACTAAATGATCCTGTAACGAAGCGCGCTGCTCTCCGTTGGATCTTCTCTATCTCTTCTATCAACCCTATATGGTACAGATCCCACACTGCTGAGCAGTATTCAAGCAGTGGGCGAACAAGCGTACTGTAACCTACTTCCTTTGTTTTCGGATTGCATTTCCTTAAGATTCTTCCAATGAATCTCAGTCTGGCATCTGCTTTACCGACGATCAACTTTATATGATCATTCCATTTTAAATCACTCCTAATGCGTACTCCCAGATAATTTATGGAATTAACTGCTTCCAGTTGCTGACCTGCTATTTTGTAGCTAAATAATAAGGGATCTATCTTTCTATGTATTCGCAGCACATTACACTTGTCTACATTCAGATTCAATTGCCATTCCCTGCACCATGCGTCAATTCGCTGCAGATCCTCCTGCATTTCAGTACAATTTTCCATTGTTACAACATCTCGATACACCACAGCATCATCTGCAAAAAGCCTCAGTGAACTTCCGATGTCATCCACAAGGTCATTTATGTATATTGTGAATAGCAACGGTCCTATGACACTACCCTGCGGCACACCTGAAATCACTCTTACTTCGGAAGACTTCTCTCCATTGAGAATGACATGCTGCGTTCTGTTATCTAGGAACTCTTCAATCCAATCACAGAATTGGTCTGATAGTCCATATGCTCTTACTTTGTTCGTTAAACGACTGTGGGGAACTGTATCGAACGCCTTGCGGAAGTCAAGAAACACAGTATCTACCTGCGAACCCGTGTCAATGGCCCTCTGAGTCTCGTGGACGAATAGCGCGAGCTGGGTTTCGCACGACCGTCTTTTTCTAAACCCATGCTGATTCCTACAGAGTAGATTTCATATTCCTTGGTACTCAAAAAAATATACTGTACAATTTACATTCATTACACTCTTTATCCTTTAGCAAACAAATTCTGAAATAAATACGATCACTATCAAATTCTCTTTAAACCATTTCAGTAACACCAAAAATTTAAGCAAAGGCTTTCGAAAAATATTCACCCAATTAATAAACGTTCAACTTTATCTTAGTAAACCTTGAACAAAGCAAAATTTCTGCAAGCTTAATTACCACACATTTAAGCATAAGCTACTCAGACAATTATAAGAGTGCTAAATTACAGGAAGAAAATACAATTTAGAATTTTACAGTCCTGCTCTGGACACATGCCCTTCTTGCTCTCCGAACGGACCCACACGACACGCGTGCTCCTTCGGGCCAAGGTACATAAACACTGAAACCAGAACAAGAAAGCCTTCTAGAACACACAGAAATCTGCTATTAGAAACATTTCTATGCACGGCCTTATATGTTGCAGTCTTTAACATGCAAATAAAACACAATAAAATAGTGGCCATACAATTAAGAAAACAACCCTACAACTTGATTACGAGTAAAAAACCTTAACAATTACACATCTCTCTTTAACTAATGATATACACATACACTACTGATATACACATACGAAAACAAAAATGCCTCTTTCGCAACCAATTAGCATGTCCCGGCTTAGTCGAATATTAATTAACGACAAGTAATGAGCAGCACCAGTATCATAATCTGGATCTGAACTGAGACAATTTTTATACGACGAACGAGCCTGCGCAATTCTTTAATTTTTGCGATAACCACAGTTGTCGTTGGAATGATGCTCACTAGAAAGATTATCGGTAAGACGGAAACTCCAGCAGATGGAAACGGAGCCCCATAACTAAGGGCCGGAGAGCAGATCATCATCCGGTGTTAACACCAAGGCAGTCCAACCGTCACTCGCCTATCTCTGCAGCCGCAGCGCTCGACAGCTGCGCCTCCTGGTCGCTCAGTTCCGTCCCCCCCCCCCCCCCCCCTTCCCACTCCCCCTGCTTGCTACAGACTTGTGCTATATACCCAGCCAGCGCGAGACGAAATCGATACTGGCTAGCTTACATAGTCTTTGAACCAGAGGAGATAGATTCTATTACCTCGATGTGAACACATAAAAAACCTGGACTGTGGAGCAGTGGAAGAATATCACTTGATCGGATGAGTCTTGATTCAAACCGTTCCCAACTTCTGGCCGAGTTTACGTCCCATGAGCGGAACATGGCGGGAGTTCGACGATGATTTGGGCAGGCATGTCTTGGTATTCCATCGGCCGCATTTTTACCAGGCAAGGTCGCATTACTGCCAAGTATTATTCGGCCACATTGATCAGGTTGCGGTGTAACCGCCTTGCTGGGGATAAATGTTGTCTAAAGAAAATAATTCAAAATAAACTCCTTTACTAAATATTGATTTTTGACGGCAGTAGCTGAAATAAATGTTCTTAAATTCGGTTGAGTGTAACTCAGTTTGTTCAAAATAATACACGTTGACCAGAACTTAACCTTCTTTTCGATGCTTCGCTGCAGATGACTGCGGCTGTAAGTTTGTTAAGTGAAGCAAGTCCAGAGAACACCCTGGTTCTCAAAATACGTGAGAAGTCAGCTGATGTTTCAGGTGTACAATTTATTAAGTCACACAGTGCTGCTCAAGATGTAACAACGGGTCGGACTTTCCAATCGATTTCTCGCGGGCTTCATGTACTCTTCCTAACAATCAGTGTAGTGTTGCTTATAGTAAATTGGCTAATTCCAGTCACAGATCTTCTTCATAATTACCAAAGATTTTATCATCCAGTGGATACAACATAAAATCGTGCAATAAGATACAAATACGCTTACAGGTCTTTTGTTCTCGTGGAAATATAAGTGAAACGATACGAATAAACAATCCTGTTCACATTTTTACTAATTACACTGATACTATATCATCCCAATATTCCTACCATGTTTCCTGTTTCAAACATGAGTAAATTACATTAGTTTTTACTGTGAATAGAATTTCTATATATACGAGGGTGAGTCAAATGAAAACATTAAATATTTTTTAAAAATATTATTTATTCTGCAGAAGTGGTACAAAGCTGTATGGCTTTTAAACATAATCTCCCCCACGCTCAATGCAAGTCGTCCAGCACTTACAAAGTGCATAAGTTTCTTTAGAAAAAAATTCTTTTGGTAGACCGCGCAACCACTCATGCACCGCGTGGCGTACCTCTTCATCAGAACAGAACTTCTTTCCTCCCATTGCGCCTTTGAGTGGTCCAAACACATGGAAATCACTTGGGGCATGATCTGGTGAGTACGGTGGAAGAGGAAGACACCCAAAATGCAGGTCTGTGATTGTTGCAACTGTTGTACGGGCAGTGTGGGGCCTTGCATTGTCATGTTGCAAAAGGACACCTGCTGACAGCAATCCACGTCGCTTTGATTTGGTTGCAGGCCGCAGATGATTTTTTAGGAGCTCTGTGTTTGATGCCCTCTAGGCATGTAATGCTCCAAAATGACGTCTTTTTCGTTCCGAAAGAGAGTCAGCATAACCTTCCCTGCTGATGGTTCTGTTCCAAACTTCTTTGGTTTTGCTGATGAGGAATGGCGCCATTCCTTGATCGCTCTCTTCGTTTCCGGTTGGTGGAAGTGAACCCAGGTTTCGTCCCCAGTAACGATTCTTGCAAGGAAGCCATCACATTCTCGTTCAAAGCACCGAAGATGTTCACAAGCATCAACAAGTCGTTGTCTCATTTCAGGAGTCAGCTGCCGTGGCACCCATCTTGCAGACACTTTTTGAAACTGGAGCACATCATGCACAATGTAGTGTGCTGACCCATGACTAATCTGTAAACATGCTGCAGTGTCATTCAGTGTCACTCGGCGGTTTTCTTTCACGATGGGTTAAACTGCTGCAATGTTATGTAGAGTCGCAACTCGTTCTGCCTGACCTGGACGAGGAGCATCTTCCACTGAATTCACACGATTTGCGAACTTCCTACTCCATCCGTAGACTTGCTGCTGTGACAAACACGCATCACCGTACTGAACCCTCATTCGTCGATGAACTTCAATAGGTTTCACACCTTCACTACGCAAAAACCGAATAACAGAGCGCTGTTCTTCCCTGGTGCAAGTCGCAAGTGGGGCGGCGATATTTATACTGATACTGCGACGGTATGTCTGCATCTGCACTATGCTGCCACCTACAGGCCATTCTGCACGCTGTTTGTAGCACGCTTACCAACTTACAGGATAACGGCGCGAAATTTCGATTTGTTATTACAAATTTAAGGTTTTCATTTGACTCAGCCTCGTAATTTACTAGCCCAAATAAACACTTCGTTTACAATGTTAATCTGCTTTCGTTTCACGAATTACAATAAATACGAGGCAATTAGATGTTTTGTTCGCCAACAGCATAGTAAGCTGACAGTATGATAAACAAAGCTGTTGCAGGTTCCAAACATAATTACAGTATATCTGGTATCCCTCCCGTTAGTCTGCCGTTCGGAAACGAAAAGCCCTAATTGTTACTAAACAAATTGACAATACATGTTCCTACCAATTGACGGAAGTAATATTAGTTATACGTTGACATGAAGATGTTGGAAATTACGTTACAGAGCTCAGACGGGGAAATTACTTATATAGATCCTACCTGACAACATAACAGTTAATCATGCAATCCAAATTACCTTCTCATTTGCAAGAAAAATGAGGTGTTACGTTTCTAAGTTCATCCCATGGTATAATGTTTGTGCCGCAATGGCTACGTGGCATATGAAGTCGACAGGATTCCTGTTCACACACCTCGCATCGTCCAGGACTGGTTTTCTGAGCACGAGGATGAATTGTCCAATCTCACGTGGCGACCACACTCACCAGATCTCAATAGCACTTTAAATAGAGATGGGGCCCCTCCACGCCCGCACCAACGTGTTGACCAAAAGTTCTACTGTCACATCCGTCAACATGTTAGTTATCTAATAGGTGGATCACAGGAGCTGGGCTGTGATGTTATCCGTGCGTCTGTGTAAGACTACGCATTAACACGGTCCATCAGGTGATAGATAGTGGACGAAACGCGAATGAGGGTAACAATTTGAAGAGCAGAGGGAAAAAAAGTGCCAAGGCTTGGGCCCTGGGAAAAAACCCTCTGCGACAGTGGGATGGGTAGTAACAGCAGTAGTGGCTTACTAGCTGCGATAGTTCATGCAAGGTTGGGTTTGTTAGTATGGGTATGAAGCATCATTACCGTGGCAAGCGATGGCGATGTATCCCAGTTGCTGCTGCCGCTACGTTCCTGGAACAATCAAGATCGTTATACAGTAGTGGGAGATCGGCCATAGATCATCTCACTGTGTGGGGGATGTGTGGAGCTTGTCTGCATGCAGTGTACGGTACGGCTTCCCTGCGTGGTGCCAGTTATTCGGCAAGTGTGCTCCAGCTGGATGTCCAGTAATGGCGTCTGATTAACAGGGGCTAGCCAGTACCGTTGTGTTTGCGTGTACTTGGCCTTAGATGTTAGGTCCTTACAAGTATGTCTTTTGGTCTTTTATGTTTCCATCTATGGTTGTGGTCGTAGTTCCCCAGATTCAGAATAAACGGGTTCTGCGAATGTCTGGAGTTTCTGTATAGTCTTGTGGTGTGTTTGTGGACTACCTCCGTGAGAGTCTCAAGTCGGTATTCCCGGTGAAGGTCCGCGATGCGTGTGTATCGTGGAGCATTGCTTATGATTTTGAGTACTTTGTTTTGTATGATCTGCAGGCGTGTGGGCGCAGCGTATCCCCAGACTGGAGCTGCGTACGTCATCAGGGGTCGGATAAGTGTCGTGTACATGGACCTCGACACCCTTCTGTTCAGTGTGCTACGCCTGTTGAGCATAGGGTAGAGCTGTTTGAGCCTCGCGCTTGCTCGGTTGGTCGTGTGTTGTATGTAGTCCCCCCAGAGTAATTTCCGGTCCAGCCAGACACCGAGGTATTTGACTTTCTCGCGGAAACGTATTGGGCGTACATGTAAAGTAATTGGTCTGCAGTAGCGGTGTTTGCGCAGTTGCTTCGGTCTTCTAGTGAACAGAACGGCTTCGCACTTATCGACGTTTACTCTAACACGCCATTTCTCTAACCAAGGCTCAGCCACTCTGAGTGCGGTCTGTAAGCGTGACGTAATGTTTGCTGGTTTCCAATCTCGCGCGAGGATGGCTGTGTCATCCGCGTGGATTGCCATCGTTGTGTTGTGTGTGGTTGGGAGATCGTTTATGTAGAGGTTAAACAGTAGGGGCCCTAGGATGCTCCCCTGGGGTACTCCCGCGTGTATACCGTGTCGTGTTCATTGTTTTCCCTGCACGTCAGTGTTGAAACTCCTGTCTGTGAGGTATGAGTGTATGAGACCCACCAGCGCGTCGGGGAACCCCGCGTCCCCGAATTTGCGAATGAGGCCGTTGTGTCATAGACGGTCGAAAGCCTTTTCGATGTCCAGGAACAAAAAAGAGTACTGAACTTTTGCAAACAACGGTGTGTTATCGCTGTCCACTTCCATCGTCGTTACCTGAACTTACCACTGTTGTGAGATTTCCTTGATAACCATACAGGACCTGGATCTATCGATAGCAATACGACTGGAAGGTGTTTTGAAAGCCAACGGGTTTGCTGTACCGTATTAGGCATGGTAACGTGTTGTGTTTTTGCCGTATCCACATTTTTGTCGAACCCGTGTACAGCGGTCCAGCCTTCCCTCTTAAGAGGGTGACTAACATTTTGGCGGGCAGCTTCGCAGCTGTTACGTTCCAACTGGGCGCGACAGGAGCCTTGCAGCTTCCGCCCCTCCACCGCCGCCCCTTGGACGGCAGCCCGGAGCGAGCGGATCGCACCAGCCGAAGCGCCTCCGCCCCCACCGCCCCCGCCGCTCTGCTGTCACTCCGTAGCGCCCGACCTCCGCCGTGTCGCGGAAACGAATGGCTCCGGCGCTATATTTACTCTGACTAGACCACCCGCGTTCGTGGCTGGCCGGCAAGCGGCGCGCTCCCCACTAGACGCGTTGCTGGTCGCGCGTTGCGCCAGGATCTATCCACTCGCACTGTTTCAGACCGTACTGTAAGTAGGCTGTTTAGGTTGTTATGTTGGTAACGCCACGTAAGTGCTCTGTATGAAAATCGCAGACTGCATTGTGTGCAGTCTGTGGCTGCTTGGACTCATTGTTGGAATATTCGCTAGTGTTGGGCTGTTGGACGCGAACAGCGCGTAGCGTTGGGCAGCTGGAGGTGAGCCGCCAGTAGTGGTAGATGCGGGAAGAGTGATGGCAGAGTTTTGAGAAGTTACTATAAGCGGACGATTTGGACGTGTGCCCGTCAGAAAAAGAAAATTTCTAAGACTCGATGTCATGAACTAATATATACACTACTGGACATTAAAATTGCTACACCAAGAAGAAATGCAGATGATAAACGGGTATTCATAGGACAAATATATTATACCAGAACTGACATATGATTACATTTTCACGCAATTTGGGCGCATAGATCCTGAGAAATCAGTACCCAGAACAACCACCTCTGGCCGTAAGAACGGCCTCGATACGCCTGGGTATAGAGTCAAACAGATACCACAATTCATCAAGCGTAGTGACTGGCGTATTGTGACGAGCCAGTTGCTCGGCCACCATTGACCAGACGTTTTAAGTTGGTGAGATATCTGGAGAATGTGCTGGCCAGGGCAGCAGTCGAACGGGTATTCATAGGACAAATATATTATACTAGAACTGACATATGATTACATTTTCACGCAATTTGGGCGCATAGATCCTGAGAAATCAGTACCCAGAACAACCACCTCTGGCCGTAAGAACGGCCTCGATACGCCTGGGTATAGAGTCAAACAGAGCTTGGATGGCGTGTACAGGTACAGCTGCCCATGCAGCTTCAAAACGATACCACAATTCATCAAGCGTAGTGACTGGCGTATTGTGACGAGCCAGTTGCTCGGCCACCATTGACCAGACGTTTTCAGTTGGTGAGATATCTGGAGAATGTGCTGGCCAGGGCAGCAGTCGAACATTTTCTGTATCCAGAAAGGCCCGTACAAGACCTGCAACATGCGGTCGTGCATTATCCCGCTGAAATGTAGGGTTTCGCAGCGATCGAATGAAGGGTAGCGCCACGGGTCGTAACACATCTGAAATGTAACGTCCACCGTTCAAAGTACCGTCAATGCGAACAAGAGGTGACCGAGACGTGTAACCAATGGCACCCCATACCATCACGCCGGGTGATACGCCAGTATGGCGATGACGAATACACGCTTCCAATGTGCGTTCACCGCGATGTCGCCAAACACGGATGCGATCATCATGATGCTGTAAACAGAACCCGGATTTATCCGAAAAAATGACGTTTTGCCATTCGTGCACCCAGGTTCGTCGTTGAGTACACCGTCGCAGGCGCTCCTGTCTGTGATGCAGCGTCAAGGGTAACCGCAGCCACGGTCTCCGAGCTGATAGTCCATACTGCTGCAAACGTCGTCGAACTGTTCGTACAGATGGTTGTCGTCTTGCAAACGTCCCCACCTGTTGACTCAGGGATCGAGACGTGGGTGCACGATCCGTTACAGCCATGCGAATAAGATGCCTTTCATCTCGACTGCTAGTGATACGAGGCCGTTGGGATCCAGCACCGCGTTCCGTTTTACCCTACTGAACCCACCGATTTCATATTGCGCCAACAGTCATTGGATCTCGTACAACGCGAGCAGCAATGTCGCGGTACGATAAACCGCAATCGTGATAGGCTACAATCCGACCTTTATCAAAGTCGGAAACGTGAAGGTACGCATTTCTCCTCCTTACACGAGGCATCACAACAACGTTTCACCAGGCAACATCGGTCAACTGCTGTTTGTGTCTGAGAAATCGGTTGAAACTTTCCTCATGTCAGCACGTTGTAGGTGTCCCCACCGGCGCCAACCTTGTGTGAATGCTCTGAAAAGTTAATCATTTGCATATCACAGCTACTTCTTCCTGTCGGTTAAATTTCGCGTCTGTAGCACGTCATCTTGGTGGTGTAGCAATTTCAATGGCCGGTAGTGTATATATTTTGACTTTTGAACACTATTAAGGTAAATACATTGGTTGTTCTCTATCAAAATCTTACATTAGATAACTATGCCTATCAGCAGTTAGTGCCTTCAGTAGTTAGAATCTTTTATTTAGCTGGCAGCATTGGCGCTCTCTGTATTGCAGTAGTTCGAGTAACGAAGATTTTTGTGAGGAAAGTGATTCATGAAGGGTATAGGTTATTGTTAGTCAGGGCTAGTCTTTTGTAGGGATTATTGAAAGCCAGATTGCGTTGCGCTAAAAATATTGTGTGTCAGTTTAGTGATGATCAGAACAAGTAAAGAGAGAAATGTCTGAGTACGTTCAGTTTTGCTCAGCTGTTTGAAAATCAAATAACGTAAGAGTTTTACCAGCACAGTCGTTCTTTACATTCAAAGCGGAAGTTTCAATTTGTTTTACATTCAAAGGGGAAGTTTCAGTATCATTGCCCTTATCTTCCACATATGCCTACATCCTGAGAATATTTCCACTCTCTGGTACAGTGTGATCCATATAAATCTGATTTTCAAAAGTCATAACATTTGAACCAATAACGGTACACGTTTACAATTTTGGGAGCTGATAATACACAATTTGGAGATTACGTAAATACATACAAAGTCCTTACAGCAAATGTTGGCAGTGCCCCCCACCAGCATCGATGTACTACTATACTCGTTCCACCATATTCCGCGACGTTCTATGAAGTGTATCCTCGACCATGTTGCGAATGTCGTGTGTAATGGCCTCAGGGAGTTCTGCAGCTGCCCGTAGTATATTATTGGGCACTCAGCTTTTTATATTCACCCACAAGAAATAATCCGGATGAGAATGGGGGGAGGTAGGTCAGGTGATCGGGAGGGGGGGGGGCGCCCGAGTTTTTGAGAGTATTAGGTCACCAAAAAAACTGATTACAAGTTGCTCCATCTTGTTGGAAATAAGCATCTGTAAGTTCGACATCATCTAGCTGCTCCACAAATGTGCTAAAGATGTCCTCATCAACTGTAGCGTTACGGTCGTATTGAAGAAAACGGGGCCAACAATTCTGGAAGGTGACACCGCGCACCATTCTCCAACGTTTTCGTCATGCAGTGCTGTTTCGTGGATGATATGGGAAGTATACACCAGCCCAGTATCAGCTGTTTTGTGTGTTAATGCAACATGCCAGATGAAACCATGCCTCATTGAAAGGTGGCTACACTGAGCCACAGCGCCAGAGATCGCTAGAGAGCATTGTTCCGCCGCCTCCACTGGCAGTGATTATTGAGATGTCGTAGTGGGCAGTGCTTGTCCAGGACTCGTAGTAGTCAGTTCGTGTTCAGATGTGCTAGTAGGGAGTGCTTGCTGAGATGTGATACTGAAAAGTTCTTGTTGAGATGTGGTAATAGCGAGTCGGTGTGGAGATATATTGTAATGATTAGAGTGATTTTGGTCAATATATGAAGGTAACGAAACTTGATTTATTTTTCATTATTTCCATGTTTTAAATAATGCGTCATTACAGGTTCAGTCAACAAAGCATCTGGCTTGTGTTCTTGGATTAGAGTGTAATTCTGGTTCTCTTGAGTAATTATGGTATTTTTATTTTCTTTAATTAATTCAGTATAAATGATTCTTGTGTTGTTGAAGAAGAACCGTGCCAGATGCGTACGTTGAGTCATACTTCCACACACAGAACAGTTATACTTGTGCTTTGATTTCGTAGGTTTTATAGTTGCTGGGGACTTAATTAATTAATTGTGTTAATGAAAATTTCCATTTCATTCTTTGTTGTTGTTCTAGCAGTCAGATTGCGTAATAATACTAGTCAGGGCCAACCGTTACGAGACTTCGTAACCGAACAGACAGTTACTGAAACAAAAAAATTAAAATTATTTGCATTCTATTTTAATTAAGCCCCCATGCACGTGGCGACCGCTGCTTCGGATCGTCCCTTGGAATTCTTCTGATTGTAAAAATAGTAGACAGTAGTATTGTTGTAGTAATTTGTAGTTTAGTAATTTTAGTCTATTTTGCATGTGTAGATTTGGTAATTGTCATTCTTCTAATGGTATTTTTTTTTTCTCTGAATTTGATTTGTTGTCTTGTATACGCGTTTGACGATTTAGTGCAATTATTTCAATTGTTCGTTAATCGTGTTTGAGGGAAACATTTCGAGTGAATGGCATTGTTGGAGATAAAGAGTCATTGTGTATAATTTCCGTACAGTGACGAGTTTTGTATGTTTTGTAAATGATTACGCGATCAATGAAAAAGGCGAAAATGATGGATAGTGAGAATGACGAAATTGTTAACATGGCGAACTCGCCAACAGAGGAAAACAGTATGATGGATAATGAAGTGGAAAACAATGTAATAAGTCGGGAAAATAGTCCGGAACCATTTCAAAATTTTTCTCAATCAGAAAATTCACAGAATCCGAGATTAACGACAGAAGATTCTGAAATAGTATCGAACACAGATAGCTTTACAGCCACGACGAAAGAAGTTGGTTTCGCGGGAAATGTTGGGGGCGAAAAGAATTTCGAACCGGCTATTACGGAGCAGTTGATGAGTGCTATATTAAATTTGGGAGCACGAATGGAAACAATTAAAACAGAGATAGGAACTTTAGCAACACGGTTAGACTCACAGGGATCACAAATAGGAATAATTACAACTGGTATGGGAACAATGGAGCAGTTTAGATCTGAATTTAAAACAGAAATAGGAGCAATTAAAACTGAGATGGGAACAATGGAAACACGGTTAGATTCACGAATAGGGACATGTTTCAAAAATATGAAAGATGAATTAAAGAAAGAAATCAGAGAAGAAGTACAACCGATTTTGAATGCTCACAGTAATAGATTAATTGCAGTAGAGATTAGACAAAGGGAACAGGATAGAGAACAGGAGGAAAGAGATCGCGTGATAGTACAAAAATTTTCAGAGTTAAATTTACAACGTGCATGGGGGCTTAATTAAAATAGAATGCAAATAATTTTAATTTTTTTGTTTCAGTAACTGTCTGTTCGGTTACGAAGTCTCGTAACGGTTGGCCCTGACTAGTATTATTACGCAATCTGACTGCTAGAACAACAACAAAGAATGAAATGGAAATTTTCATTAACACAATTAATTAATTAAGTCCCCAGCAACTATAAAACCTACGAAATCAAAGCACAAGTATAACTGTTCTGTGTGTGGAAGTATGACTCAACGTACGCATCTGGCACGGTTCTTCTTCAACAACACAAGAATCATTTATACTGAATTAATTAAAGAAAATAAAAATACCATAATTACTCAAGAGAACCAGAATTACACTCTAATCCAAGAACACAAGCCAGATGCTTTGTTGACTGAACCTGTAATGACGCATTATTTAAAACATGGAAATAATGAAAAATAAATCAAGTTTCGTTACCTTCATATATTGACCAAAATCACTCTAATCATTACAATATATCTCCACACCGACTCGCTATTACCACATCTCAACAAGAACTTTTCAGTATCACATCTCAGCAAGCACTCCCTACTAGCACATCTGAACACGAACTGACTACTACGAGTCCTGGACAAGCACTGCCCACTACGACATCTCAATAATCACTGCCAGTGGAGGCGGCGGAACAATGCTCTCTAGCGATCTCTGGCGCTGTGGCTCAGTGTAGCCACCTTTCATCATATGTAAACCAAGTTACGGGCAGAACGTTGAATAACAAAACCCTAAAACCATCGACACCAACGCATTCTTTCCTCACGATCTGTTTCTTGCAATACTTGCATCATGTGCACTTTATGGTCGCAATGCCGATTTCTTCGCAGCCCTCTGACATGTGCCATAGCTGTGTCGAGCGGTTCTCGGCGCTTCAGTCCGGAACCACGCGGCTGCTACGGTCGCAGGTTCCAATCCTGCCTCGGGCGTGGATGTGTGTGATGTCCTTAGGTTAGTTAGGTTTAACTAGTTCTCAGTCTAAGGGGACTGATGACCTCAGACGTTAAGTCCCATAGTGCTTAGAGCCATTTGAACAATTTGAACATGTGCCATATAAAATGCCTGCCTCCTCGCTCAGTCGATGCAAAGATTTCCTTGGAGAGTTCCCGAAGCGTGTTCGATCATTATCAATAACCTCTGCACTCAGTGGTGGTCTTTGTTTACCATTGTCACTGTTTA
The DNA here is from genome assembly GCF_023898315.1 of Schistocerca nitens. Lineage (NCBI taxonomy): Eukaryota > Metazoa > Arthropoda > Insecta > Orthoptera > Acrididae > Schistocerca > Schistocerca nitens. Next base: position 967,579,320 of record NC_064617.1, read on the forward strand.
GTACACCAGCTGTCTTCAGATTCTTTACATTCGATGAAGTTGTTGCCTTTGTTGGAACATCGTGCACATTCAGTTCTCTCCGGAACGCCTGTGAGCCTGTCTTCCCCCATGTTTTCACAATAAAAACCCGCTTTCGAAGTATGTACTGCTTATTTCTGCCAGCTGAAGACTGCGTACGAATCACTAATGCCCTCGTTATTCTCACGCTGCTTGAACTAACAGACTTCACAAATCACCCGTTAACATTCTACGAATCACAAGCTGAGTCAAATGTTTTAGTAAAATCTTGTGTGTAGTGAAGCTCTGGTGTGTGTAACATCCTTGGGGGGGGGGGGGGGGAGGGGCGAGGCCCCCTCTCTCACCCCTTCGTATATGGTACTACACGAAGCACTGTGAGTGCCAAGACACCTCTAGCTGTCTGACAGGAAGTTATCTGTTTGGACAAGGTCCACTTGGAAGTGCAGTGGCTCAAAGAACCCCATATATTACAAACACTATGTGATCAAAAGTATCCGGACACCCCCCCCCCCCAAAAAACATACATTTTAGGTGTACTGTGCTGCCACCTACTGCCAGCTACTCCATATCAGTGACCTCAGTAGTCATTAGACATTGTGAGACAGCAGAGTGGGGCGTTCCGCGGAATTCACGGATTTCGAACGTGATCAGGTGATTGGATGTCACTTGTTATACATCTGTACGCTAGATTTCCACACTCCTAAACATCCTTAGATCCACTGTTTCCGATGTGATAGTGATGTGGAAACGTGATGAGACACGTACAGCACAAAAGCGTACAGGCTGACCTCGTCTCTTGATTGACAAGAGACCGCCGAAAGGTGAAGAGGGTCGTAATGTGTAATAGGCAGACATCTATCCAGACTATCACACAGGAATTCCAAACTGCATCAGGATCCACTGCAAGTACTAAGACAGTTACACGGGAGATGAGAAAACTTGGATTTCATGGTCGAGCGGCTGCTCATGAGCCACACACCACGCCGGTAAATGCCAAAGGACGCCTCGATTGGTGTAAGGAGGGTAAACATTGCACGATTGAACAGTGGACAACGTTGTGTGGAGTGACGAATCACGGAACACAATGTGGCAATCCGATAGGAAGGTGTGGGTATGGCGAGTGCCCGATGAACGTCATCTGCCATCGTGTGTAGTGCCAACTGTAAAATTCGGAGGCGGTGGTGTTATGCTGTGGTCGTGTTTTTCACGGAGGGGGCTTGCACCCCTTGTTGTTTTGCGCGGCACTATCAGAGCACAGGGCTACACTGATGTTGAAAAAACCTTCTTTCTTCCAGCTGTCGAACATCAATTCGGGGATGGCGATTGCATCTTTCAACACGATCGAGCACCTGTTCATAACGCACGGCCTGTGGCGAAGTGGTTACACGACGATAACATCCCTGTAATGGTCTGGCCTGCACAGAGTCCTGACCTGAATCCTACAGAACGCCTTTGCATAATGCACGGCCTGTGGCGAAGTGGTTACACGACGATAACATCCCTGTAATGGTCTGGCCTGCACAGAGTCCTGACCTGAATCCTACAGAACGCCTTTGCATAATGCACGGCCTGTGGCGAAGTGGTTACACGACGATAACATCCCTGTAATGGTCTGGCCTGCACAGAGTCCTGACCTGAATCCTACAGAACGCCTTTGCATAATGCACGGCCTGTGGCGAAGTGGTTACACGACGATAACATCCCTGTAATGGTCTGGCCTGCACAGAGTCCTGACCTGAATCCTACAGAACGCCTTTGCATAATGCACGGCCTGTGGCGAAGTGGTTACACGACGATAACATCCCTGTAATGGTCTGGCCTGCACAGAGTCCTGACCTGAATCCTACAGAACGCCTTTGCATAATGCACGGCCTGTGGCGAAGTGGTTACACGACGATAACATCCCTGTAATGGTCTGGCCTGCACAGAGTCCTGACCTGAATCCTACAGAACGCCTTTGCATAATGCACGGCCTGTGGCGAAGTGGTTACACGACGATAACATCCCTGTAATGGTCTGGCCTGCACAGAGTCCTGACCTGAATCCTACAGAACGCCTTTGCATAATGCACGGCCTGTGGCGAAGTGGTTACACGACGATAACATCCCTGTAATGGTCTGGCCTGCACAGAGTCCTGACCTGAATCCTACAGAACGCCTTTGCATAATGCACGGCCTGTGGCGAAGTGGTTACACGACGATAACATCCCTGTAATGGTCTGGCCTGCACAGAGTCCTGACCTGAATCCTACAGAACGCCTTTGTGATGTTTTGAAACGCCGACTTGGTGCCAGGCCTCACCGACCGACATCGATGCTCAGTGTAGCACTCCGTGAAGAATGGGCTGCCATTCCCCAAGAAACCTTCCAGAACCTGATTGAACGTATGCCTGCGACAGTGGAAGCTGTCATCAAGGCTAAGGGTGGGCCAACACCATATTTAATTCCAGCATTACCGATGGAGAGCGCCACGAACTTTGCTAGGGAAATCATCACTGCAATAAATTCAAAGAAATTATAGCTCATGCGGAAGTTTACGACAATCATTCTTCCCACGCAGCATTCGCAAATGGTAGAGGAAAGGAGGAAGAGGCTAGTAATATTAGAAGTATACTCCGCCATACACCATAAGGTGGCTTGCTGAGGATAAATGTAACTTTTTTTTATTTTTTAGTGTAGGACGCAAACCGATCGACGTCAGAAGCAGCTAATAGAGATGTAGCTGTAGATGCAAATCCTTTCTTCCGGTGAGAATCTATTCTTTCCAATATCTCTTCATGTTCACTTATTTGATTATTAATATTCTTCTGTAGCATCATATTTCAATTGCTTCTAGCTTCTTCTTTCAAATTGTTGCAACGTCCACGTTTCAATATCATATATTGCCGCAGTTCATAAGCGCATCTTGCTTCTGTCATTTAGTGTATTTTGATGTTTAGTAGGTCGGTATTCTCCACTCTGTCACACTTTGCCAGTTTCGACTTTGCTTTGTTTACACTGAATCCAAGCAACCTAATCCTCCATTCGAAAATTATCTTGCTTTCTGTGCTTTCGGAGAGACGATTAGGGTAGTCTGTGTTTTATAATTGCTGCGTCTGTCTGTTGCCCTTGAATTATTCTGAAAATTTCTTTTGATTCCTCCACTACTTCTTCGACAAACAATTTAAGCAATACTGGCCATTAGCTGCTACTCTGCTTTACATCACCATTATCGTTTGACGGGGTTTCTTCATTTTCTCGACGAGGTTTCTTCATTTTTTTTCACTTTCATAACTGCAGCTCGGTTTTGGAGATTACTTCTTTTCAGGATTTTGAACTTTTCCCCTTCATGTTGTCGGAAGGTTTTCAAGATCAACACATGCAGTGAATATATTCATAGTCTTCCTGCCATTGGTAAGTGCAACGCCCGAAATGCTTTTCCGTTACCTTTACCTTCTATGAAAACTGAACCGATCTTTGTCCAGTGGCTCTTCAAGCTTTTTCTATCTTTCTGTATGTTAAACTAGCTGGGTGGATAATGCGATAGTCCTCACCTTTATGCATTTATACCTTTTCGGTAGTGTGACGATGATACTGTTCTGGAAATTTAGTGAGACGTCTCCGTTTCATAGATTGCGGACGAAAGATCAAAGAATCTAATAATTTACAGTGACAGAGCGCTGTCGAAAGACGACCACATTATTACATAACATATTGCTTCCGCATCAACTTCTTCCTACTATTCCGCCATGCTGCAGTGAAGTTCTCCTCCATATTTCGACTCAGCAAACCCTTCGTTGAAGCCAAAGTCGTGTGGCACAGTTGGCAGGGAGTTCCCGAGGTGTAATTTAAGCCGTCTGATGGGAAAGATTTCCTTTCTTCGCGTGCAATGTGACTATTCTTTCGTGAAGTATGTGAAAATTATATATTACGTTTATTTGTTGCATGAGGATGGCTGTGAGAGAGTTTTGTCTGGGGGGGGGGGGGAGGAGGGGTTGTTGACAACAAGGGAGAGGATGAATCTCGGTGCCTGCGGGTAGCCCATTTCTGGGGAATTACAGCAAGGGGTCCAGTGGATTTAACGGCTCCATCCCACGACCAAAACACCGTGGTCATCATAATCTCATCGTCACCACCTCATTCCCCTTGCTGGTGAAATACTGGCAATTTCCAAAAGCCGCAGAAAACTTAGACCTGAATACATCAATTGAATTCTCAATTGCGAAGAAGGACAACCATCGTCTGTAGAATGGAATGACGACAGTGAAAATTTGTGCCGAACCGGGGCTCGAACCCGGATTTCCCGCTTATCGCCTTACCATTTTTTTTTTGTTCTAGCACTTTCTTCCGCCCCTGGGCAGAAAAGGGAAATTACAAAAAAATCTACTTGCCACCGCCACTTGTGTCCTGACAAAATAAATAAATAAATAAATAAACTGCACCTCTTCACGCGTTGGCGCCTATCTACGCCTATCCAAAAACAACTAACCTCTAACCTATTAGTACAAGGGCGTAGGAAAGGAAGAAAACAGGTGGGGGGGAGGGGGGGGGGGGAAGAACACAGAGAGTAGCGATGAAAATTAAAGTAGTTGTGTACGGGATTTTGTTTTTGTAGTTTATTTTATTTGCATTTTTTGCGTTTTTGTATGTATATTTTTATTTTCTTATATTTATTTATTGATTTTTTAAAAATTAAATTACTTTATGTAACATAATTCCAGGAGTTGGTCGCTACCGCCTTCCATTGGCGGAACATCCAAACGTGTCTTCTCGAAATTTTAATGGAGATTCCCTTTGTAGTGAGTTCAGGACATCATGTCGGCAAAAAAGCATCAGGCTTGGACATTCCAGCTGGAAGGCGGGTCATGAAAGGCGCTCCGTAGAAAACTGGAAAAGAACTGCTTGTATCTGGGGTTGCGAACAAGTACACAGTGTCGATCGTTAAGGTACGTCCAATTACCTAGTTCTAATTTCTCATGGCGGCCAAAAAGGAAGCGGACCGTATGACCGCGTTAGTTTTTGTTGCGGGGTAATGATCACATCCCGGAATAAAAGCGTCAGGAAAGTCATTTGAGCAGGTATCTGTCGGGTAAGGAAGACCAAGATACGCTGCGCGAGTCTCCAGACGTCAGACGACGGACCACACGAGAATCGATGAGCGTCTGTGTCCTCTGTACCACAGTGAACACAGAGGGGTGTGTCAGCGAGGCGGATGCGGTGGAAACGAAACTGGTTGACCTGTTTGCCATTGACGGTGATATACCAGGTGGACTGGACGCTGGTGTCAAGATAACTAGCATGCACCACTTTCCACACACGACGCTGTATGATCTGAGGAAACTTGTGTTCGATGGGGTTGGGGGTTCGACACATTTATAATGTGTCGTGTACAGTCTTTGTCTGGAGTACACATGGAAGGGGTAAGGAGAGCAGGATGTAACTTAATTCAAGAAAGAAGTGCCGAATGTGATAAAAGGCTATGGAATGTCTGATAAAACGACTGGGGCTGGCGCGTATTCATGCAAAAGCATTCCGGTCAGTATCGTCGGGCAGCGATGCCTGACTTTCAGTTGGGAGCCAACAAAAAGTGCCGTAATTCTGTCTGGTGCATGGGATAAGCCCACTCCACCACGCTCCCGTGGGAGGCTAGGGAGGAATACTGAACTTTAAATTACACCCCGGTACAGACAAAGCATCCCATCGCCATCAACATACGACGTGCAATGGTAATCGGGTCCGGGAACACTTGTGGCACGCGGGGGATGTGTGAGGCGTGGTAAACATTCACGTATTGCGCACGCTGTACAATATCGAGGGATCTGAGCCGATGGATCACAAAGCCAGCCCTAATCGTTTGGAGGAGACGTCTACTGTTGGTTGACGCTGAACTACAGAGGTCATTCATAAAATCAGTGCCCAAATAGAGGACGCTGGAGGCCACAGACAAGCGGCAAATCTCTCAGGTAGACCCTCACCAATGAGCAGAACATTCGATTTGGAAATGTTAAGAGAACTGCCTGAAGCTCCCCCATATGTCGCCAACCAAGTCAGAGCCGCGCGATATCACCTTCATTGCGGAGGTAGAGGACTAGATCGTCAGCATAGGCCGTAAAACAGAAGCGGTACCCATGCAATGTGAGGCCCACCAGGCGTTGACGAAGCCCCTGGAGTAGGGGGCTCTAATGCCAAAGCATACAGTATCGTGGAAAGTGGGCAACCCTGTCGGACAGAGCGCTCGATCGCTAGAGGCGCGGCGAGGCGACCATTACGTTCTTGAAGTCACGCCGCTCAAGAGCCGCATTACCACTGCTACTATATGAGCCGGAAAACCATTGTGTTGGAGGACCGATTTCACAAAGGTATGGTCGACACGGTCGAATGCCTGACTGAAGTCAAGTGATGCTAATGCGCCAGGTAAATGTTGCGACCGCGCGAACGCCATTATGTCCGTGTAACGGCAAAGGGCCGTAAGTGATACGCCCGCTAAATCACGCAGGGCTAACAGGTAATTAGGATTGTGGAAAGGGCCAAGGCAGTTGATTGGTTGGATTCATTTCACAATTGTAATTTATTATCATTTAGTCCTCAAATACACTTTTGAAAGAATTAAATCTGCTTCGCGGCTGAAGGCCTCCAAACAGATACTTTAGAATAAGTTCAATTTTCAAAAGAGATGACACACAGTTAAATTTACGAATAAGATAAATCGTACACATATATGAGATCAGCAGACGGAGCGGCTGAAGGCCGCCGGATTAAATCTTCAAAATTCCAAATATACTATGGTGATTATTGAAGGCAGATGCTAAAAGGGCTGATGGCCTGCTAGGTGCACAGAAAGACATAAACAAACGCAGCAAGTTGGCTGATATATGGTATCCCAGCTATCTTGTCCACCCAAAATATCTCTGGAACAATAACAGCTATTGGAAAACGACTTTCACCGGTATCAATGTAGGGCTGGGACCCATGAATGTACATATTTGGAAACATTCTAAAACGAAAGCATATGTGTTTTTTAACACAAACTTATGTTTTTTTAAATGGACCTCCTATATTTTTTCTTCAGCAATCCATAGCATGACAAAGCACATACACAATGTCGTTGATTGCATCGCAATATTCCCATTAGATCCCGAGATATTAAGATGCGAAGTTCACGCTTGAAACACCCGGCATGCGCTGCTAGCGCACGTCCTAAGGCTCAGGCGTGAACCCCATGCTGCCCGTAATCGCGATGTGATTGACATGTGTAATCACACTTCCATATTTACCAAGAGGTCCGAAACGAATAATACGGTCTGCTGCCATCTTGCATTAACGTCCTACATTCCAGCAGGTATTTATCCCATAGGCTATGGGTGGTGCGGTTCTGTAACATATCTGTGTACCGCAACGTTAGTCACAAAGTTACCTTCGCTTATCGTTAATCCGTTACTAAAAGGTAATGCCGTTCAACGTTAAAACTTTACTTTACTGTAGATCTAGAGCAAGTGACAGTTAATCATTCACTCGTAATGGTAAAATTCATGTTGATGGTTTTAGTGAAACGAGCAAGTGGACTAAAAGTTTTACCGTTGTTTCGGACCTCTTGATAAGTATGGAGGTGTGATTACACATATCAATCACATCGCGATTACGGGCAGCATGGGGTTCACGCCTGAGCCTCAGGACGTGCGCTAGCAGCGCATGTCGGGTGTTTCAAGCGTGAACTTCGCGTCTTAATATCTCGGGATGTAATGGGAATATTGCGATGCAATCAACGCCATTGTGTATGTGCTTTGTCATGCTATGGATTTCTGAAGAAAAAGTATAGGAGGTCCATTTAAAAAAAACATAAGTTTGTGTTAAAAAACACATATGCTTTCGTTTTAGAATGTTTCCAAATATATACATTCATGGGCCCCAGCCCTACATTGATACCGGTGAAAGTCGTTTCCCAATAGCTGTTATTGTTCCAGAGATATTTTGGGTGGACAAGGCAGCTGGGACACCCTGGGAAATGGAAAAAAGAACACATTGACACCGGTGTGTCAGACCCAGCATACTTGCTCCGGACACTGCGAGAGGGCTGTACAAGCAATGATCACACGCACGGCACAGCGGACACACCAGGAACCGCGGTGTTGGCCGTCGAATGGCGCTAGCTGTGCAGCATTTGTGCACCGCCGCCGTCAGTGTCAGCCAGTTTGCCGTGGCATACGGAGCTCCATCGCAGTCTTTAACACTGGTAGCATGCCGCGACAGCGTGGACGTGAACCGTATGTGCAGTTGACGGACTTTGAGCGAGGGCGTATAGTGGGCATGCGGGAGGCCGGGTGGACGTGCCGCCGAATTGCTCAACACGTGGGGCGTGAGGTCTCCACAGTACATTGATGTTGTCGCCAGTGGTCGGCGGAAGGTGCACGTGCCCGTCGACCTGGGACCGGACCGCAGCGACGCACGGATGCACGCCAAGACCGTAGGATCCTACGCAGTGCCGTAGGGGACCGCACCGCCACTTCCCAGCAAATTAGGGACACTGTTGCTCCTGGGGTATCGTCGAGGACCATTCACAACCGTCTCCATGAAGCTGGGCTACGGTCCCGCACACCGTTAGGCCGTCTTCCGCTCACGCCCCAACATCGTGCAGCCGGCCTCCAGTGGTGTCGCGACAGGCGTGAATGGAGGGACGAATGGAGACGTGTCGTCGTCAGCGATGAGAGTCGCTTCTGCCTTGGTGCCAATGATGGTCGTATGCGTGTTTGGCGCCGTGCAGGTGAGCGCCACAATCAGGACTGCATACGACCGAGGCACACAGGGCCAACACCCGGCATCATGGTGTGGGGAGCGATCTCCTACACTGGCCGTACACCACTGGTGATCGTCGAGGGGACACTGAATAGTGCACGGTACATCCAAACCGTCATCGAACCCATCGTTCTACCATTCCTAGACCGGCAAGGGAACTTGCTGTTCCAACAGGACAATGCACGTCCGCATGTATCCCGTGCCACCCAACGTGCTCTAGAAGGTGTAAGTCAACTACCCTGGCCAGCAAGATCTCCGGATCTGTCCCCCATTGAGCATGTTTGGGACTGGATGAAGCGTCGTCTCACGCGGTCTGCACGTCCAGCACGAACGCTGGTCCAACTGAGGCGCCAGGTGGAAATGGCATGGCAAGCCGTTCCACAGGACTCCATCCAGCATCTCTACGATCGTCTCCATGGGAGAATAGCAGCCTGCATTGCTGCGAAAGGTGGATATACACTGTACTAGTGCCGACATTGTGCATGCTCTGTTGCCTGTGTCTATGTGCCTGTGGTTCTGTCAGTGTGATCATGTGATGTATCTGACCCCAGGAATGTGTCAATAAAGTTTCCCCTTCCTGGGACAATGAATTCACGGTGTTCTTATTTCAATTTTCAGGATTATATATATATATATATATATATATATATATATATATATATATATATATATATATATATATATATATATATATTGCAACAATTTCCTTTTGCAACACCAACGGCGAAAGGCCCACAATAACTTGTAAAATCTTTCAGAGTAAATTACAATAACCTTTCAAGAGCAGTAGGCAATAATGTTTGGACTTGAAGGAAGCTCTGAGAACATGTTTCCGGAGATGAAGGCCCACATTTAACCTTGCCAATTTAAAAATATAAAATACAGTTAAATTACAACAACCACATGAACACTGTCAAAAGGATAATTAAGAGAACGGCCCTCACGAGTCTCCAGTGGATCGGTCTGCCCTCGTCCACTTAGGCGAGACAGGTGGTCAGTCCAACTACACTTAATTCGTGCGAATGAAACCAAGGGACAGTCACGGACCGGCCGACCAACCGCTTGCTCGCCATGACGCAGTACACGAGAATTCAAGGCACCAAAAAAATTACAAGTATCACTATCCCCAAACAAACGCGTATGTGAACTGAGCTGCCAAAGCTACACACCATGTTGGACAGCGACAACACGTAAGGAAAGGACACTGCCTGAAATTACGTTAGTGGCCAGGGCGGATAGCCGGAACACTAACGGCCACAAGGCAGAAAATGCCGCTGATACACTTGAATTTGGAATACGGTCAACCAATATACTTAATTCTACCACATGGCGGCTAAATTTCAGCAATACAAACACTCGGTGTTGCTCACAGGAAAACCTCCCCAACAGCAAACCACCAAAACGAACCACACAACATAAATGGACGTGGCTTGGGTACTTAAAACACCACTCAACTTAGACGTCCTTGGTCGGTGAGCCCACGAAGCTCGTAGCAATCGGACAGCTCCACACGCGCTCCGACACTGCACAGGGACCGGCAGCGGACCCAGCCGGCTGCGCCACACGGAGATCCTCCCTGGTCCGCACTAGCTGACTGCCTCCTCTCGGAATGTCGACAACGTCTAAAATAGTCGTCAATGGAAGTAACGCTAACTACACGCACAATCTGAGAAACACTTGCACAAAGACCTGAACGATACCCAACAGTAACTAAGCACACACGAAGACAAATCTGGAGTCGATGCACACACACACAGCCGACTCATGAACGATCGGCGATCCAAAACGCGTCGTCCGGTAGGACGACCGACCGACGATCCACCGAGACCGTGGCCCGGCTGAGGTGATGCTTGGCGGCAATGGTCGGGCGAGCCATGTCAACGCAGACCTAACTGCTGCTCCAATCCGACTGCAGTAGTGCTGCATTGCAACTCCCTGACTGGCAGGTCCGGACTGCGCTCCAGACGCATTCCAGCTGACTGGCAACCCGACCTCGCTTACGACCGACAACGATCGGGAAGTAACAGCAGTCGAGCACAGATACCACAGTCTAACATAACAGTCGCGACACTTCGCCTCGATTTTGTTGCCTTCAGCGCCAGCAGCGCTCCAAGCGGCCGGTAGGTTGAACTGTGAGTTCGGCGCGATCGTGAAAGCGAATAGTGATTGTTTATTTTGATTTATACAATGGTTTTTACCATCGGGAGCGTTTGTAGCGCAATAAATTGCAGCAGCAATAGGCAGAAGACACCACAGCCGTCTTTTTTAGGTTTCCAAAGGTTCCTGAGAGGTATATACCATCATGTTACTAAACTGTATCGTCAGGATTCACTTGCAAATGTAGGTGTATAAATGATGAATGTTTCGTTTTAGGAGCAAAAAAAAAAAAAAAAAAAAAAACTTCCATGTGTTTTAAGAATCACCAATTGTGTTTTTTAACTTTCTGGTGACTTTTTTAACTGTCCCCAATGAACGTCTACATATCAGTGTATTTTTACCTCCATTTTCTCCCCTTATATTGTTTTATGTTCCCCTTTTTTACCTCCTTATGTATGTCTTATTTTATTCTTGTTTTAATTGTCCTGTCACTCGGCTGAAGAGCGGCGGGTTGTGCTGCTGACAGCCCTCCCCTGCCCATATGGGGCAGGGGAATGAAATCACAATAAAGAAAAAAAAAAAAAATTTTAGGAGCAAAACAATGGCTAGTTAATAGCAGACGAGAAGACCGTATGAAGAAAGACCCGGTTTACCTGTATAATAATATTAGGTTTTGTTCGCTACATTTCGAAAAAAACCAGTTCATGAACGCAGACAATAACAAACTCGCGTGGAATGCAGTAGCCACACTGTTTGACATTCCAAATAAGCCACCTCAACTGACGATGAAGAGGAAACTGGCACAAAGATTCGACAGTCAATCTAAAGCTGTAAAACAGTCCTATGACACAGAAGCAGCCAGTTCAACTCTCCATGCATTAGTGCCAGATTCGTGAGAATTGTCAACACAGACCTACTTTGACGATGAACTGGGTAGATTAACTGCAGGTGTTCGTGTCTTACAAAAGCGTGTGAAGTGTCAGAATGCGCAGATCGCTAGACTTCGAGCGAAACTATTATGGGACATGGAAAGTGCCTACAGACAGATTGTTTGAAAATTATTCAAATATTTGGTTTTTCGTGAAATGTAATCAGCTCATTATAATGTTTTCAGCATATTTCTCCCACTATTTGTCAGTTGCTTGTCCCACTTAGAATAATATAAAGATGAAGGTCGTACTTGTGGCAACAGGCGACAATGACAAAATGGCTCTGAGCACTATGGGACTCAACTGCTGAGGTCATTAGTCCCCTAGAACTTAGAACTAGTTAAACCTAACTAACCTAAGGACATCACAAACATCCATGCCCGAGGCAGGATTCGAACCTGCGACCGTAGCGGTCTTGCGGTTCCAGACTGCAGCGCCTTTAACCGCACGGCCACTTCGGCCGGCAATGACAAACACAGTAGGACTACAGAACGATAAACGAGCTGTCCATCGCTTTTGCATGTAGAGGTACATGTCTGTGCTTCTTACATGTGAATCTGTGTGTTTATATTCTTTTGATATCAAAATGGTAAGCTGCAGTTCTGTCCAATGTCACAAGTGTTTCTTCACGAATGTATTGTAGCTTGCAACTCTATTCATGGTTTTTGTCCACACTTGCGCTTATTTTACGAGGGCAGTTCAATAAGTAATGCAACACATTTTTTTTCTGAAACAGGGGTTGTTTTATTCAGCATTGAAATACACCAGGTTATTCCCCAATCTTTTAGCTACACAACACTATTTTTCAACGTAACCTCCATTCAATGCTACGGCCTTACGCCACCTTGAAATGAGGGCCTGTGTGCCTGCACGGTACCATTCCACTGGTCGATGTCGGATCCAACGTCGTACTGCATCAATAACTTCTTCATCATCCGCGTAGTGCGTCCCACGGATTGCGTCCTTCATTGGGCCAAACATATGGAAATCCGACGGTGCGAGATCGGGGCTGTAGGGTGCATGAGGAAGAACAGTCCACTGAAGTTTTGTGAGCTCCTCTCGGGTGCGAAGACATGTGTGAGGACTTGCGTTGTCATGAAGAAGGAGAAGTTCGTTCTGATTTTTGTGCCTACGAACACGCTGAAGTCGTTTCTTCAATTTCTGAAGAGTAGCACAATACACTTCAGAGTTGATCGTTTGACCATGGGGAAGGACATCGAACAGAATAACCCATTCAGCGTCCCAGAAGACTGTAACCATGACTTTACTGGCTGAGGGTATGGCTTTAAACTTTTTCTTGGTAGGGGAGTGGGTGTGGCGCCACTCCATTGATTGCCGTTTTGTTTCAGGTTCGAAGTGATGAACCCATGTTTCATCGCCTGTAACAATCTTTGACAAGAAATTGTCACCCTCAGCCACATGACGAGCAAGCAATTCCGCACAGATGGTTATCCTTTGCTCTTTATGGTGTTCGGTTAGACAACGAGGGACCCAGCGGGAACAAACCTTTGAATATCCCAACTGGTGAACAATTGTGACAGCACTACCAACAGAGATGTCAAGTTGAGCACTGAGTTGTTTGATGGTGATCCGTCGATCATCTCGAACGAGTGTGTTCGCACGCTATGCCATTGCAGGAGTCACAGCTGTGCACGGCCGGCCCGCACGCGGGAGATCAGACAGTCTTGCTTGACCTTGCGGCGATGATGACACACGCTTTGCCCAACGACTCACCGTACTTTTGTCCACTGCCAGATCACCGTAGACATTCTGCAAGCGCCTATGAATATCTGAGATGCCCTGGTTTTCCGCCAAAAGAAACTCGATCACTGCCCGTTGTTTGCAACGCACATCCATTACAGACGCCATTTTAACAGCTCCGTACAGCGCTGCCACCTGTCGGAAGTCAATGAAACTATACGAGACGAAGCGGGAATGTTTGAAAATATTCCACAAGAAATTTCCGGTTTTTTCAACCAAAATTGGCCGAGAAAAAAAATGTGTTGCATTACTTATTGAACTGCCCTCGTAGAATCATTTTTAGAAACATATATGTCTTCTGATACTACACAAACTCTTGGAGGCAAGAAACTAACTCGAATAATTCGGAAATTACGTAGGAAATGGATGCAAACAAACATGCTTACGACGCGTCTGACGTTCACCTTACTCGCCGCTTGGAGCGCTAGTGTCGCTCCATCTGTCAAACGGCAACAACTTTTACAGCAGTGAGTGTCGCGACTGTTATGTTAGACTGTGCAGATACTATGAGAGGGGATATATCGATACGCGCTGCTAGCGCCGCTCACGGCCAGACAAAGCAGCAACTCAGTGACACCAGTAATTTAAATTAACGTAGTGAGGTGGAAGTACGTTAAAAACAGGGTGTAAAATACGTGATGGCGGGAACACGAGCCACGCACGGCTCAGTATGGATGTTGTTGTCACCGCCCAGCAAAGTCTGATCAAGGGAGTGTAGGGAAGCAGCCTACTCACGCCGTAATAAACTCACATCAGTCTTTCCATTGTGTGCCAGCCTAGTCCGCTGTAACTAGCTCTGACGTCATAAATGTTGCGCAATACTTTAAAAATCAAGTGAATAACCTGAAATGGTTCTAGCATGTCAGGAGTAATACTAAATTAATATGTGTTGAATATCAGTTCGATAACTTTAACCATTTTCGAAATTTGGACGTTTTTCTGTAAAAATCATTGGCGCAACAGAAAAGAGCTAGAGACTTAAAAATGTATATTTAGATTCCTTTTCCATAATAATTTAATAGAAACAGTACTTTGGATCTCACAAATTAAAATTTTAGTGGAAATTCATAATTTTCTAGGTTTTGTCTTAAAAATTAAGGAAGCAAGATAGATTAAGTAGGCTAATAAATAAGGCTAGGATGTTTATATTTAAGTAGAATGGAGATCCGCTATCACCATAAGGATGTGAGAAGTTTCATTTGAATAACTATAAAACTATAGCGATAGCGTATCTCCAAAGGGCAAGTTCAGAGATCGTCTACTGTGTGCAGTGTAATTAAATTAATTCTCTCGCCCAAAATATTTAACTTAGCCACGTCAAACTTTTATTATGATTACTTACCTGTGTGCTGAATGCACATTTAAATTGAGAGCTTCATCGGCCATCAGCAAAAGAAGCTATGATTTATTCAATAACTTAATGTTGTGCATTACTAGCCCAGCAGCTAGTCGGGAGAGCCGATTTGATCAGGCGTCCCCTTAGCCGTCCGCACCGCGGCTTTATATATAAGAACGCTGCGCGAGGAAGCAAGGCCCCAGTTCTCTCCAGACGCTGAATAGCACACCATCTGTGTCGGGAGTCGCGTCGCGTCGGTGTCATTGCTATAAACAGCCTCGGATGCCGTATTAAGTTACTAGGGATACGCGTAACCATGAAATCATTTTCGAGTGAAGTGTTAATTCTGAGTTGACTTTAATTATCGATTTTCAGTTTGCATATGTCGTATTTTCACGTGCCGCCGCGGGACAGACATTCTACCATTATTTAGCGTGGCGTTTGGTGAACCTAATCATCAAATTATGGCGAGCATTCATTTAAATATTTAATTTCGACAGTTATAGTGGCATCAGCGCATTAGACTCTGAACTGCTCTGTTAGTCAGATTGTGTGGATTCCTTTTTTTTTTTTTTTTTTCATCTGTGACTTTCAGAATACAGAGAATTTTAGAAAATCGTTTTTTGATTATGAATCCCAGACAATCTCCTAATTTCTCAGAGCTATAAGCTGCAGCTATAAGTGTGTTTCTCAGATGAAGTGGGCACTAGGAATTCTAATTACAGGCTTCATGTTTTGCTAATCACTTTCTGGTTGCCAATATTGTAGTTACAGAGCCAGTGTTGAGAACGGCAAAAGACAGCATAAATAACAGGAACATTTTAACAACAACATAATTTCCACTCGCCGCCCCACATATGGTAAAACGGCAGGGAATTGCATCTTTTCTACATTACATTCTACATTTAAATAAATAACATTATTTTCCACCCGCCGCCCCACATATGGTGCACGGCCGGGAAATGCAGTGTTTCTACATTCTACAAAATGTTATACCACCATAAAAATTCCACCAGCCGCCCCACAGGAGGTGACGTGCCTAGCTGCCTTCTTGAGTCGTGAGGCCAACAAAGGGGTAAAAATTTTCATGTCACTGTTGAGTAGAGTGATGAGCCGGTAATCACAGATCTGTGATCGCCAATGTGGGTTAAAGACCAGGATGATGACCCCATCAATGAAGGTGGCTGGGAAGGTCGTTGTGGGTCACATCGGTTCACGACAGATGGATGCTCAAGTAGGTACCAAAAGATAGCTAAAATACAGGGTGATTCAAAAAGAATACCACAACTTTAGGAATTTAAAACTCTGCAACGACAAAAGGCAGAGCTAAGCACTACCTGTCGGCGAATTAAGGGAGCCATAAAGTTTCATTTAGTTGTACATTTGTTCGCTTGAGGCGCTGTTGACTAGGCGTCAGCGTCAGTTGATGCTAAGATGGCGACCGCTCAACAGAAAGCTTTTTGTGTTATTGAGTACGGCAGAAGTGAATCGACGACAGTTGTTCAGTGCAATGTCTGTATATTGGGCACTGAGAATCCGCGGGAAACAACTCAGTATGAACGTGACTCGCCTAAGGTGAACGTTTTCTGTGCCATTTCAGCCAATAAAGTTTTTGGTCCCTTTTTCTTCGAAGCTGCTACTGTAACTGGACTACAGTATCTGGAGATGTTAGAGAATTAGCTGTTCCCTCAGCTCGAACAAGAAGCACAACAATTCATATTTCAGCAGGATGGAGCGCCACCACATTAGCACTTATCTGTCCGTAACTACCTGAACGTCAACTACCAGAGGCGATGGATCAGCCGCCAGGCAGCCCGTGACAGAGCACTTCATCACTGGCCTCCAAGAAGCCCTGATCTTACCCCCTCCGATTTTTTCTTATGGGGGTATGTTGAGGATATGGTGTTTCGGCCACCTCTCCCAGCCACCATTGATGATTTGAAACGATAAATAACAGCAGCTATCCAAACTGTTACGCCTGATATGCTACAGAGAGTGTGGAACGAGTTGGAGTATTGGGTTGATATTGCTCGTGTGTCTGGAGGGGGCCATATTGAACATCTCTGAACTTGTTTTTCAGTGAAAAAAAACCTTTTTAAATACTCTTTGTAATGATGTATAACATAAGGTTATATTATGTTTCTTTCATTAAATACACATTTTTAAAGTTGTGGTATTCTTTTTGAATCACCCTGTACTTGTAAAATTCGAGGGGGAGGCCGTCAGGTCCAGGGGACTCGTTGGCAGGCTCGCACCTTGATTGCATCTAGGACTTCATAGGAGGTCACTTGTTCCTGAAGTTCTTGAGCCACATCCTCTGGCATAGTGTTGACAGTTCTGCAACCTCCTCAATTAAGGTCAGGGGATGTGGGACAGCGGTGTACAGCCGGCGGAAATGACAGTAGAAAACGTGGCCAATGGCACATTGCGTAGTGTTGAAACGTCCCCTTTGAAAAATTTATACAAGACTGTGCTTAACCTGATACACAATATTTTTTAGCGCAACGCAATCTGACTTTCAAAATTCCCTGCAAAAGAATGGCCCTGACTAACATTAAACTATACCTTTCACAAATCACTTACCTCACAAAAATCTTCGCTACTCAAGCTACTGCAATACAGCGAGCGCCACTACTGCCAGCAAAATAAAAGATTCAAACTACTGAAGGCACTAACTACTGATAGGGATAGTTAGCAAATGAAAGATATTAATAGAGAACAAACAATGTATTTACCTTGATATCATCATATATAAATATAGCAGTTCATGACAAATTTCAAAACTCCGCCATCTCTCTCCCCACATCCACCACTGCTGGCGGCTCACCTCCAACTGCGCAACGCTACGCGCTGTTCGCAGCCAGCTGCCTAACACTACAATGGCGAGTATTACAACAATGCAAACTGGCCACAGGCTGCACACAGCACAGCCAGTGATTTTCATACAGAGGTGGCGTTACCAATAAAAAAACCTAAACAGCCTACTTACATAGCCCCCATGCTACCCACAAAAAATTTTACAAATTTTTTTGGGCACTGGCCAATACATATTTGTTAAAATTTTTCATAATCGTAATTACAATAACAAAGAAATCAAATGCACACACTTATTCGTACAATGTTGGTCAAAAGCTAAAATTTTCTCACAGTCCATAAAGACAGTCCTGATCATTCATCACATTGCAGTGCTTTTCCCAAAGTCTGAGCAGTAAAAGAAAATGCACACGGAAGTAGTGGATTTCCATGCAGTCTTGAAGAAGTAGTGTTGTCCTTCCAACGGAAAGACAGTGCTGACTCTTACATGCAGACAGGTAATGGGCCACAACAGAGCAAACCCACAGCAGAGTCATTCGAAGTTTTGAAGAATACTGGTAGGTAGGTCATCACAGAGTAGACCCACTGTTGTCCTTGTAGAAATAATGGTATTGGTGGGTCATCAAAGATGCAGACCCACTGTAGTCCTTGTAGAGATGGCCAGCAGCCATCTGTTGTGACTATGCAGGTGCACAATCACCATTGAAGAGTCTTGCGGATAATAGAGCAAGTCCATAACCACCACTTGTGCACTCACAAAGTTTTTGAATTGTCCTGAGAACCAGCAATGCTGTTAACCAGTCCCTTGCTGAATTATTAACACACGTGCAAACACTAACAGTCCCTACTTCTCACATATTGTCCATATACTATGACCAATAGAAACGTGTACAGTGAAATGTAACTTACAAGTTACTTAATTTGATGACCTGGTGTCAATTACAATTTTATAACAGAAGAATACAATTACAAAGGTACAAAATACATCATTAAAGAACATAACAATACAGTTAACATTTGTAGTACAGGTTTTACAATAGAATAGAAATAAACATATACATCAGTGTTACAAAAGTAATGACATAAGTACATACATAAAGATCAGAATAAATTTTGAAACATCAACTTCACACATGAGCATTAACACAAAACAGAACAAATAATGTTTAAACATCTTTACAAAGTAAGTAACTTATTATTAATGCAAATTATATTTGAGGATAACAGTATTCCTCATCATAGTGAATGTAGCTTAGTATTAGAAGAAGAAAAAATTCTATGAAACTACACAGAGACAGGAAGAAAACAAATACACTAGGGTACACAAACACATAGTGGGATAACACAAAAGGAAAGGACAGGGTTTGTTTTCAGTGTAACATTTGGTACTGCAGTCCAACCCAAAACTTCATTCCATAGATCTTTCGTCTTATTTCCACATTTGTTTGCACCAAAAAAATCCTATTCAAGCATGCTTTCTGTATATATATGTTCACATATTTCTTACCTCATTATTTATTTTCCATTATCTTACTTCATCATTTATTTCCAAGAAAATCCTACCTAAACCTGTTGTCCCTAAACCCTACTTTTTTTTGGTTCATATCCTCTTTCAAAATACTGTTTTGGCCAAACCATTTTCTTATAGATTTTCAATGTATTTCTTCCAATTCATCACAACTTGTTCTCTTATATAGTCTACCCCCTCTTAAGCTAACTTAAATCTACTGAGCTCAGATGCTAAACTAAGGAACGAGGCAATGCAGCAGCAGAAAACAATTAACACAAACAGCAATGATAAAAAAAAATGGAAATTTGCAAAGCAAGCTACAGTAAATCTAAATTACGAAGCAATTCACATTACAACTAATATGAGGCAATGCGCAGCAAACAAGAAAAATAAATCTGGCTTAGCAGAGTAACACAAATTCCAATTCAACAACACTATGCCTGGCAAACAGCAGCAGAAAATGAAATAATTTATACCTAAACATGACAAAGCTCAAGCAGAAAAAATAGTACACTAAAGACAACAATGCATATAAGGGAAATGTCTATTCACATCTTAATGACTATGTAATTAAAGTGGTGCACCACAACAACTTATTGTAAAAAAAATATTACCATGTACTTGAAAAGAAAATTATATATACAGTTACTGTTATTAGCCCTTCTTATTGTTCTTTCCATTCCAAGAGCTCCTTTTTCGAAGAATGTGGATCACAAAATAATTATTTAATAGATCTGTTGACAGAAAGTTTTCACATTAGCAAATGCATTTAAGTTTATTTTATAAAACCAATGCTGCAATACAGCTGGAAAACAGATATCAAATGAAATAAGCAATTACGCAAACCAAAGCATAAAAACATCATTCAATAGCTATGTGGCATTTCGTAAGTCAGTAGCTCTCAACTCTCGTAGAAAGACACTTGTCATTATCAGGTTTGCAGTGTCAGAATATTTCCCATCAATTCATAAGCATTTCAGTAAGTAGCACAAAGTACGATATGTTTCCAAGTAATGAGCGTGTCGTATTTGCGATGCTTTCTACAAAGGAATGTCAATAGCGAGGTTAATGGCCTCCCTTTTTTTTTTCTCCACCTGCGCCTCTGGCACACACTAATGGCTTTTATTTTTCCAGGCGTCTGTCGCGCAGCTGGGTGCTTACAGAGACCTACCTTTCTTCCCGAAATATTTACGACAGCAGTTTCCACTACAGTGACAGTCTCATATAAAAATTTCACAGCTCCAGAATTTGCGTTGCAAATATGTAGAAATAAAATCCTATTGATATAACAGTGTCCAAAAAATTTTCGTCGGCATTGTAATACATTCGCGCATTTACATATATTTCATAATTCTTAAAGTATGATTCTTGGTTTCCAACATCCTTTTCCACAAAGCAGAGTCCCTATCCACTACTCATTATTCCTTACCTTATTATACATATACATATTCGTCGACACTTCTTCAATATTTTATCAAAATAAATACATACCATAATCAAATTCCTCATTTACGGTAGCATCATCTTCTTGACCATAATCATACCTCAACAGCATAATACACATCGTCGTCGTAAAAATAACATCATAATACCTCAGTCAACTCTCAAAATCGTCGTAGCTTCCTCCAATAATTTCAAAACCTAAAAAAATTCTCTGCTCATGTCAAAAGTGTCATCCGCCTCAAACGCACTTCAAAAATCATGATCCCATACCAAATACATCATTTAAAGTTCTCATAGTATCACAATGGTTCCAAAAAAATATGAACAGTTCACAAAGTACTGACAAAATGCAATTTCATACGTGTGAAGTTATTCAACTGTGTAATTACGTAAACATCTGTCACTAATGTAGTAAAAAAAAAAATGTTTATCTCTCAGTTACATGATCAGATAGCTGTGTAATTTGTGTGTTAGAGAAATATGGTACCGATGTGTAAAGTTGTATAAGCAAATACCATATTAGCTAGGGTTCCTTGTGGTTGCCACACACATGGTACACAAAGTAAGCGTGTACCCCCCTGAGGATTAATGTAATTATATCCTCAGGTGTTACAGATTACAGCAATGGAATGAAATGTATCATGGAAAACTTTCTTTGTAATTCAAAAATCTTGAAAAATAAATGGCATAAGTACAAAATTAATCTCTCAAATGCGTGTCCTGTAGCGCTAAATGTGCGTCTTGCTGTAAGATAATTCTGTGGAAGTGTCGTAGTTATCGTCCTCCGAAAGGTAAGTTCTGCAGAAGTCAATGTACTTACCTCATGATAAACAAAATTGAAATGCTTTGTGTATAGATATCGTAGTTATTACGTTTATTGGCGTGATGAAGAAAGTACTGTACAGTAACGTATTGTTGTGCCACGAAAAAGGCTGTCTCATTGTTGCTGCACCACAAAAGTTACTACTAAAACATGTTTTACTTTCCAGAACAATACAGAAAAACTGTGCAGATATAAAACAGAAACACTGCAACAGCAACACTGTAAACTGTCACTCATTAGTAGCGTCGTGATAAAATCGTGTAGCTGTCACATAAACTAACCACTGTGTCATCTGGTATCTCACAGAAAGTACTTTAAATCCAGAATGTATTTTCAAGTGAACCAAAATGTTGCATTAAATCTCAAGTTAAAAAAGCACATTATCTCTCAATAAACGGTTTTACGTGTGAAATGTGGTGTAAACCTTTACTCTTCCTAGTACGCAGAGTTTCAACTTCAACGCAATTATCATGTGGTATACGTCGGATTCTGTAAGGTCCATTGTAAACTAGAAAGAATTTGTGACTCAAGTGTTTCTTCTTATGTGACAATGAATGAGCTTTAATGAGAACTTTCTGACCAATATACAATTTCTTTGCATTTGCTTTACCGTGTAGTTTTCTCCTTTTGTCTGCTGCAGATTTTATATTTTTAAGAGCCAAATCAATTATATCTTTGTGTCGAAGTTTTCGTGTATTCGGGAAAGGTACAAGCTCTCTGATTCTGTTCGGTGGTTCTTCATTATTTAGTACAAGAGTAGGTGGTAAAGCAGTGGAATCATGAGGCATTTCATTCAGCACGTTTTGAAATAAGTGTAAATATCTGTCCCAATGCTGATGCTTTCTGTGACAATAAAGTCTGCAAAGCTTATTGATTTCTTTCATAATCCGTTCGGAGGGGTTACAATGTGGTGAGTACAATGAAATAAAAACAGGTTTGGTTTTATGGTTGCGAAGCATGCGTGACCAAACAGCAGATCTGAATTGCGGTCCGTTATCTGAAATGACTTTAGCAACGTGGCCAACTTCACGTAAGAAATTTTTAACAAAGGCGTTGGATACAGATCGTCCAGTGGCTTTACGTAACGGAGTGAAAGAAACAAATTTGGAAGTAATTTCAACAGCAACTAGAACGTACGAAAATCCATTCGATGTTCTGACAAGGGGTCCCAATAGATCAACTGCAGCAAATTCTTTTAATTTAGAAGGAATGATAGGAAACAACGGAGCACGATGTGAGATAGTAGATGGTTTCGCCTTTTGACAAAGTTTACAAATAGACAAGACTCTTCGAATTCTCTTTTCCATATTGTTAAAATAACAAGTCGTTCGAAGAATATGATAACATTTTCGTGGACCAAAATGTGCGTAGCTGAAATGAATGTACCAAATGAGCTTATTAACAAAATCGTCAGGAATGCAAAGTACCCATAGCTTGTCATCAACAGTGCAGCGTTTGAACAGTATGTTGTTTCTAACCAGATAATAATGCCGAATCTGTGTGTGTGTCTTTTCATGCCATTAGCTTTTGATGTCTTTCCAAATCGGATCTTTATCTTGTTCATGAGCAATGTCCTTTAAAGATGTGGTGATGAAGTTTTCAAAGGCGACTTTCTGAATGTAAAGAATACTGAAATTTTTCTCGAGGTTACCTTCTATGTTACTTTTCTCAAGCCCAGCTGGTGCGCGTGACAGTGCGTCCGCAACAATGTTCTCCTTGCCGGGAATGTAGACTATTGTGAAGCGGAATTCTTGCAGAAACAATGCCCAACGTTTTAACCTGTCATGATTTAATTTTGAAGACATAAGAAATTGTAATGCACGATGATCACTGTATACTTTTACGTGCTTACCAGAAAGAAAGAAACGGAATTTGTTAAATGCCCAAACGATAGCTAAAGCTTCTAATTCAGTAACGGAATAATTTTTTTCAGATTTTGTTAGCACTCGGCTAGCAAAAGCAATGGTTTTCTGAACAGTAGTGTCATTTTCTATGGCTTCTTGAAATAAATGGGCACCAAGTCCGACTTTAGAAGAATCCGTGCTAAGGCAGAAATCTTGTGATAGATCTGGATGAGCTAGTATTGGCGCGTTAAGAAGCGATTCTTTCAAAGAATTGAATTCCAATTGTGCTTGTTCGTCCCAGTTCCAAATAGTGTTTTTTCCAGTGAGAGAACAAAGTTTTGGTGTAACAAGAATTTGCATATTCAGAAAACGACGGTAAAAATTTACGAGACCCAGAAAACTGCGGACTTGTCTTTTTGTGGATGGAACTGGAATGGCTCTGATTGCTTCTAACTTTTCAGGATCCGGCTGAATGCCTTCAGAAGAAATAATATGTCCCAAAAACCTCACCTTTGACCTACCGAATTCAGACTTTTCCAAGTTAACTGTAATTCCAGATTCTGCAAAAATACGTAACAAACTGTTGAGGATGCGATTATGTTGTTCCCATGAAGCTTCTGCTATTAGAATATCGTCCACATATAAGGTGACGTGACGTTTTAAGAACTCAGGTAATATGGAATTTAGCCCGCGAATGAATGCTGCTGAAGAAATGTTCAAACCAAAGGGAAGTTTCCGAAACTGATAACAAACACCGAAACAAAGGAAAGCTGTGTATTTTCTACATTCTTGATGAAGTTCGATCTGATAAAAGCTGGATCTGAGATCAATGGAAGACAACACTTTTACACCATTAAAATTTTGAAGAAGTTCTTCCAATGTTTGCGGCCTGTCTGTTTCAGGAATAATGATAGTATTGATTTGTCTCGAATCTAAGACAAGCCTGATCGATCCATTTTTCTTCTCAACAACATGTAATGGATTGTTGTATGAGCTTACTGCAGGCTCAATAATGCCCTCGTCAAGCATAGATTGTATTTCTGTTCTAACACGGTCCCTATAATGTGCTGGAATTACATATGGTCTAACACAAAATTTCGTATGCTCACGAACACGAAATTGGTATTGAAATCCCTTGATTGTTCCTGTTTTGTGAGTAAAAACTGTGGAATGTGCTAGTAAAATCTCAAAAAGGTCCTGCCTATCAATGTCATTACAGTTCTCAATTGTTTGAATTTTATTTTGAATTAACTCATTAGTATCAAATATGTCGTCGATATCATCCCTGTCAGTACTTGCAGAGTGATTGTTAGTGTCTAGTTCCGTAGAAATCTCCGAACTGTTGTCTAACAGAAGGTAAAGCCGATTAATTTCCTCGTCATGGTTTGAGAGCCAATCTTCAAATTTCAAAGCTATTGACTTACCTTCTTTCTCTAAACTTATTTCAGCATAATGAAAGTTTAAGATTGCTTTGTATTCATTCAAAAAGTCTACTCCCAATATAATTTCCGTCGACAATAATGGAACAATAAGAAAGTTCATAGAAAAGCTGTGGCTTTGGCAAAAGAATTCTAAATTGGTTTGTTGGCGTACATCTACACTTTTTCCAAAGATTGCACCTTGTAATTTAATCTTACGTAACGGAAGTGTGGGGCAATCGTTCGATTTGTTGCATTTGCTGAAAGCTGTTTCACTAATTACTGAGATGGGACTGCCAGAGTCAAGTACTGCCGTAAATTTTACGTCATTTACAGTAATGTGAATCACAGGATATGCAATGTTGTTAAGTTTTACGTCGTGTTCCTGGAGTAAGATGTCCCTAATGTCTTCCATTTTTACGTAATTACTAGCTACGGCAGCTGCGTCAGTTTCACAAGTGCGTTTTGTTGCTGCCAGCGGTGTGAGTCATTGCCTATTGTCTCTTTGTTGGCGCGCGTCGTTATTGGGATTTGGAGACCTACCTTCTACAAATTCACTTTGACGAGAAGGCCCTGCCCTGTTAGAATCCCGCCAGTTCTGATGAAATTCAGGTCTGTCGTTACGAATATATCGTCTGTCGTCATGTCGGTAGATTCCGTAGTTTCTTCCTTGTCCGTCACGTGGTGGAGAATTTCTCCCTGAATCATAACTGTGCGCCGAACTGTTGCGTCTGAAGTTATTCTGCCTCCCTTGATAATAATTGTTTTGGTTTCCATATCGTCTGTGTCTCTGGCTGTCTCTGTGATAGTCATTACTATGGAAATGCAATCTTTCTCTGTAATTATTTCTACTCTGCCAACGGTTGTCATACGGGTGGTGTCTGTTTTGGTCACGATATGTGTTGTGAGAATAGCCTTGTCGTGTCCAGTTATTATTTCTTTCATCGCGGAATTGCGACGGATGTGATCTGTAATTGTTGTGCTCCTGCGTTCCACGATTGTCAGTGTCAGTTTCCAGTTCTTGTAACAGTCCCTGAAAAGCTTCAATGTCGTCTTTGCAACGTCCTGCCAAAATAATATGTCGTAAATGTTCAGGTAATTTGATTAAGCAAATGCGGATGAGTTCTGAGGGGCTGTATGGGTTTGAGAGATACTGATTCTTATGCAACATGTCTTCAAAATATTTGACAAGACTGGAAAATTCAGATTGTTCAAAGTGTTTCATCATCATGAGGCTATGTTTTACTCGGTCTTGTGTAGCTTGAGACCAATATGCTGAGAGGAAGGCATGGTAAAATTCTCCTTCACTGTGACAATCGTGAATGACCGATCGCATTCTTACAGCTGGTTCATTCTCTAAGTAGCCACACATAAATTCTAATCTGTGTTCTAATGACCAGTTGGGAGGAAAACAATGAGAGAATTGATGGAGCCATGCTTGTGGATGAATGTCGTTGCCAGAATTCTTAAATGTTTTGAATTTACGTGTAGTAATGAACAGCTTATAGTCAAAATCATCATGTCGGCGAGTCGCATATCGGTCATTGTTAGGTCGTGTCGGCCGTTCCATCTCAAAATTCGGTGCACATTGCCAATTTCTTTCATAACTTCCGAAATGCCCTGTGTTATTATTTTGCAGCTTTTCCGTATTTCTAAGTCCCTCTTCCCGTATTGGGGCGCGAGTGTCCTCTGAAATACGTAATTCTTGTATTACCTGTGTCAGCTGATCTTGTACTTCCCGGATTTCTCTTTGGTGTTGATTCAGATTTTGTTTCAGTTTCCTAATTTGTTCGCTCTCTTCTGTGTCATTAAAGACTACCGGTTTTGTGTCATTCAGATTATCATCTACCTTCGTAGATAAATTAGTGAACTGATCCGAAAGTTCGGCTACTTTCTCCGATAGTGTACTTATTTCCTCAGTGTGTTTTTCTGAACCAAGTTTCAGAGTATCTACTGTGTCCTTTAAGTTTTCCTGAGATTTTGCAAGTTGCGTAACCGAATCGGTAGATGCAACTGACTCAAATTTAGCTTGCAAGGTCTCATGATTTTCATGAACAATAGTTTGCAGTTCTTTTATGGCTGCTTCGTGATTCTGTAATGCATTTTCATGCCGCGAAAAAATAGGTTGAAAATGCTCACAAATTTGTGTTTTTACGTCGTTACAGACTTTTTGACATTTCGATTCGATTTTATGTAACTCAGTAGTTAAATCTTCACGTGTTTGTTCAAGTGTGGTGTGAAGATTTTGTTCCATTGCGTCTAACTGTTGCTGTGTTTGTCTCTGGTGTTGTTCCATTGTGTCTAACTTTTGAAGATTTTGTTCCACTGTGTCTAACTTTTGAAGATTTTGTTCCATTGTGTCTAACTTTTGTAGCTTTTGCTGTGTTTGACTCTGATTTTGTTCCATTTGTTTCTGATTTTGTTCAAGCGTTGTGTCTAACTTTTGTAGCCTTTGTCCCATTTGTTGCATTAACTGTAATAACAATGCACTGGTGTCTGAAACACGTTCCTCAGTGCTTTTCGGCAGTGAAGTTGCACCGGCAACATTCACATTTTGACAAGCAGAAAATGTGTCTTGACTTATATGAGAAAACGGTGAGGACCCAAAACCTGAATCTACAGTATTTGCAAAATTGTGTCCTGTCATTTCGGATTCCTGAGGCGAGCTGTTGCCGACCGATCGATCGATAATGCTTCCCTCTTCACTAATTGTTTCACTGTCCACGCCATTGTTTGCCGCCCGCTCCATTTCCCTATGCACAGTTACCAAATTACTACTTTGAATATTAGTTAATTCATTACACGGTGGCGCTAACACACTGCTTTCGTCTTCGCTGTCATTTCTCAATTTACTTTGGAGCCTAGTGTTACGTTTTTCACACGCCATTATTGTCACAATATTTCACACGACAACACAGAAAAAAACAATTTGAAGAGCAAAAATAGGGGAACACATTAACATAGCACTGAAAATAATATCTAGTTAATTGCAAGCGCAGCTGCGAAATACTTGGTGCAAATCTACATGCATGCCACAACTGTTTTATTGTACAACAATGAGAAACTACAATTACAAAGGAAATTCTCTCTACAATTACGCGCTAGCAATAAACAAAAGCTACACTAATTACACAAACTACAAGAAAAAAAATCAGAAGATTCCAGTGAGGTATCCTCGGCTAAGGGTCGACATATGAAACGTCCCCTTTGAAAAATTTATACACGACTGTGCTTAACCTGATACACAATATTTTGTTAGCGCAACGCAATCTGACTTTCAATAATCCCTACAAAAGAATGGGCCCTGACTAACATTAAACTATACCTTTCACAAATCACTTACCTCACAAAAATCTTCGCTACTCAAGCTACTGCAATACAGCGAGCGCCACTACTGCCAGCTAAATAAAAGATTCGAACTACTGAAGGCACTAACTACTGATAGGGATAGTTAGCAAATGAAAGATATTAATAGAGAACAAACAATGTATTTACCTTGATATCATCATATATAAATATAGCAGTTCATGACAAATTTCAAAACTCCGCCATCTCTCTCCCCACATCCACCACTGCTGGCGGCTCACCTCCAACTGCGCAACGCTACGCGCTGTTCGCAGCCAGCTGCCTAACACTACAATGGCGAGTATTACAACAATGCAAACTGGCCACAGGCTGCACACAGCACAGCCAGTGATTTTCATACAGAGGTGGCGTTACCAATAAAAAAACCTAAACAGCCTACTTACAGTGTATCGTCGTCCTTCCACATCGGTGAGGTCGTGGATGACAGCTCAACGATGGCGACAGCATTCTGTGAGGAGATGGTACACTGATGGCCTTTTGTGAGGCATACGGTCACAGGTGCAGGATCTGACAAGGGTCCCTTCGAAGTGTTGTCGCACGAGTGAAGTGATCTGCGGACAGGAAAGAATGCCATCGAAGTGCAGTCATGAAGCATCGCATAATAAAAGTCCATGGTGCTCGCCTGCCAAGCTGTGGAGTCTTGTGGAGTCTTTGCCATATCTCATCAGTGCTCTGCGTATAGCTGGTTTCACGCAGGATAGCCACCAGGATAAGATGGATGTGTATGTGGGGCGACGTCGACGACAGAGGGCCCACGCATCCTCAATGATCCGTCGGCAATCGGGGACAGTCAGGTGGGAAATAGTTAATTTCCACAGGCTGCGGCTATGCCACACCCGTTGGCGGGTGAGGACAACATCGCAGATGTGGGCGTCGTGGTCAGAGAAAGCCAGAGGCCATACTTCGGCGTGTCGAATGTCGGCAGCAAGGGAATGTTTGAGGTGTATACGTCGAGCCGAATGGACGAATGTGCCGTATAGTAAGTGAAGCCTGCATGGGTGACATGAACCTTTGTACATGTGTCAACAAGCTGAAGTCAGTTGATGATGACAGAAGGTTCGCACATGGGGAATGATGTGGAAGTTGGTCATAAGGCCCCTGTGTGGCGTTGAAATCGCCACTGAGGACCATTTCATCGATGGGACCCTTAAAAAGCGGCGTTACCTCGTCAGCAAAGAAGGTGTGTCGGTCACAAGGTCGACTGGAGCCAGACGGCGCATATACATTGAGGATACGGACGTCGAATAGCATGACAGCCATACCTCTAGCATTAGGAAGGTACACTACATCTTCAGCAGGGAGTCCAGAAGGGAGGAGGATGACGACTCCACAGCCGTTATCTGAAGCGTGGGAGATGTGTGCCGTGTAGCCAGTGGGGGCGTAGAAACCAGCGTCGATCGCTTCTTGGAGGAGGGCAATGTCAACATCAGCATAAATGGTCTCTTGGAACATTGCCAGTTTGTGGGAAGCCCGAATGGTGGTCAGGTTTGAGAGGTGGCATGAGCCCCCTCTCATATTTCTATCTTACGATGTTCCTCTCTAATTGCATGTGGTGAAAAGTTGCTATTCCTTCACACGCGGACTTCCCACGCAGCGTCTCTCGTCACCCAGGTGGTCCGGTGACAGGCGGGCTCCGCTGATCTCGAGAGGGTTAAGCTGACGGGTGTGAGGGAGTCGAGTGAATGCTTTCCAGACGCCGACATTGTCAAGAGACACGCCCGCAGGGGCCTGAAGTAGCGGCTGGGCTAGAGGTTCCGTTACTTCGCAGAAACTTAGCGAAAACACTTTCTGGCGGGCTACCAGCGAGGCGTGGGAATGACTTGTGTACCCAGGCAGTTGTGGCGGGAAAATTCCCGCGCTTTCTGCAAAATAGTAACTGTTATTGGTTTGCTCAGGGCATAGCTCCGTGACGTAGCAAAATCAGTGCAGAAATTGGCGCCAAGAATCTCCATTGGTGGAATGGTAGTGCTCCGGCAATAGAGTGGAATTTTCCGCCGGTTTTCGAGTTGCTGATTGGAACGTTTAACCACGGCCACTGTCGTGGGGGCGGGAATGTTGTGTGTTCGGCCTGTACGGGTGCTCTAGGTAGTCGGCTCTCGCCTTTCAGTCGAAGTAGGTTACAAGACTGAGCTCTCGCTGCTCTGGACAGCCTGCTTTCCGTTGGCTGTCTAATATACTTTTATTTAATTGTAACTGTTTGACGAAGTTGCTGAAGTTTCGACTTCAACGTAACTTTCCGAGTACAGTTGGCACTTGAGCGTTCTGCGTACAAGCGGCCTATGTTGTATGTCTTGAGCAGTTTTGGCTAAAGTTGACTGTATCGGAGTTACAGTGTGACTTCGCATGTTAAAATCAATCACTGTACCGTCAGTGATTGTGTGGCGAGCCATCTTCGTCTCCCTCAGAGGCGCATTTGTATTGCTAGGAAGTCTTTAGTCTGGAACAACCAAACCAGGATAATTCGTTTCGGGCTATACTCGCGACATTATCATCACCACGACAGGACGTCGAAGCAACCAGCCATCGCCTCCGGTACGCCAGATCGTGTTCTGGCAGTTAAGAAGACAGTTTGGTAATGTATGTCCGCAGCACCGGCAGATAGGGATTTTCCTAGAGCTCAGCAGAGTGCGCCTGTTGTTCTGTCTTGGGTAGCAGCAATTAATGTTGGGTTAGCTGTGTGTCTCTCTTAAGATTTGAGTGGCAAGGAATTGGCTCCACATACCACTTCGTCATAAACCTCACAATCTAGTTTAGGGACAACTTCACCTTCACAGCGTTTGTTTGAGTATCCAATGTGAGCCAATTTGATGTATTATAAATGTTTCATGTGTTTTTGTTTATTATTTTGTGTTTAGTCATAATAAATCATATTGTTATTTTGGACAGAACTTTCATTCTGTTGATCGGTAGAGCAACTCTATCATTTCTCACTACGTTACTGAAATTTTCCTTTATTTAATTAATGTCTATCAAATTAAATTATTGCAGGTGCCAAACTCTTTTCTACTCCACTTGCAGGGTCTATTACAGTCAGTTCGCGTTTCTTTTTAATCCTTGTGCAACAGCAAAAGTCGGAGTTAGAATAGGGGGGGCTTAGAGCATCATTTATACAGTATATGAAGATTCTCGAAGAATTTAGTGTTAAATACACTGCTAGCCCCGGCACCTCGCAGGTTCATCATCGCAATGTGGTAGTGTCGTGGGCGTGTTCGCACCATTGGCACAGATATTCCGGCAGAGATGTCCGACTAGCGTGTAACATCTGGCGCAGTCACTGTAGCCGCAATCACTAGATGGAAGGTCGGTCAGACACGTCCAAAACGCACTGCCTGATGGGAGAGCCACAATCTAGATCTGCTCAATCGTCGACATCATCAGCTCAGGAAACTGAGACAAGTGGCAAGCGACTGTCGCACTCATGGAAGGCGAGTTGTGGTGACGCTGCTGTAGCGGGGTCCAGAGACTCTCCCTCTATGGGATCCATCGTTGTTGGGTGGGATCGTTCCTCAGATGGGACATCAGGAGCGGACACTCCAGTCGTCAGGGAGATCACTCTCTTGTATCCGCTCCAATGCCTGTGATGCTGCATGTCGTTCGATAACGTTTGACTTCTCTTCTTTCGTTTTCGGGGCGACCGCTGCTTTCGGTGGCGCTGTTCTGTATTAGATTTTGGACGTTCGATGTCCGAGGTCGCGCCCGTCTGAAGGAAAGGAAAGATAGGCACCGCACTCGCATCGATGTCCATCACAGCGGGCGGTCTGGTCATGTATCTCTGGAGAGTTGGTGGTCTCGTAGCTGTTGGAGGACGCTGTGGCAGCACCGTCATTTCCAGTTGGGAGTGCCTGGGGAAGAACAAACGCTTCCTGAAGTGACGCATCGGGGCTGCGTACGGCTGTGGCGTAACTGTCTGGCAAAGAAGTGACCGTCGGTTTGGGAGCTGAGCCAGTGGTCGGGACCTGGAACAAACGTCGGCGGAGACAGTCTGACCGAACATGGCCCTCTTGTCCGTAACTGGCACACATCCGCGGCTGGCCATCATATACAACGATGGCTTGCGCGCCACTTATCAGCAGATAGGATGGTACATGTTTGGAGAGTTCGATTTTGCTTTGGCGGACACCATTCAACACGTGATATGTCGTGAACGTTTGCCATTTTTCCGAGATGTGCCCCACAACATTGCTGTAGGGACGGAAAACTTCGACGACCGCGTCTTGTGGCACTTCGAAAGGGAGCTCAAAGACCCGAATTGTTGGAAGACCGAAACCAACGATTATGCCCGTCAGAATGCTTGAACTTGAGTCCATGTGCGTGTCGTCGCACTACCTGAGCATAAGCTTCCTTGTTCGTCATCTTAATATAGACGATAGAGAAGTGAACACCTATCACTTCCTGGGGGTCCAGGCGTAGCTCTTCACGAATGAATTGGTCAATTTCATAAGCGCTTGGTCGTGCATGTTCGGCCTGGAATGTTACTGTAAGTGTCACCCGGCGGTAATAGTGCTCCATGAGGTGCAGTAGTAATGGACACCACACAACACGAAATACCGCGATGCGGAAGTAAACAACCGGGGTGTGCTGTCCGGCGCGAGGAGCCGACCCGCATGCGACCACGGCCGAAAGCCGACTGCATCCATTTCGCGATCCGTGCACGACTGAGCCGGCCGTTGTGGCCGAGCGGTTCTAGGCGCTTGAGTCGGGAACCGCGCTGCTGCTACGGTCGCAGGTTTGAATCCTGCCGCGGGCATGGATGTATGTGCTGTCCTTCGCTTAGATTTAAGTAGTTCTATGTCTAGGGGACTGATGACCTCAGATGTTAAGTCCCGTAGCGCTCAGAGCCATTTTATTTTCCACGACTCCTGGCCAGAGCCAAACTTCCATACGTCGTCAACCTTGCATCGTAATCAGAATAACTGAGGCACTCCGTTGTATTAAATCTGAATGGCTGCTTGCGGATCGGAACTCCAGTCCTCTCAAATGTTGAGAGGCACCCACATGCCTTGCTCATACTGTGGCATCAAGCAGTCAGGCCTGCAAGATGAGTGGTCTGCCAAGCGAGTGGATTCATTCTTATTTATCGAGTAACATGAACTCTCGTACTCACAATTAAGTCACTAATTAACCTCCTGTATGAATAATACGCAACGGAAACACGCATCTGACTATCAGTGATTTACAGAACTCTGACTGTTCACTACGCACTGGCAATAACACATTTTCTTTTTGTCTTTTATTTAACGGCTTTTATCAACACGTGGCCACCGCACTGAATATGAATGGCGCACACATTATAAATTCGGGACATTATGACAACATACAATTCAAAGGAAAAGTCCACCAATCTTTTTCTTTTCACTATCTTATTTATTCCGATAAATTCTCTAACCTAAACACACAAATTTTATAACCTACAACAATAACACATGAGAAATTCCGCCCAGTGGGCATGGCTTTACATTGGTGAATCTCTATATTATGGTCTCCTAATTATTTAACGCTACAGTGCACTTTATGGATAGGATGGTGGATCTTTTATTATACCTCACACTTCGACTCTCACAATCATCATCACGAAACTTTCCTCCAGACCGAGCGGTACCGAAGGAACAGGCATAACCCACTAATCTTTTGAAACTACCTTGCTACTCTCCCATGCAAACCACACATACCCAAATTACATGACATACATCACACTACAATATGTAATACAATACAATAAATAGTCACAACACTATCACTTTCAGCTTTCCCACTTCAATTAGTATTTATCCCAGTTTCACACGACACTGCCCCACTTCGTAATTCTACTTTCCTGCTATGAACTCTGGAGATATATGCACGTCTTCCTGTGCAAGGCAAGCCAAGTGGCGTTGCTGGATAGACGGCCGACTCACCTTGCTTCTCTCTCAGAGTTGGAATCTAGCGTCACACGGAATCATATCACGCAAAGTAATATTAAGAACGTATTCATCACACACGCGAGTCCTCAACTGATACCATGGACGAGTACTTCTCTTTATCTTTTGTCTCATACACAGTTTGAGACTCACACAGTACTCACCACGTGGAAGTACTCGTCTCTAATTTCAAGTCCTGCACACGCCATTTCTTAAATATTTCAACTTATGGTACACACGCTATTTCTTAAATATTTCAACTTATTGTACACACGCTAGTAATTCAGCTTAACTTAAGCACACGGAAGTATTTCAACTTATTGCTACACGTGGTTTCATTGTGACCGTTGGTCACTTCCGAAGATTACTACAATCCCATTAATATTACCTGCCTGACACTTAATTCTCCCCACAAAAGTTCCTGAAATAGAGAAATTATTATTTCAAACTACTCTTAAATATTCCACATGCATACCATGTCTCCACTCTTTTGTCATTACGGAGCACAACTAAAACAGGTCTTAACAGCACAAGATCCAGCGGCAGATTGCTGAAACGTGGCTGTTCTTCAGGTCCTCTCACACCTCTGTCGAAGTGGGGGAGCACCTTGCTACCGTATTGGTCAGCCACATTTCAGGCGCTCAAAGCTCAGGTAAATTTCATCTCTTTGGTCCCACCAAAGGTGGCCAAAGGATCGTCTCAAAGATGATCATATATTCACATTCACTATCTGCGGTTAGCAGACGACCATACATTCATTCATTTCACAGATCTCACCAAACTGGATGTAGGGATTTACTTTGTGGGAGTGCACATGTGATCAATTAAATAAATAAATTGTCATTCCTTCCCACACTGGTATCCGGCTTCGCTGTATTAATTGAAACTGAGTTATTTTACAAAAAAAAGTGTTGTTCTGACAAAAATAATGAAGTATGTTGTACCTATTTTCAGTGTCGGGTGGTACTGTACCCTTTCAATGTGTCTAGTGTCTTAACTGCGGCACCCCCTTTTTCACTACTACTAGGTCCACATCTCTTATCTACTCATCGTGCCCACCGCTATGCCTCCAGTGCGGTACGATTCCCAGATCTTTGACAAAAGATGGAATGATCGAAATGATATCTTCATCTGTTACCCAGTCTAGGAGCTTAGGCGTACTCACAGTGTGGGAACGTTTCAAAACACAATATCTCGTAAACGACTCGCACTTTAAACCTGCAGTGAACATCGCTGACATTCTAATTTAGCGTACATTTAGTTTGTTAATGTCAATAGGTATTGTTCCATTTAGGGTAGCATATGTTTGGACGAAAAATAAAATTCCTAAATAATATTGAAATCAGTTTGCTGGCTAACATTAGGAGCCCTTGACTGCCAATCCAGTCTGTGAAACCACACATCAATAGCACCTTCCATTTCGGCAATATTTGCGGTGCAAGTTTTAGGTGAGGCACCCTGTATGTAAAAAATATCACTAGGGAACAAGTAACATAAATAGTTCCCACAGTGGAAAGTAGCAAAACATCATTTGGCACGTAATAACACGGTATATGGGAAAGCTTCACATAAACTAGTTGGCTACCAGAAATGAGTATAAATACCACCAACGTTAATGATTTAGAAGAAAATAAACAGCTTCAGTTTCTTGACCACTGTTACAGATTAGACTGCAGGATCATAACTGATTAATAACGAAGTTGTTAAAGAAATGCACAAACTAGCCCACAAAACAGTCCCACTTTTTCTCATTGTCGTTAGCGCTTTGAAAAGTGGCAAGCCTTTTAGCATGTCGCTTTTCATTTAATATGAGAATAACACTATACTTAGAGAATAATGAGGTGGTGGAATATCGTAATAATGTATATAAAAACGAATTGGACTCCAGTGACTGCACGTGCAGACTTCCAACTAACTTCAAATCTTAACTACATTTAACACGGTGCAGGTCTTCTTTCCTTTTTACCTGTGAGAGAGCGTGGGGACAGGGCAGAATGCTGCAACTGGGACAGGCAAGGCAGTGTCCAACACAACGAAAAAAGTGGTTTCTGGCATTCACAGAGGCAGGCAGTCTCAGGTGCTGACTCGTTGGAAGGGTTCTAGGGGGTTGGTGCCATTGTGTGTTTATGAACGACCCATTACCTTGTGGCCAAGCACAGGCCGGGGAAGGAACGCTGTAAGCGGGATATGGGCGCTTTCCACTGTTCTGAAGGATACTTCAGCAGGTAACAATCTTATACTTTCCTATGAGACACGGCTTGCAGAAAGAAAATGTGAGCCTTCCCTCGGGCGCAGTTTTTTACTTTCAGTGTTTTATGTCTGCCTGGAGTGGCAAACATAAGTTGGAATTGGTAGCAGGACGTGACCAGGGTGTGACACAAGATATGATGCCCGAGAAAAGATTAGTCTCGAAGTAAGGCCCAAAGATCAGGAAGATTACTTATCTTTATTCTCCACACTGAAGCAGACACCGTCTATTGCTCTCATAGCAAGTAGCTATGTAATTAAATTCACAATACAATTCAGAAATCCACAGTGCAATCCAAATCGTAACTAAGTTCTAAGCCCAAGGTTGTCACATAAGATCTATACAATAACACTAATCCGCAGCTCGTGGTCTTGCGGTGGCGTTCTCGCTTCCCGCGCACGGGGTCCCGATTCGATTCCCGGCGGGGTCAGGGGTTTTTCCTGCCTCGAGATGACTGGTTGTTGTTGTGTCATCATCGTCATTATATTCATCCCCTTTACGGTCGGAGGAAGGCAATGGCAAACCACCTCCACTCGGACCTTGCCTAGTACGGCGGTGCGGGTCTCCCGAATCGTCCCCTACGCTCCTCGGACTATGGGACCTCATCATCTTCATCCTCATCACAATAACACTTCGATATTAACACAGCTAGCGAGCAAGTGCGAGTGGCCGTGGCGTCAGGTCTGTGCTCCCGTTATATCTTGTGGCCATAGAGGGAGCTGCAGGCAAGAACTACTGAATGGCCCGACGTCTTCAGCCGCAGATAACGCCATGGACCTCCGGCGGCCGCGACGTGAAGCTGAGGCCGACCACCGCGCATGTGCGGCCGCACAATGGGCCAGAATCTTGAAAACGTGGCCAAAAAGGGGAAAAAAAGTTTAAAGATGGGGATTTTGAACTATCAGGTTGGCAGCAGCAATGCTGGGACAACTGAATGCCGGCTGTGCATGTTCATTTGTTCGGTAATATCTCAGGTCAAATGCGGCAGTCCATTGTTAGCGTGCGCGCAGCTGGTCAGGCTACAAAAACAGTCGTGTTGTTGAAGGAAGTTATTTATGTTTTGTGCAAGTGAAACCAATACTTTCAATATGGAATGTATTCCAGGAGGTATGTACTAGTGAAAAAACACTTATCTCACTATTAAATCATCAATTATGCACGTTTACATTTCAATTAACGTACTACAGGGAAATGAATGACAAAATCGTAAAATTCGCTTAAAAAATAGAGAAGTTACGAATTCCACGACATTCTGCTTTCCTTTGCTCTGTGTACGCAAGTATATATTATTACCTTTGTAAATTAAGCTTCAAATCCTGCGAGTAGTTGCGACTCTGGCTTTGAGCCACGTTTTAAGCGACACTTGCAAAATGTCATTGTTCAGACATCTTCAAAAATGACAGTAGAATCAATTAATTATGAGTTTTATTTGTACAATTTAAATTACAATCGACACGTAGAAGCATTGTAAAGAATAAAATAATTAGAAAAATGACGAAAAGTGTAACACAGATTTTTTTTTCAATTTCAGTTTCATCTGATACAGCGTATTCCAGAATCGGATTTTCGAGGAAAGATATTTTTCTAATAACAAAAGAGTATTTGTCAAATGATTTGGAAGGGGTCATAGAACATTTGGAAAGGTCGTTGACAGAAAAAAGTGGACATACAATTAAAATTCCCTATGATATGAGGCCTACCATTTCGATTTTGTTAACAAAGTTAAGAAGCAAGTATAAGGAAGCAACTCGGCGACAAGGATATTTTTTCAAGAAGAACGAAACGTGGTTAAATACAATAGTATATATTCCGATTGATTCGAAACCTGCAAGTGTGACTAAATCAACAGGCCGACCTGCCACAAAATTTGAAACATTATCTGATAGGTCTAAAAGAGGGAGAACTGAGGAGATTCGTACGAAGTTCAGTCCTGTCGAATTATCGTTCGCCGCGCAAATGAGTCTTCGATCTTCGGGGCACCCAGATGCTGCGAAGATTGTGAAAGACGTCACACTCTCAAGTCCATCCAAGGTGAAAAAATACAAGGCAGGCTTCCTATTTCCAACATCATCGCCATCCTATTATGATGCAAATGAAGGTCTAGGCACTCCTTTTCGACTTGAAATTGTCAAAAGAATCTTACCAGCATTTGAGAAATGGGGCTAAAGGAAAAGGCTTAAACACACTATATCCACCGTATTCAGCTGTTTTGGTAGCAAAAAAAGCTTGCTGCCCTCCAGACGTAACCCTCACTTTTACCGAATCAAAAGTTGAGGTACGGTTGCAAGCTTTGTTAGACCACACTCTTCAACGTGTTCTACTGCTGAAACGAGACGATATTTTACATATGAGTGATTCGGAAATGTCTAATATGGCCCTTATTTGTAAGTGGGGCTTTGACAGAACCTCCGGGCAAAGCATGTATAAAATGAAGTTTTCAGATCCGAGTATTTCAGATGCAACTTTATTTTTCACTTCGCTTGATCCACTGAAACTTGCAGGTGTAAATGAAGAAACTAAAGAAGAAAAGATCTTATGGATTAATCCGAAGCCGTCTTCAAGCCTCTTTTGCAGACCACTGAAGTTAGAATTTACAAAGGAAACAGAGCAAACGTCTTTAAATGAGAAAGCGTATTACGACAAACAGATCGAACAACTCCAGTCATTCGAAACAGTTATTCATGGGAAAGACATTTCCATTAAATACAATTTAAGCATGACCATGGTAGATGGTAAAGTGTGCAATGCTATCACCAACACGAAATCTGCGCAACGGTGCTATCTCTGCAAGGCTACGTCTGCCCAATTTAATAACATTGACGATGTTTTGAAAAAACAAGTTACCGCCGATTATCTGCAGTACGGACTATCAACTCTTCACGCCTGGATTCGATGTTTTGAATGTTGTATTCATTTGGCATACCAAATGAAAACAAAAAAGTGGCAGGCACGTAAAGCAGAAGATAAAGAGGAAAAAGCAATACTGAAAGCCAACATTCAAAAAGCTTTCAAAGAGCAGCTTGGAATTGTAATTGACATGCCGAAACAAGGGTTTGGCAGTACGAATGACGGAAACACCGCTCGACGTTTTTTTGAAAACACTCCAACATCAGCGCTGATAACTGGAGTTTCCGAAGAACTAATCCACCGTTTCCATATAATTTTGCAGACGATTTCGAGCGGACGTCAGATCGACGTTGAAAAGTTTCGAGTATACGCCATAGCAACTGCCAGGCACTACGTGAAAGAATACCCCTGGTACAACATGCCAACAGCAGTCCATAGATTGTTGATTCACGGTCCAGACATTATTTCTTCGGCCATTTTACCCATCGGTCAACTATCGGAGGATGCTCAGGAATCAACCAATAAGTTGATAAAGCAATATCGCCTGAGTTTTTCTCGAAAGTTTTCAAGAGTTAAGACTATGGAAGACGTGTTCAGGAGATTGTTGGCAACGACAGACCCCTACGTTTCTTCCTTACGCAAATCTTCGCCGAAGAAACTGAAGAGTTTGTCGCCAGAAGCCGTTGCCCTCTTAGTTCCTGTGGCGGAAGACTATGAAGATTCAGATGCAGATGCAGATAATGAGGAAACAGTGTTTGAGGATGATGACGATTCAGTTGAAGCAGAAGATGAAAAAGAACAAGAAAATGAAAACTTGTCAATTAAGTTATGAAAAATTTACAAAATAAATAATTGTAATTAAAATGAAATAATTTTTTGTAATATTTTACACCATCTTGTAACCTATATTTGGTCCTTTCTTCGAGTTTTCCACTTTTTTGGTTTATTTTTTAAGCAATTACTACAATAACCCCTAAATACTGACTTTTATATGAATAAAAATATATAAATATAAATAAATAAAAAGACATAGATTTTGACAGCCATCTTGGATCCACCATTTTTAAATTTTTTGAACTCTGTCATGATCAGT
The DNA here is from genome assembly GCF_023898315.1 of Schistocerca nitens. Taxonomy (NCBI): domain Eukaryota; kingdom Metazoa; phylum Arthropoda; class Insecta; order Orthoptera; family Acrididae; genus Schistocerca; species Schistocerca nitens. The sequence continues at coordinate 967,619,531 of NC_064617.1, forward strand.
AACCTCGATAATTCCCTAAAAATTACTTTTATACGTAAAAAATGATAGTAGTGTACATAGAGCCTGCCATCTTGGGTCCGCCATTTTGTTTTTTTTCACTTTTTGATATTATATTCTTAATCAGAAACTCCGTAAACCCTTACATACTAAGTCTGGTACAAATTGAACAACTACTTATATTTTGACCAGCTTTTTGGGATTCTGACCCACTGTGGGCCGGGCTGAGCGACGGCAGGGCGCACGTGATTCGGTTAGGTCCGCGGACATAGCACAGAGGACCTCTGATGCGAAGCTAGTTGCTGGGTGCGAAAATGGGTGACTAGTAAAAATGTTTGTGACGCCATGAAGACGGAGCAGAAGCAGTTGGTTCTTTGAGAAAGAAGGCCGAATCAGAAAGTCATTAGTGTGTTTTAACGTGACGCACTTTCTTGGCGCTATTTTTATGCGAGAAGGAATCACACCATTGGCTAACCGAGTGTTCTTACTCAGCGATTACCGGACATGTACTGTTTGGCGGGAAGAAAAGAGCAGGGGGTACTATTCAGCTAGAATTCAGAGAGTTGGTTGTGGCATGGAGACGCGGATGGGTCAAAGATTTCATCCAGACACCGGGAGGCACAGATATGGTGTGCATCCTCGCAGCTGATCAGCATCCAAAGTTCGTGTTGGCAGAAGCACAACCTTTGCCCTGTGTACCGCAGAGACACAAGGACGACGGCTCCTTTTTCTACGTCTGGTTGTAACACCATAGCTCTAATACTCTACTGATTTTATTTTGCTTTTGTTTAATTTAATGTTACATTGCTGTGCTTCTGTAAATGTGCTTGTTTGAATAGATAACACAAAACTGTATACTCCTTTCTTTGTAAAAACTTTGAGTCATGGTCCGATTCTATGCAATGTAGTATATCTGTCGTTTAAATGCTTTGTCCCATTTGGAGGGAACAAAACTTACTGTATATGATTGTAATTTTGTGTGAATAATTTTTTGTAGAAATGTCAATATGTGCAAATGTTCTGTCTTATTTAATGTACACTCCTGGAAATGGAAAAAAGAACACATTGACACAGGTGTGTCAGACCCACCATACTTGCTCCGGACACTGCGAGAGGGCTGTACAAGCAATGATCACACGCACGGCACAGCGGACACACCAGGAACCGCGGTGTTGGCCGTCGAATGGCGCTAGCTGCGCAGCATTTGTGCACCGCCGCCGTCAGTGTCAGCCAGTTTGCCGTGGCATACGGAGCTCCATCGCAGTCTTTAACACTGGTAGCATGCCGCGACAGCGTGGACGTGAACCGTATGTGCAGTTGACGGACTTGGAGCGAGGGCGTATAGTGGGCATGCGGGAGGCCGGGTGGACGTACCGCCGAATTGCTCAACACGTGGGGCGTGAGGTCTCCACAGTACATCGATGTTGTCGCCAGTGGTCGGCGGAAGGTGCACGTGCCCGTCGACCTGGGACCGGACCGCAGCGACGCACGGATGCACGCCAAGACCGTAGGATCCTACGCAGTGCCGTAGGGGACCGCACCGCCACTTCCCAGCAAATTAGGGACACTGTTGCTCCTGGGGTATCGGCGAGGACCATTCGCAACCGTCTCCATGAAGCTGGGCTACGGTCCCGCACGCCGTTAGGCCGTCTTCCGCTCACGCCCCAACATCGTGCAGCCCGCCTCCAGTGGTGTCGCGACAGGCGTGAATGGAGGGACGAATGGAGACGTGTCGTCTTCAGCGATGAGAGTCGCTTCTGCCTTGGTGCCAATGATGGTCGTATGCGTGTTTGGCGCCGTGCAGGTGAGCGCCACAATCAGGACTGCATACGACCGAGGCACACAGGGCCAACACCCGGCATCATGGTGTGGGGAGCGATCTCCTACACTGGCCGTACACCACTGGTGACCGTCGAGGGGACACTGAATAGTGCACGGTACATCCAAACCGTCATCGAACCCATCGTTCTACCATTCCTAGACCGGCAAGGGAACTTGCTGTTCCAACAGGACAATGCACGTCCGCATGTATCCCGTGCCACCCAACGTGCTCTAGAAGGTGTAAGTCAACTACCCTGGCCAGCAAGATCTCCGGATCTGTCCCCCATTGAGCATGTTTGGGACTGGATGAAGCGTCGTCTCACGCGGTCTGCACGTCCAGCACGAACGCTGGTCCAACTGAGGCGCCAGGTGGAAATGGCATGGCAAGCCGTTCCACAGGACTACATCCAGCATCTCTACGATCGTCTCCATGGGAGACTAGCAGCCTGCATTGCTTCGAAAGGTGGATATACACTGTACTAGTGCCGACATTGTGCATGCTCTGTTGCCTGTGTCTATGTGCCTGTGGTTCTGTCAGTGTGATCATGTGATGTATCTGACCCCAGGAATGTGTCAATAAAGTTTCCCCTTCCTGGGACAATGAATTCACGGTGTTCTTATTTCAATTTCCAGGAGTGTATTTGGTTGCTGTTATGTAAACTGCTGATCCTCACTTAGGGTTATTAGTTAGTTTGTATGTAAAAGGTGTAGTGGTTCCCCTCGGGAACAGAACTGTGTTGCGCGTGCAAATTGTGGTTGGCCTAGGTAGAAAAGGTGGAACAAGAGTCAGTCAGGGACGAGCTACGAGTCGGGGACGAGCTACTAAACTGTGCACTGTCATGTAAAAGATGCATATTGTGCTGGTTCCGACAGAGGCTTTTCTGCTACTTTCAAATGCCTCGGATGGATGGATAAATAGCTGGAACGATTCTGGATTTGGTATTCATCATCGCCACCAAGAAGGGCCAGAGTCCAGCAATTCTGCCTCCGAATCCACCTACCAACATGCAGTTGCCATCACGTTGCGCAATCACTGTAACGTAATACTATAATGATGTACAGTGAAGGATCAGCTTGATGGATGTGCTAATGTGCTCAAATATAAGGTAATTTATATCTGAATTTATGTACCTACCTTGATTTTTCTCCATATCATAACACCTCTCAGGTTCCTCTCCGATTGAACTAAAGTGATTACCGAGTGTCCTTACTGAAAGTACATTAAAACCCAGTTTTCTAATTAATGCCTCTTGAACATAGTAAAGAGAAAGTTAAAGTTAATGTGGCAAGAGAGTGAGTTAAAGTTAATGATGCTTGCTGAAAATATTCCTATTAAAACTGCTTATTAAAGTGCTGTTGCCAACTTCAAAATTAAAAGTTCTTAAGACTGAGGCTTATAAAGTAAATGATCACATTACTGCCTGTTGTAAATCGCAGAAAGTGAGTCAGTATCTTACATATATGTTAATTTTGTGTCTCGCTGTAGTAAAAGTGGAAAGCTGCAGTTGTGAAACGTTATATACTCATGTTTGCTAAGTGTTTGTCTCTCTTGTGTATTAGAAGTGTATATTAATAGTATAAAAGGATCCACAGTTTGTCTATTGTGTTAGTGCTCGGTAATAAGCAACGGAAAGACCACTAATTATAAAAACCATAATTTCTTTAAGCCCTGAAAGTAATAGTGTGTTTCGGTATCTCTTATAATTTTGCACATAGTTTGTGCTGCTCTATTAGTCTCAATCTTACCGTAAACATATGTATGTGTCAGAGTTCACTGCACTCGCGTGTGACAAAGTATAGGTTGTGTTTATCCATTAAAGTCACTAATAACTATTTTCTTGAACGAGAATATTAATCATTCTCTTGCCTAGTTAGGCTGGCGACCGTTTTCGTTATCCGTTAAACAGTGCAGATAGGCAAAATTTTGTTTGTTACTGTTCAAATATTTACGTAATTCTGACTTTCATTTCCGATAAGCCACCTCCGTTAGGAACAACACGGTCAACATAACAAAATTCCTCTCAGAGGGTAACACTGCTCTGTTGCTTTATACCATTATTACTCTAACACAATAATTCTGTTTGCAAACTGCCTCCAGTTCCGAGGTTATGGTAGAGCAGTAGCAGGTAGGAGTGTTATATGGTGTAGAATATTGAAGGTGAGCGTTATTTGCAGCATCGGCGTTGCAGGACAACCCTTGGTCTGCATTGTGGTTATCTGTTTCAAGTCTAGCATTGCTTTAGTAGACGCATGCATTCTCCAATCTAACTGTGAGGGCGACAGTTATTGTACTCGTTGGAATGCTCGTGAGTAATTTTAGAACGTCAGTTTGCTTCTAAAGGGCACGTTCTCATTTGGCTTCAAGTAACGCTGTAAACCCACAGGTTTACTTAGTATAAATCACCTAGGGCACATTTTGTTGTATAAGCTGACATTCTTTTATAGTCAGATGCATTTATGTGTAGTTTTAACTAAATAAATTAATGTCTTTACGTATAACTCGTTTCCGTTAACCCCTTTCATTAATATCAAACTTAATGCTGCGCTATTCTCCTCTTCGGGATCCACAGCTAGGGCCATAAACTCTTCGCGCTAGTCTTCCCGTTGTGCACAATAATTTCACCTCGGGTGATATAGACGTGTCCGGCTCATGATTAACTTCCTGTGTCAGGGTAACACTTTGTGACATGCATGGACTTTTCCAGCTTCAGGGGAACAAACAGCCTTTACTGAGACGACGCTCTTACTTGCCACGTAGGTCACAAGAATTATAGTTAAACACTAAAAGAAAATATCTTTAATGGAAAATTCGAGACGACAATTAGAATGGCTAAGCGACCTGTGCAATTAACTTGTACATACTTTTCGTAAACACAGGCATAGACATTAAATACGCAAACAGGGGAACAGACATTAAAAGAAATTCCGAGAATGTTATAAAGCGTTATTACAAATGACTGATTGGGCTTCGATGTTTTGTGGCTTCTAATATGTAGTGCCCACGTGTTTGTACTGACAACCAATGAAAAAGGCACATTTTAAAGTTTTGTTAATGTTAGCCGGCCGGAGTGGCCGAGCGGTTCTAGGCGCTTCAGTTTGGAACCGTGCGACCGCTACGGTCGCAGGTTCGAATCCTGCCTCGGGCATGGGCGTGTGTGATGTCCTTAGGTTAGTTAGGTTTAAGTAGTTCTAAGTTCTAGGGGACTGATGACCTCAGAAGTTAAGTCCCATAGTGCTCAGAGCCATTTGAACCATTTTTTTTGTTAATGTTATTCAAGATTTCACTGCGATTCATCTGGCGACAGGGTGATAAAAGTTTGGAAATTGACGACTAATCAACAGAAAGCTTTTTGTCTGTTGCAATATAAGCAGACCGAGTCTCTCACTACCGTACAGTGTGGATTCCGAATACAGCACAGTGTACAGGCACCAACCCAGCAAAGTATTATAGGTTGTTAACGACAGTTCAAGGACACAGGTTGCCCCTCTAAATGAAAAGATCCAGAGGAAACTGTGGAGAGTCTCAGAAAGGCATTCCTTTGCAGCCCGAACAGGTCGTGAAAGTCACTAACTAGGCATTTCACACGCAACAGTGTGGGCTGATTCTGCGCAAGCGATAATATCAGAAACCATACCACATGCAGCTGCTCCCCTGAGGTCATCAGTCCCCTAGAACTTACAAGGGGAGGCCGCCAATTGTGAAATTCAGGTTCGATTCATACTGCGCATAATAAAAGCTCATGGCCAGAGGTGTAATGTGGCAAAGCACCAAGATGCACTTCTCAGCCGTTGTCGAGAAAATCGACAGTTAAAAGAAACCGTTTCGGTGAAATACTCTCTGCGATTTATCATTTTTCTACAATGTCGTGGCGCAGCGGTAAGCGCTCGGGTTCGTAATCCGAGGGTCGCCGGATCGAATCTCGCTCCATGTAATTTTTTTTTATTATTAGTTTTTTGTAATTCAAACATTAATGAATTGCTCATGCATGTTGGTGAAGGCGGATCGCTCTCCAATTGTACCGCCTCCATTTTTCCGTTAATAGGATGTACCAAAGCTCTCCCGTCCGCACTGATTTTCGACGATGTTATAAGTTGCGCTAGGGACCGCATCTACCTTCTTTCGAAGTTAGCAGGTAACTACGCTGTTATGCGGCGGCTCGTTTCGGCCCATTCAACATCTGTCCTTCAAGTGTAACGAGCGAGTAACGGAGTTTATATTTCATACCTGCCACAGCAAATTTGTGTTCATGGGGTCTCTATTCTAATTCGAATGTTTGACTTACGCTATACGTATTCGTTTCGGAATATCGTTTCTACGTCTTCCGTTAACTATACGTGGTTAACATTATGAAGACAATTAATAACATTTGTGAAATACAACTTTGTTTGCGGAAGACAAACGACTTACAACAACTTATTATATGCATAATTGTTGCAACTGATTCCGGGAATTATATATATATATATATATATATATATATATATATATATATATATATATATATATATATATATATATATGTGTGTGTGTGTGTGTGTGTGTGTAATGTGGCAAAGCACCAAGATGCACTTCTCAGCCGTTGTCGAGAAAATCGACAGTTAAAAGAAACCGTTGCGGTGAAATACTCTCTACGAGTAACACTTTTCTACGACCACGACGCTGTAGAAAATTACTAATCGTAGAGAGTATTTCAACGCAACGGTTTCTTTTAACTGTCGATTTTCTCGACAACGGCTGAGAAGTGCATCTTGGTGCTTTGCCACATTACACCTCTGGCCATGAGCTTTTATTATGCGCAGTATGAATCGAATCTGAATTTCACAATTGGCGGCCTCCCCTTGTTAGAACTACTTAAACCTAACCACACTAAAGACATCACACACATCCATGCCCGAGACAAGATTCGAACCTGCGACCGTAGCGGTCGCGCGGTTCCAGACTGTAACGCCTAGAACCGCTCGGCCACAGCGGCTGGCGAGCTGGTGTTCACTGATGAGGCGACGTTCCTCACCAAATCCTCATATGGGACACTGAAATTCTACATCTACGTTTACATCTACATAGACACTCCGCAAGCCACCATACGATGCATGGCGGAGGAACCCTGTACCACTACTAGTCATTTCCTTTCTTGTTCCACTCGCAAATACAGCGAGGGAAAAACGACTGTCTGTATGTCTGTCTGTATGTGCCCTCATTTCTCGAATGTTATCTTTGTGGTTCAAATGGTTCAAAGGGCTCTGAGCACTATGGGACTCAACTTCTGAGGTCATTAGTCCTCTAGAACTTAGAACTAGTTAAACCTAACTAACCTAAGGACATCACGCACATCCATGCCCGCGGCAGGATTCGAACCTGCGACCGTAGCGGTCTCGCGGTTCCAGACTGCAGCGCCTAGAACCGCACGGCCACTTCGTCCGGCCCCTTGTGGTTCTTACGCCCAATGTACGAGGGCTGCAACTTAAATAGTGGCAACTATTTATTCACACTTGTTACTGTCCTTCAAAGTAGTCACCAGCGTCGTGTAGGACCCGTTGCCAGCGATGTGAAAGGCGTGTTATATCGTTAGCAGAGCCTGTTCTGTTGATGGTGCGAAAGGACCGGTCAACTGCCTGTCGAATCTCTGGAACAGTTCTGAAGCGAATGCCACGAAGTGGTTCCTTCATCTTCGAAATCAAATCAAAGTCACAAGGACTTACGGCCGGGGAGTATGGTGGATGGTACAGTACTTCACAGTCCCATTGACCGAACAGAGAAGCCACAGCTTGCGCTGTATGCGGCCGCGCATTTCCGTGCAAAAGGATGGGTGAGTTGTGCAGAAAGAGCCGCCGCTTCTTTCGCATAGCTGGTCGCAGGTGATGGTCCAAAATCGAACAGTAATACTGTGCACTGACGGTCTGCCGTGTAGCAACGTAATGCGTTAGGATAAAAAGCTGTGGCTGCTCGGTTCGGTCGATGGGACTGGGAAGTACTGTACCATCCACCATACTCCCCGGACTTAAGTCCTTGTTACTTTGATTTGATTCCGAAGATGAAGGAACCACTTCGTGGCATTCGCTTCAGAACTGTTCCAGAGATTCGACAGACAGTAGAGCGCTCCATTCGCACCATCAACAGAACAGGCTCTGCTAACGGTATTCTACGCCTTCCACATCGCTGGTAACGGGTTCTATACAACGCTGGTAACTATTTTGAAGGACAGTAATTGATGCAAACATTCTTTTGTAGCGGTTGTGAATAAATAAACTCCTGGAAATTGAAATAAGAACACCGTGAATTCATTGTCCCAGGAAGGGGAAACTTTATTGACACATTCCTGGGGTCAGATACATCACATGATCACACTGACAGAACCACAGGCACATAGACACAGGCAACAGAGCATGCACAATGTCGGCACTAGTACAGTGTATATCCACCTTTCGCAGCAATGCAGGCTGCTATTCTCCCATGGAGACGATCGTAGAGATGCTGGATGTAGTCCTGTGCAACGGCTTGCCATGCCATTTCCACCTGGCGCCTCAGTTGGACCAGCGTTCGTGCTGGACGTGCAGACCGCGTGAGACGACGCTTCATCCAGTCCCAAACATGCTCAATGGGGGACAGATCCGGAGATCTTGCTGGCCAGGGTAGTTGACTTACACCTTCTAGAGCACGTTGGGTGGCACGGGATACATGCGGACCTGCATTGTCCTGTTGGAACAACAAGTTCCCTTGCCGGTCTAGGGATGGTAGAACGATGGGTTCGATGACGGTTTGGATGTACCGTGCACTATTCATTGTCCCCTCGACGATCACCAGTGGTGTACGGCCAGTGTAGGAGATCGCTCCCCACACCATGATGCCGGGTGTTGGCCCTGTGTGCCTCGGTCGTATGCAGTCCTGATTGTGGCGCTCACCTACACGGCGCCAAACACGCATACGACCATCATTGGCACCAAGGCAGAAGCGACTCTCATCGCTGAAGACGACACGTCTCCATTCGTCCCTCCATTCACGCCTGTCGCGACACCACTGGAGGCGGGCTGCACGATGTTGGGGCGTGAGCGGAAGACGGCCTAACGGTGTGCGGGACCGTAGCCCAGCTTCATGGAGACGGTTGCGAATGGTCCTCGCCGATACCCCAGGAGCAACAGTGTCCCTAATTTGCTGGGAAGTGGCGGTGCGGTCCCCTACGGCACTGCGTAGGATCCTACGGTCTTGGCGTGCATCCGTGCGTCGCTGCGGTCCGGTCCCAGGTCGACGGGCACGTGCACCTTCCGCCGACCACTGGCGACAACATCGATGTACTGTGGAGACCTCACGCCCCACGTGTTGAGCAATTCGGCGGTACGTCCACCCGGCCTCCCGCATGCCCACTATACGCCCTCGCTCAAAGTCCGTCAACTGCACATACGGTTCACGTCCACGCTGTCGCGGCATGCTACCAGTGTTAAAGACTGCGATGGAGCTCCGTATGCCACGGCAAACTGGCTGACACTGACGGCGGCGGTGCACAAATGCTGCGCAGCTAGCGCCATTCGACGGCCAACACCGCGGTTCCTGGTGTGTCCGCTGTGCCGTGCGTGTGATCATTGCTTGTACAACCCTCTCGCAGTGTCCGGAGCAAGTATGGTGGGTCTGACACACCGGTGTCAATGTGTTCTTTTTTCCATTTTCAGGAGTGTAGTTGCCACTATTTAAGTTCCAACCCTCGTATACTGGCGGCAGTAAAATCGTTCGGCAGTCAGTTTCAGATTCCTGTTCTCTAAATTTTCTCAATAGTGTTTCTCGAAATGAATGTCGCAGTCCCCCCAGGGATTTCAGTTTGCTTCCCTGAAGCATCTCCATAACATGTGTTGTTCGAAGCTACTGGTAACAAATCTAGCAGCCCGCCTCACAACTGCTTGAATGTCTTCCTTCAATCCGACCTGGTACGGATCCCAAACACTCGAGAAGTACTCAAGAATAGGTCGCATCAGCGTCCTAGCGCCCTACATGCGTTCTCCTTTATAGGTGAACCACTCTTTCCTAAAATTCTCCCAATAAACAGAAGTCGACCGTTCACCTTTCCTACCACAGTTCCCACATGCTCCTTTCATTTCATGTCGCTTTGCAACGTTACGCCCAGGTATTTGAACGACTTAACAGGACACCAGTAATACTGTAACCGAGGATTACATGTTTGTTCTTCCTACTCAGCCGCATTAACTTACATTTTTCTACATTTAGACCTAGCTGCCATCCATCAGACGAACTAGGAATTATGTCTAAGCCTTTTTGTATCTTCCTACACTCACTCAAGTTCGACACCTTATTTTACACCACGGCATCATCAGCAAACAACCGCAGACTGCTGCTGCCCATCCTGTCTGCCAAATCATTTATGTATATTGAGAACAACAGCGGTGCTATCTGTGGTGTCACCGCCAGACACCACACTTGCTAGGTGGTAGCCTTTAAATCGGCCGCGGTCCAGTGGTATACGTCGGACCCGCGTGTCGCCACTGTCAGTGATTGCAGACCGAACGCCGCCACACGGCAGGTCTAGAGAGACGTCCTAGCACTCGCCCCAGTTGTACAGCAGACTTTGCCAGAGATGGATCAATGACAAATACGCTCTCATTTGCCGAGACGATAGTTAGCATAGCCTTCAGCTACGTCATTTGCTACGACCTAGCAAGGCGCCATTACCAGTTTATATTGAGATTGTAATTATGTATCATCAAGAGCGATGTTCTCCAATTATGGATTAAAGTTAAGTATTCCAAAAGCTATGTACTATTTTTGGCTACTATAACTCCTTTAATTGTTCCAGACCTCACGCCAGTCTGCGTGAGCTTAAACGCGTGCCTTTCGGCCTCCTCTAGCAACACGGTGTTGGCTCTTCTGCCAACACATCACTATCACACTTCCTTGAGTCACTGCTGACGATACCCTTATCTCTGATGAACATTCGTGTTACCACAAGTTTTATAAGTTTTCCCACACAAGTTGCAAGGCACGGGTTTGTTATTGCCTTGCTCTGAAAAAAAATTTTCCAGACTACTGACATAGTTGTTGAGGAAACTAAATCAACTCGAAGCCAAACCAAACACTGTTATTAAAACGTTAACACTTGTAGCACACACTCACAGGCACACATGTAACAACGTGGGGTCCATGTGGCACACTGCACTGACATTGTGTTCAGTACAATCATATACCAGTACAGTTCGTCATGTTGCGATAACTAGCTAACAACAGCGGAGCACCTCAACAACTAAAGACGTAGCTGGTGTGTGTGTTTAAGGCACTGCATAACTGGCTTCGCCGTTCGTCAATAGAAGGCATGCGCCATGCGTTATGCTACAATGAGTTGCGCCGTTCTTGGGTGTTGGGAATATTGTTCCTGCCAGACGTACCTGACAAATGACGAGCCAGCAGAAGGAAAATGGCTGACGACAGAGAAGTAGTTTTATTCATCCTTAGCTCTCTTTTTACAAGGATATAGGACATGTCAAAGTATTTACAAGTTTAGACCAATTTAAAATAAGCTAATTCGTATACATATACATTTGCAGGCTTCTAGTTAGAGACTATCGTTAAATTTTACTCCTGGTATACAATACTTTTTTTACAAGTAACTTACTAAATAATGTAATGACAAGTAACTTACTAAATAATGTAATGCCACACTGTTCACTCATATCTCACTATCAGTCACACACTATACACACATTGTTTCATAACACTTCACTCGCTACACACACACACACACACACACACACACACACACACACACACACACACACACACACCTGTGATCTCTGGGACATTTTTCCTGCCACAACTTCCCATTTGATATCCTGGAAAACTGAGTCAGCATCCCTCTATAATGAGTGAGATGTTGAGCTCAGAAAGAGGAAGAGATGTTAGTGTTGTGCTATGCGTAGCTTGGGGATAAGTATTTATAGAAAAGGAATAAAAAAGAAGGGAAAAACCATAGTGTGAAGGTGTTATGTGGAATATTGCATTATTATTTATTTGTGTAACATTTTTTTACCAAACCCCTACTCTGTTTTATCTAAGTAATCCTTCAATGTATAAAATGTATTGCATAACAGGTACTTTTTAGCTACCTTTATAAATAACTGAATTTTGGGAATTTCTTTAATGTCTTTTGGTAGTCTATTGTACAGTTTTATTCCTTGGTAGAAAATGCTGTTTTGAGTTTTATGTTTACTTTTTCTTGGTAAATGTAAGTTCAGTCTATCTCTTGTTGCATGGTCATGGACAGAACTGTTTGTGCAGTAATTACCAATGATATTTTTGATGTGTACAACTGACTGGTAAATGTATTCACACGGTGCAGTTAAAATCCCCAGTGTTTTGAACAGATCTTTACAATGAGCTCGACTACTATTTTTGGTTATAATTCTTATGGCTCTTTTCTCGAGTTTGAAAATTGTGTTCATATTTTGAGCATTTGTTCCCCAAAACAGAATGCCATAGCTAAGAATTGAGTGTACATATGAATAGTACGTAACTAAAGGACACTGCATGTTACACACTGATGATAGGATTCTAAGGGCATAACATGCTGACATCCTATTTGCAATACCTTTGTGTGTTCACACCACTTCAACTGAGAATCAACATTCATTCCTAGAAATCGGCTTCTTGGGAATGAAACAGTTCTCATATGTTTCCTGAGAATGAAATATTGTACTCACAATAAACATCTGAGACAACAGAGTCTATTTTCCATTAAATACCAGTGCAGTAATGTGTGTGATTTTTGTGCCAAGTGTAAGTTACTTTTACATTCTGTCTATCTTTCCTTGATCCAGGCGATCAGAGGGTAAGAGAAGTGCACATTCTGTCTCATAGATGTGAGCGGGGAGTGATAATTTCCACCATTCTCATAAAGTTCTGTCTCCAAATGTGGGCATTTTGCGTCTTGTACCTGTCATTTGCAATGGTAGAATTGACACAAGGAAGTAACAAGCTTTCGTGAATATGCAATACAGATACATTCTTGTTCAAATCCGGTATTCATTTGTAGTACTGAATATAAAATTAAATTAAGCTCATTGTAAGAATTTTACTATCAGATTCCAAAGATTGGTAATAGTTGGAATGGTAAACAAATCTATTGATGAGAGCTATAGTGTCTATGAGTCAAGAAAAAACAGATAATAATATAGCTTTCGATAGTAAGTATTAAATATCGATTAATCGATAACTCGGACACCGACGATATATATGGATATTATTTTGGAGAAATATCGATATTCTGATGTGTCGCTATTTTTTGCCAATCTCTGCCTGGAGTACAGGGGGCTGTGTTCGGGATGATTTGGAACTCTTCAGCTGGCGCCATAGGTGTCCTGACCTTACAGTTTAAAGAGGGGCAGCAGCCTTTTCAGTAGTTGCAGGGGCAACAGTCTAGATGACTGACTGATCTGGTCTTGTAACACTAACCAAAATGGCCCTGCTGTGCTGGTACTGCGAACGGTTGAAAGCAAGGGGAAACTACAGCCGTAATTTTTCCCGAGGGCATGCAGCTCTACTGTATGGTTAAATGATGATGACGTCCTCTTGGGTAAAATATTCCGGAGGTAATATAGTCCCCCATTCGGATCTCCGGGCGGGGACTACTCAAGAGGACGTCGTTATCAGGAGAAAGAAAACGGGCGTTCTACGGATCGGGGCGTGAAATGTCAGATCCCTTAATCGGGCAGGTAGGTTAGAAAATTTAAAAAGGGAAATGGATAGGTTAAAGTTAGATATAGTGGGAATTAGTGACGTTCGGTGGCAGGAGGAACAAGACTTTTGGTCACGTGATTACAGGGTTATAAATACAAAATCAAATAGGGGTAATGCAGGAGTAGGTTTAATAATGAATAAACAAATAGGAGTGCGGGTTAGCTACTACAAACAGCATAGTGAACGCATTATTGTGGCCAAGATAGACACTAAGCCCACGCCTACTACAGTAGTACAAGTTTATATGCCAACTAGCTCTGCAGATGACGAAGAAATTGAAGAAATGTATGATGAAATAAAAGAAATTATTCAGGTAGTGAAGGGAGATGAAAATTTAATAGTGATGGGTGACTGGAATTCGGTAGTAGGAAAAGGGAGAGAAGGTAACGTAGTAGGTGAATATGGATTGGGGGTAAGAAATGAAAGAGGAAACCGCCTAGTAGAATTTTGCACAGAGCATAACTTAATCATAGCTAACACTTGGTTCAAGAATCATAAAAGGAGGTTGTATACATGGAAGAAGCCTGGAGATACTAAAAGGTATCAGATAGTTTATATAATGGTAAGACAGAGATTTAGGAACCAGGTTTTAAATTGTAAGACATTTCCAGGGGCAGATGTGGATTCTGACCACAATCTATTGGTTATGAACTGTAGATTAAAACTGAAGAAACTGCAAAAAGGCGGGAATTTAAGGAGATGGGACCTGGATAAACTGACTAAACCAGAGGTTGTATAGAGTTTCACGGAGCGCGTAAGGGAACAAATGGCAGGAATGGGGGAAAGAAATACAGTAGAAGAAGAATGGGTAGCTTTGAGGGATGAAATAGTGAAGGCAGTAGAGGATCAAGTAGGTAAAAAGACGAGGGCTAGTAGAAATCCTTGGGTAACAGAAGAAATATTGAATTTAATTGATGAAAGGAGAAAATATAAAAATGCAGTACATGAAGCAGGCAAAAAGGAATACAAACGTCTCAAAAATGAGATCGACAGGAAGTGCAAAATGGCTAAGCAGGGATGGTCAGAGGATAGATGTAAGGATGTAGAGGCTTATCTCACTAGGGGTAAGATAGATACTGTCTACAGGAAAATTAAAGAGACCTTTGGAGAAAAGAGAACCACTTGTATGAATATCAAGAGCTCAGATGGAAACTCAGTTCTAAGCAAAAAAGGGAAAGCAGAAAGGTGGAAGGAGTATATAGAGGGTCTATACAAGGGCGATGTACTTGAGGACAATATTATGGAAATGGAAGAGGCTGTAGATGAAGATGAAATGGGAGATATGATACTGCGTGAAGAGTTTGACAGAGCACTGAAAGACCTGAGTCGAAACAAGGCCCCGGGAGGAGACAACATTCCATTAGAACTACTGATGGCCTTGGGAGAGCCAGTCATGACAAAACTCTACCATCTGGTGAGCAAGATGTATGAAACAGGCGAAATACCCTCAGACTTCAAGAAGAATATAATAATTCCAATCCCAAAGAAAGCAGGTGTTGACAGATGTGAAAATTATCGAACTATCAGTTTAATAAGTCACGGCTGCAAATACTAACGGGAATTCTTTACAGACGAATGGAAAAACTGGTAGAAGCTGACCTCGGGGAAGATCAGTTTGGATTCCGTAGAAATATTGGAACACGTCAGGCAATACTGACCCTACGACTTATCTTAGAAGCTAGATTAAGGAAAGGCAAACCTACGTTTCTAGCATTTGTAGACTTAGAGAAAGCTTTTGACAATGTTGACTAGAATACTCTCTTGCAAATTCTGAAGGTGGCGGAGGTAAACTACATGGAGCGTAAGGCTATTTACAATTTGTACAGAAACCATATGGCAGTTACAAGAGTCGAGGGGCATGAAAGGGAGGCAGTGGTTGGGAAGGGAGTGAGACAGGATTGTAGCCTCTCCCCGATGTTATTCAATCTGTATATTGAGCAAGCAGTGAAGGAACCAAAAGTAAAATTCGGAGTACGTATTAAAATCCATGGAGGAGAAATAAAAACTTTGAGGTTCGGCGATGACATTGTAATTCTGTCAGAGACAGCAAAGGACTTGGAAGAGCAGTTGAACGGAATGGACAGTGTCTTGAAAGGAGGATATAAGACGAACATCAACAAAAGCAAAACGAGGATAATGGAATGTAGTCGAATTAAGTCGGTCGATGTTGAGGGTATTAGATTAGGAAATGAGACACTTAAAGTAGTAAAGGAATTTTGCTATTTGGGGAGCAAAATGACTGATGATGGTCGAAGTAGAGAGGATATAAAATGTAGACTGGCAATGGGAAGGAAAGCGTTTCTGAAGAAGAGAAATTTGTTAATATCGAGTATAGATTTAAGTGTGAGGAAGTGGTGCTACAGAAGAATGCTGAATATTAGATGGGTAGATCACATAACTGATGAGGAGGTGTTGAATAGTATTGGGGAGAAGAGAAGTTTGTGGCACAACGTGACTAGAAGAAGGGATCGGTTGGTACCGACATGTTCTGAGGCATCAAGGGATCACCAATTTAGTATTGGAGGGCAGCGTGGAGGGTAAAACTCGTATAGGGAGACCAAGAGATGAATACACCAAGCAGATTCAGAAGGATGTAGGTTGCAGTAGGTACTGGGAGATGAAGAAGCTTGCACAGGATAGAGTAGCATGGAGAGCTGCATCAAACCAGTCTCAGGACTGAAGACCACAACAACAACAACAAGTCTAGGGGACTGATGACCTCAGATGTTAAGTGCCATAGTGCTTCGAGCCATTTGAATCTTTTTTATACAAGATGCCAAGATGCGAAATGTTGTAAATAGATCAGCCACCTCTGCCAAAAACAATGGCTGTTACACGTGTGGACATCAAGTTGAATAGAGCGTAGATGACTGATACGAGTACATCAGTCACTGCTGCTTGAATTCTGTGCCATAGTTCATCAACCGTAGTGGCTGTCGAGTGGTAGTGGGCCATTCTACTGAAATACATAAACAAATGTTTTCACTGGGTGAGATATCCAGAGTAAGTGACAGACAGGGCAACAGTCGAATACCCTATGTATCCAGGTATATCAGGAGAGCAAGCGTATCGTGCAGCCTTGCATGATCTTGTTGAAAAATAACATCACGGATACCTCGAAGATACGATACAGCCACGGGCCTTAACATGTCGGAAATGTACGACGGCTGTTCAAAAAGTATCAGACTTTTATTTATAAAATCAGTCTTTTATCACATACAATTGTTTGGCACTAGTCAACTTCAGAGTGGTCCCCTTCAGCTTCTACACACCAGTCCCAACGCTGCTGCCACTGCCGGAAGCGTCGCTAGAAAGCGTCTTTTGAAGTGGTGTGGTGCGCAGCTGCTCTAGGCTGTTCTGCATAACGTCTTCCCCGTTCTAAAATCTGGTCCCTTTCAGAGTCTTTTTCAGTTTGTGGAAAAGCTAGATCCATCCTGCGGCACCATTTACTGTTGCCCCAAGTGCTGGCCCAAAATGACGATGACGAATGTAATTTGGCATTGTTCGTTCTGTTTGGAACCTCGACTCATGGATAGTTCTATCGTGACGCTGAAGGCGGAACCGGGATTCGCCTCAAAAGACGACCTGGGCCACTCCTGTGTCCAGTGCCGATAATGCGCACACTGCTGACAGCAATCCTCCGTCTACCTTCCTTGTGGAGGACAGCTGCAACAGTTTGAAAGGTCCCCTTTGAAAATTAAGAATTACAGTGCTGGAAAACTTCCACGTTATTTGATACATAAACAGCTGAGTAAAACTGAACGTACTCAGACAGTTTTACCTGTACTTATTCTGATCATCACTAAACTGACTCAAAATATTTTGTTTTTTAGTGCAACGCAATCTGACTTTCAATAATCCCTGTAAAAGAATGGCCCTGGCTAACAATAACCTATACCTTTCACGAATCACTTACCTCGCAAAAATCTTCGTTACTCGAACTACTGCAATACTGCCAGCTAAATATAAGATTCTAACTATTGAAGGCACTAACTACTGGTAGGTGTAGCAAGCAAATGAAAGATTTTGACAGGGAACAAAGAATTTATTTACCTTAATAGCGTTCAAAAGTCATTATACTGTATATACACTCCTGGAAATTGAAATAAGAACACCGTGAATTCATTGTCCCAGGAAGGGGAAACTTTATTGACACATTCCTGGGGTCAGATACATCACATGATCACACTGACAGAACCACAGGCACATAGACACAGGCAACAGAGCATGCACAATGTCGGCACTAGTACAGTGTATATCCACCTTTCGCAGCAATGCAGCCTGCTATTCTCCCATGGAGACGATCGTAGAGATGCTGGATGTAGTCCTGTGGAACGGCTTGCCATGCCATTTCCACCTGGCGCCTCAGTTGGACCAGCGTTCGTGCTGGACGTGCAGACCGCGTGAGACGACGCTTCATCCAGTCCCAAACGTGCTCAATGGGGGACAGATCCGGAGATCTTGCTGGCCAGGGTAGTTGACTTACACCTTCTAGAGCACGTTGGGTGGCACGGGATACATGCGGACGTGCATTGTCCTGTTGGAACAGCAAGTTCCCTTGCCGGTCTAGGAATGGTAGAACGATGGGTTCGATGACGGTTTGGATGTACCGTGCACTATTCAGTGTCCCCTCGACGATCACCAGTGGTGTACGGCCAGTGTAGGAGATCGCTCCCCACACCATGATGCCGGGTGTTGGCCCTGTGTGCCTCGGTCGTATGCAGTCCTGATTGTGGCGCTCACCTGCACGGCGCCAAACACGCATACGACCATCATTGGCACCAAGGCAGAAGCGACTCTCATCGCTGAAGACGACACGTCTCCATTCGTCCCTCCATTCACGCCTGTCGCGACACCACTGGAGGCGGGCTGCACGACGTTGGGGCGTGAGCGGAAGACGGCCTAACGGTGTGCGGGACCGTAGCCCAGCTTCATGGAGACGGTTGCGAATGGTCCTCGCCGATACCCCAGGAGCAACAGTGTCCCTAATTTGCTGGGAAGTGGCGGTGCGGTCCCCTACGGCACTGCGTAGGATCCTACGGTCTTGGCGTGCATCCGTGCGTCGCTGCGGTCCCGTCCCAGGTCGACGGGCACGTGCACCTTCCGCCGACCACTGGCGACAACATTGATGTACTGTGGAGACCTCACGCCCCACGTGTTGAGCAATTCGGCGGTACGTCCACCCGGCCTCCCGCATGCCCACTATACGCCCTCGCTCAAAGTCCGTCAACTGCACATACGGTTCACGTCCACGCTGTCGCGGCATGCTACCAGTGTTAAAGACTGCGATGGAGCTCCGTATGCCACGGCAAACTGGCTGACACTGACGGCGGCGGTGCACAAATGCTGCGCAGCTAGCGCCATTCGACGGCCAACACCGCGGTTCCTGGTGTGTCCGCTGTGCCGTGCGTGTGATCATTGCTTGTACAGCCCTCTCGCAGTGTCCGGAGCAAGTATGGTGGGTCTGACACACCGGTGTCAATGTGTTCTTTTTTCCATTTCCAGGAGTGTATTTCAACAATGAGTCTAACCAGCCACAGAGTGCACACAGCGCAGTCAGCGATTTTCAAACAGAGCACTACATCGCATTACCAACATCTGAACAGCCTACTTACAATTTGACATCATGCTGGCAAGTCACGGTGCTCCAGGAGTCGTCGCACTGTCCATGTGGAAACTTTTCTCGTTGGTAATAATACCATTTCCCAGCTCTGTGGTTATATATTCCAGACATTTGTCCCCTTGGTGGCTAGTCCCACGGGGTTGCTGAAACCCTTATGACGTTGGGAATGGCCTTCCTGAACCCACTGATTCCTTATACGCGTAACAGTCTTTGATCCCGCCCAACTTGAGCAGTAATGTCATAGAACGATAAACCAGTGTGCGATTTGCAGGGGGGGATGGGGGGGATTTCCCCCCTTCTGCATCAGACAATCCCCTCCTCTGGTTTTAGTTTATGCATCCCAACCTGGGATGTTTATTTCCCACGCACTGGAGCAAGACTTTACATATAATTTAAATTTGTGGAGCCGAACACTGAAAGTTTACTATTAATACTACTAATATGTTTGCTTATCAATTTTGAAAAAGTGTTATGTAGTAGTTAAGCATTTCAAAACATTTAGAACTAAATGGCAAGAGGACGTACGCCACACTTCCATAGCATGCCACAATGTTGCAAGATGTCGCCCCAGCGTAAACGAGGCTTTACAGCCAGGTCTGTATTGTATGTTGGATGTGATGTGTTGCGTACGAAACTAAAACCTGCAATCAGATCCAAACGTCGTGGAAAACTGTGAAGAGGTGTGATCCTGCAGCAAGGTAACGCTCACCCACATTCTGCCAAACGGACAGCCGACGCAATAAAGGAGTTGAGATTCGAGGTGCTGGAACATCCACCAAACAGTCCAGACCTGGCTCCAAGCGATTTTCACATGTTTGGACCCTTAACGGAAGCACTACAGGGAAGAAGAATTGAAAGTGATGAAGACGTCATTGCTGCGGTGCAAAATTGGTTACAGATGCAACCGATAAAAATATTTTATGATGAAATAAAAAAAAACTTGTAAAACGTCGGGAAAACTGCATTGAAGTCCAGGGAGGTTACGTAGAAAAATAACGCATGTTTCAGTTTTCTGTCATCAGAATAAGTACAGCTTTTCACAAATGTGCCTTTACTTTTTGAATTCCCCTCGTATGCCTGTATGTAGATGATTTTGTAAATAAGTTTTGCCTATAATGTACTTTTAAAGATACAACAAGGGATGGCTTTTCTGATAGTGCATACCCGTGAATAGTGAGTTTCGGCATTAACATCTATTTATAAATAACTGTTTAACCATGGGTAACGCCACGGTCGAAGCTAGTAACATATATAATTATACTAACCCCCTAAGACATCCCCCCCCCCCCCACTGGTAAAAGCACAAATCGCACACTGCGATAAACCACAATACTGGTACGTCACAGTTGTACCACTATCGAATTCCGACACGTGCCGGCAGACATTTGTGTTTCTTACGCGAGGCATAACACTATCTTCTCCAATGCAACCAACATTGAAATCTAATTTCTGAATAAAAACCCGCTGCGTAATCTTTCCTCATATACAGAATATACGAGGGCAGTTCAATAAGTAATGCAACACATTTTTTTTTCTGAAACAGGGGTTGTTTTATTCAGAATTGAAATACACCAGGTTATTCCCCAATCTTTTAGCTACACAACACTATTTTTCAACGTAATCTCCATTCAATGCTACGGCCTTACGCCACCTTGAAATGAGGGCCTGTATGCCTGCACGGTACCATTCCACTGGTCGATGTCGGAGCCAACGTCGTACTGCATCAATAACTTCTTCATCATCCGCGTAGTGCCTCCCACGGATTGCTTCCTTCATTGGGCCAAACATATGGAAATCCGACGGTGCGAGATCGGGGCTGTAGGGTGCATGAGGAAGAAGAGTCCACTGAAGTTTTGTGAGCTCCTCTCGGGTGCGAAGACTTGTGCGAGGTCTTGCGTTGTCATGAAGAAGGAGAAGTTCGTTCAGATTTTTGTGCCTACGAACACGCTGAAGTCGTTTCTTCAATTTCTGAAGAGTAGCACAATACACTTCAGAATTGATCGTTTGACCATGGGGAAGGACATCGAACAGAATAACCCCTTCAGCGTCCCAGAAGACTGTAACCGTGACTTTAGCAGCTGAGGGTATGGCTTTAAACTTTTTCTCGGTATGGGAGTGGGTGTGGCGCCACTCCATTGATTGCCGTTTTGTTTCAGGTTCGAAGTGATGAACCCATGTTTCATCGCCTGTAACAATCTTTGACAAGAAATTGTCACCCTCAGCCACATGACGAGCAAGCAATTCCGCACAGATGGTTCTCCTTTGCTCTTTATGGTGTTCGGTTAGACAACGAGGGACCCAGCGGGAACAAACCTTTGAATATCCAAACTGGTGAACAATTGTGACAGCACTACCAACAGAGATGTCAAGTTGAGCACTGAGTTGTTTGATGGTGATCCGTCGATCATCTCGAACGAGTGTGTTCGCACGCTCCGCCATTGCAGGAGTCACAGCTGTGCACGGCCGGCCCGCACGCGGGAGATCAGACAGTCTTGCTTGACCTTGCGGCGATGATGACACACGCTTTGCCCAACGACTCACCGTGCATTTGTCCACTGCCAGATCACCGTAGACATTCTGCAAGCGCCTATGAATATCTGAGATGCCCTGGTTTTCCGCCAAAAGAAACTCGATCACTGCCCGTTGTTTGCAACGCACATCCGTTACAGACGCCATTTTAACAGCTCCGTACAGCGCTGCCACCTGTCGGAAGTCAATGAAACTATACGAGACGAAGCGGGAATGTTTGAAAATATTCCACAAGAAATTTCCGGTTTTTTCAACCAAAATTGGCCGATAAAAAAAATGTGTTGCATTACTTATTGAACTGCCCTCGTAGATGGTATTCCTACGTTGTGTGGTCAGGCCGAATTTCTAATAATTAATATATCCAACCATCTCCGATACTCCATACCATTTTGATGTTAGCTGGATAACTTCTTCACAATGTTAAAATTTTAATGGCCACCAGTGTGTTTAGAAGTAGCACTACAAAGCGATACGAAATGATGTCTTACTTGTCTTTCGCCCTCTTTTTTCGGCAGTTGCAGATATACGAGCTGTATAGGCTAATTACCGTCTTTTGCAAATGTAATGAAAGTCTTATTAATAGTAGACGCCTTTCGCTTTAGTGGTCACTGTAACAATGTTTTATTTTCCATTTAAATTTTGTATACTAGTATCACGAAGACTTAGCATGCTTTACATACTACTGTAAACAGTTTTAAATCTTATCGCTAATCGCGGGGTGTTTTTATTATTTACTTCATTGTTCTTCTTATTTCTCTTGTCTGTGTTGGGTTTCAGTACACAGCGCTTTCTCTGCACTAAATAATATCACAAACTAGGCAGTTTCCCCACACTAGATCATCCACTACTTCACCATAGTAAAGCAATAAGTAGTCAAGACTTGTTAGCTCCCTTCAAAAACACACAAACAAGAAGTCACAACCCACTAAAAAGAAATTGTATTCATACAGAGATGCACACAAACATACACACACAAAACACACAAAGGACACTGACACAAAAAAGAAGTTTTCTCTCTCTCTCTCTCTATCAGACACACACACACACACACACACACACACACACACACACACACACACACTAATCGAAAGATATAAACACTGACAGCGTGATAGCAGATGCTCCCAGCACTATCAAAACAAACCAAAGACGAACGCATGCCACAGTAGCAAAATGAAACATACGAATTGGTGAGATGACAGTAGAGTTCTTGTCAGCACATTAACGTGAATACGAGTATTTAGTGCAATGAAAGTTCTGTGTGCTGAGTATGCAACACTTATTTGTGAAAGAAGAGCAGGAATGAAGTAAACAACAAAGATAACGGAGAGTAACGATAGGAATTAAAACTGTTTATAATACAAGTAACTAAGTCATGCGAGCTGTTCATGATCCTAGCTGACAAAATTGCAAGGGAAAGAAACATATTGTTACAATGACCACTGAAGATGCTTTAAAATAAAGCGAAACGCTTCGGGTCTTAATGTAACAGCCGGCCGCGGTGGTCTAGCGGTTCTGGCGCTGCAGTCCGGAACCGCGGGACTGCTACGGTCGCAGGTTCGAATCCTGCCTCGGGCATGGGTGTGTGTGATGTCCTTAGGTTAGTTAGGTTTAAGTAGTTCTAAGTTCTAGGGGACTTATGACCTAAGATGTTGAGTCCCATAGTGCTCAGAGCCATTTGAACCATTTTTTTTTTTTTAATGTAACAGTTGCAGAAGACGGCAATTAGTCTATGCAACTTGGATATGAAGTGGTCCGAAAGCATTAATCTGTGTAGAAGAATGGAAGGCTTACATTTGTTGAAAGGTGTTCTGGGAACATACAGTGCATACGAGCTGCAATAGCTGTAATAAAATAACAGTGTGTAAAGCCAGTTTCTAAATACGTAATTGTTGTGACTGAGCCTTGAGAGTGGCGAAAGCACAACGGCAGTCTGTGGGAACGTGGCGCCCACAGAAGCACTAAGAGCCACCACGTGGACGTGTCTTCTCCGCATCAACTGGGCCCGACCCATGTGCAGATTGAGGAGCGCAGTTCGTGTCCCGACCGTGCATCCTGAGAGCAGCGTTCCAGAACTGCAGGGCGTGGTATAAAGAAGGCGCCCAGTGGAGGACAATCACCTGGCTGTCGAACCTTGGCTGGAGAAATGGCGAGTTAACCTCCTGCCTCCTGTAGGCACATATAAGCTCCTTTTTTAACGAATATCGTTTCTGATCCACTACATGCATAAATTAGCATAGAATATTTTTTTAAATTTTATTTTTAATAAAATTTTACAGATGGTATCACATTTGAAACCTGAGGACTCAACTACTACACAATACACATGAAAGGGAAAAACATTATGCTCTCACTTTGCAAATTTAAGCTTCAGCCTCAACCAATGTAGTTTTCTGATCACATACTGTGAAACAGTTTCATTCAGTTGTGATGCATAAAAATACATTGCATTCTGTACAACGACTGAAGATGAGATCCTTACTCCTGTGAACCAACATTTGGATCTGCACTTCTGGTGAGAATTTGTCATATCTGGCAAGTATATATCGTTTGATCACCTAGATTGAAGTGGTGGTACTCTCAGACATTTGGACTTTTGCTGACCATTATCCTCATCTCTGCTGCTCTCATTTTGTCCAGCAGTCCTCTCATAGTGGATCATACAGGGTGGTGCACGAAATGTGTTACCATTTTGTTTTTGAATATAAACTCTATTGTCAATAGCCGGCCGCGGTGGTCTAGCGGTTCTAGGCGCTCAGTCAGGAACCGCGCGACTGCTACGGTGGCAGGTTCGAATCCTTCCTCGGGTATGGATGTGTGTGATGTCCTTAGGTTAGTTAGGTTTAAGTAGTCCTAAGTTCTAGGGGACTTATGACCACAGATGTTGAGTCCCATAGTGCTCAGAGCCATTTTTGAATCTATTGTCAATACAATCTGAAAGGAACATATACCACAATGAAGAGCCGGCCATGGAGATTTGTTCTAACTCAGTACATGCTCAATATGTCCACCATTTCGTTTCCTAACTTCCTTCAAACGAACACTGAAGTTAGTGATTACCCTACGGCACATGTCTTCCGTAATTTCACTGCAAGCTTGAAGAATAAGTCTTCTGAGCTCCATTAAATCACGTGGACGTTCCGGGAAAATTTTTTCCTTTAGGTACCCCCAAAGAAAAAAGTCACATGGATTGAGGTCTGGACTATTGGGGGGGCAATTTTGTCCGTCATTGAAGCGACCTGGAAACCTGAGTGAAAAGATCCGAATGTCGAAATGCTCGTGTAAAAACTACAACACAGTGTTTGAAGTATGTGGCCTTGCTCCATCTTGCATGAACCACTGCGCTTTGAAGGGCAAGGTAGTAGCAAGAAGCTGTAGAATGAACCTACTGCGAAGCATGCTCAAATAACGCTCGCTCTTCACAGTTTCTTCAAAGAGAAAAGGTCCAATAAGTCCGTGACTGGAAATTGCTGCCCACGCTGTAATCCTCGGAGCATAATGTTGTCGTTCATGAAGCACTTGTGGGTTTTCAGTGGCCCAAAAGCGTACATTTTGTTTGTTAACCACACCGTCTAAATGAAAATGCGTCTCGTCTGAAAACCAAACGTTGTTGAGAGTTTCTTCCCTATCCTCCTCCCACTGAGCAAACAGTAGTCTCTGCTGCTTGTGTTCTTCAGTGAGCTTCTGTGGACAGGTCATCTTGTATGGATACATATGGAAGTCACTTTTAAGAATGCGTTGAACGGAGCGTCTGGATATTCCCAGTTGCACTGCTGCCTTTCTACACGATTTCCCGGGACTTCTCTGTACAACTATTCGTACCGCTTCAATATTCTCCGGCGAACAAACAGGCTTAGGCCGAGGTCGCTTCGCTTCCAATACTGTTCCTTCTTGTGCAAATTTATCGTACAACCTGTGGATGGTCTTCTGGCAAGGGACCCATCGAATGCTAAACTGTTGTTGAAAACGTCTCTGAGTCACAACAAGGCTTTTCGTTTCATGAAAATGTAACACAATTGCCGATCGTTGCTGTGTCGTCAGTCTCCCATTGTCAGCCATTGCTGCTTGCTAGTCTCCTAGCGGCAGTATCGTGAATTACACGTCATTTCGTAACTCATTTGTTTTTCCAAGCTCTGCTGGTACTGCTGTAGAGATCCCAGCGGGATATCTAATGTGCGTCGTAAATTGTGAAAGAAACAATTGGTAACACATTTCGTGCGCCACCCTGTAGATCGAAGTGCTGGTACTCTCAGATGTTTGCTCTTTTACTGTCCATTATCCTCATCTGAGCTGCTCTCATTTTGTTCAGCAGTCCTCTCATAGTAGATCATATTTGGAGCAATGTAATACTGCACTATATCCTTTCTTTCACATTTATTTCGGATAGCATCCTGTCTGTATCTTAACCATGCAGCAGCTATAGTACAGTCCACAAAATGATGCATTATTCTTACTGTCCACTTTATTTCATCTGCTGCGGTAGTTGGACCCTGGGCAGTTAAAGCAGCATCGTCTTCGTCTTCAGACCATTCTGCATTCGAGACATTTGCGTCTATCATCTCTATCAGCTCCAGAATTCGTATTCACACAAGCCTGTAGGGAATGAGAGTATGACTATAACCTGAATCATGCACTTTATCAACATAAGAAAAGACATGCTTTTAAAGTTAAGTGTGCACCTAAAGACTGTTATGTCTAAAAAACGTAATTGTAGCAATAGGGTCTTGGGGTATCATGGGTGATACCATGAGGAAACATGGTCGTTAGTAATAGTAATATCACTTTCAGGCACTGTATTTTGCGACACGCTAGTTCGAAAGCATTTTAATAACATAAACATAAACATCCAAATTAATAACATTTGATAAAGGTGTTTAATTTGCCTTTTTTGTTCCACATATCGTTGCAATACAAAATCCGCTACTACTGAACCCATCTGCCACCTGCTGGGATCGTTGAGATTGTGAAACGAGTGACGGACCTGTGGCATATGATACCAGCAGCTCAACTCGCAAGTCAGCGCATGACGAAATAAAAAATACAAACCTGCAGTATCACATATGATACAAAACGACGTAGAAGGGTAAAGTAAACGACAAGTGCGAGGAACTTCTACTCAAACGTAGACCACCATAACTGCCAGACACCTGTTCTGCAGGCAATTTGCTCTACACATACTACCAACTCACTTTTCCGTACCGGTCAAATAAGCATGCGCATGCCGTCTGTCACTTATTTCACATTCTCAACGATCCGAGCAGGTGGCAGACCGGTTCAGCAGTAGCGGATTTTGTACTGCAACGACTTGCAGAACAACAAAGGCAAATAAAACAGCTTTATCAATTGTTAATATCGTGTTATTAAAATGTCATCCAACTAACGTGATACAAAATACAATGCTTGAAAGTGATTGCTATTACTAACGAACAGTTTTCTTCATGGTATCACCCGTGGTCAAGACACTATTATTACAATTAACGTTTGTTAGCCATATCAGTTTATAGGTACACACTGAACTACTTACGCCTAAATAGCATGCCTTTAACGTTAAAATATTAAAAGCGTGTCTTTTCTTATGTTGACAAAGTGCATAATTGAGGTTATAGTCATACTCTCATTGACTACAGGATTGTCTGAAGAGAGGTTGTTGAGATTTATAAACACCAAATAATTTTGACAGAAAAGAGGAAGGTGTTAAATTAGACAAAATTTGGATGTCGGCATTGCAGCGTAAAAATGACGGTCGGTTTCTTTCAATCGAGAATGTTGGTAATGTTGTTGTTGTTGTGGTCTTCAGTCCTGAGACTGGTTTGATGCAGCTCTCCATGCTATTCTATCCTGTGCAAGCTTCTTCATCTCCCAGTACCTACTGCAACCTACATCCTTCTGAATCTGCTTAGTGTATTCATCTCTTGGTCTCCCTCTACGATTTTTACCCTCCACGCTGCCCTCCAATGCTAAATTTGTGATCCCTTGATGCCTCAAAACATGTCCTACCAACCGTTCCCTTCTTCTAGTCAAGTTGTGCCACAAACTTCTCTTCTCCCCAATCCTATTCAATACCTCCTCATTAGTTACGTGATCTACCCACCTTACCTTCAGCATTCTTCTGTAGCACCACATTTCAAAAGCTTCTATTCTCTTCTTGTCCAAACTGGTTATCGTCCATGTTTCACTTCCATACATGGCTACACTCCATACAAATACTTTCAGAAACGACTTCCTGACACTTAAATCTATACTCGATGTTAACAAATTTCTCTTCTTCAGAAACGATTTCCTTGCCATTGCCAGTCTACATTTTATATCCTCTCTACTTCGACCATCATCAGTTATTTTGCTCCCTAAATAGCAAAACTCCTTTACTACTTTAAGTGTCTCATTTCCTAATCTAATCCCCTCAGCATCACCCGATTTAATTTGACTACATTCCATTATCCTCGTTTGGCTTTTGTTGATGTTCATCTTATATCCACCTTTCAAGACACTGTCCATTCCGTTCAACTGCTCTTCCAACTCCTTTGCTGTCTCTGACAGAATTACAATGTCATCGGCGAACCTCAAAAGTTTTTGCTTCTTCTCCATGAATTTTAATACCTACTCCGAATTTTTCTTTTGTTTCCTTTACTGCTTGCTCAATATACAGATTGAATAACATCGGGGAGAGGCTACAACCCTGTCTCACTCCTTTCCCAACCACTGCTTCCCTTTCATGCCCCTCGACTCTTATAACTGCCATCTGGTTTCTGTACAAATTGTAAATAGCCTTTCGCTCCCTGTATTTTACCCCTGCCACCTTCAGAATTTGAAAGAGAGTATTCCAGTTAACATTGTCAAAAGCTTTCTCTAAGTCTACAAATGCTAGAAACGTAGGTTTGCCTTTTCTTAATCTTTCTTCTAACATAAGTCGTAAGGTTAGTATTGCCTCACGTGTTCCAACATTTCTACGGAATCCAAACTGATCTTCCCCGAGGTCCGCTTCTACCAGTTTTTCCATTCGTCTGTAAAGAATTCGCTTTAGTATTTTGCAGCTGTGACTTATTAAACTGATAGTTCGGTAATTTTCACATCTGTCAACACCTGCTTTCTTTGGCATTGGAATTATTATATTCTTCTTGAAGTCTGTGGGTATTTCGCCTGTCTCATACATCTTGCTCACCAGATGGTAGAGTTTTGTCGTGACTGGCTCTCCCAAGGCCATCAGTAGTTCTAATGGAATGTTGTCTACTCCTGGGGCCTTGTTTCGACTCAGGTCTTTCAGTGCTCTGTCAAACTCTTCACGCAGTATCTTATCTCCCATTTCATCTTCATCTACATCCTCTTCTACACTCCGGAAAATTGAAATAAGAACACCGTGAATTCATTGTCCCAGGAAGGGGAAACTTTATTGACACATTCCTGGGGTCAGATACATCACATGATCACACTGACAGAACCACAGGCACATAGACACAGGCAACAGAGCATGCACAATGTCGGCACTAGTACAGTGTATATCCACCTTTCGCAGCAATGCAGGCTGCTATTCTCCCATGGAGACGATCGTAGAGATGCTGGATGTAGTCCTGTGGAACGGCTTGCCATGCCATTTCCACCTGGCGCCTCAGTTGGACCAGCGTTCGTGCTGGACGTGCAGATCGCGTGAGACGACGCTTCATCCAGTCCCAAACATGCTCAATGGGGGACAGATCCGGAGATCTTGCTGGCCAGGGTAGTTGACTTACACCTTCTAGAGCACGTTGGGTGGCACGGGATACATGCGGACGTGCATTGTCCTGTTGGAACAGCAAGTTCCCTTGCCGGTCTAGGAATGGTAGAACGATGGGTTCGATGACGGTTTGGATGTACCGTGCACTATTTAGTGTCCCCTCGACGATCACCAGTGGTGTACGGCCAGTGTAGGAGATCGCTCCCCACACCATGATGCCGGGTGTTGGCCCTGTGTGCCTCGGTCGTATGCAGTCCTGATTGTGGCGCTCACCTGCACGGCGCCAAACACGCATACGACCATCATTGGCACCAAGGCAGAAGACGACACGTCTCCATTCGTCCCTCCATTCACGCCTGTCGCGACACCACTGGAGGCGGGCTGCACGATGTTGGGGCGTGAGCGGAAGACGGCCTAACGGTGTGCGGGACCGTAGCCCAGCTTCATGGAGACGGTTGCGAATGGTCCTCGCCGATACCCCAGGAGCAACAGTGTCCCTAATTTGCTGGGAAGTGGCGGTGCGGTCCCCTACGGCACTGCGTAGGATCCTACGGTCTTGGCGTGCATCCGTGCGTCGCTGCGGTCCGGTCGCAGGTCGACGGGCACGTGCACCTTCCGCCGACCACTGGCGACAACATCGATGTACTGTGGAGACCTCACGCCCCACGTGTTGAGCAATTCGGCGGTACGTCCACCCGGCCTCCCGCATGCCCACTATACGCCCTCGCTCAAAGTCCGTCAACTGCACATACGGTTCACGTCCACGCTGTCGCGGCATGCTACCAGTGTTAAAGACTGCGATGGAGCTCCGTATGCCACGGCAAACTGGCTGACACTGACGGCGGCGGTGCACAAATGCTGCGCAGCTAGCGCCATTCGACGGCCAACACCGCGGTTCCTGGTGTGTCCGCTGTGCCGTGCGTGTGATCATTGCTTGTACAGCCCTCTCGCAGTGTCCGGAGCAAGTATGGTGGGTCTGACACACCGGTGTCAATGTGTTCTTTTTTCCATTTCCAGGAGTGTATTTCCATAATATTGTCCTCAAGTACATCGCCCTTGTATAAACCCTCTATATACTCCTTCCACCTTTCTGCCTTCCCTTCTTTGCTTAGAACTGGGTTGCCATCTGAGCTCTTGATATTCATACAAGTGGTGCTCTTCTCTCCAAAGGTCTCTTTAATTTTCCTGTAGGCAGTATCTATCTTACCCCTAGTGAGACAAGTCTCTACATCCTTACATTTGTCCTTTAGCCATCCCTGCTTAGTCATTTTGCACTTCCTGTCGATCTCATTTTTGAGACGTTTGTACTCCTTTTTGCCTGCTTCATTTACTGCATTTTTATATTTGCTCCTTTCACCAATTAAATTCAATATTTCTTCTGTTACCCAGGGATATATATGTCAGGGATAATCTCGTGCTGACGTCAAGTGATAGACTCTGGTACCCCTACACTGCACATATATATTTGGCGCTCCCTCAGGTTCTGGTTGCAGTTGGCCATGTTACCTGTGAACATGTCTCACGCAGTCCAAGAGGAAACGTTAGAAGTTTTATGCATCGACCACGGCCTAATAACCCGGAAGTTTTAAGTGATGAATGAGTTATATCCCACTTTATAACTATGGAAGTTACAGATATGAACATTAATATAAATAAGAAAATCATTTCACTCGTGTAGGTACTCAAGAAGGTTGAAACAAATACTCGTGTTTATATCAGCGGTCACAGATATTGCTTTCGTTGTTATAAAACGGGTTGTAACCCAACAAGGTTACCAGTACATCTGTGCCGTGGCACGGTATCAACTATTTGCGCTTGACAAGAGCGCAACGCCAAAATTGCAATGCCAAAACAAAACTACAACCATTAGAAGAGTATGATCTCCTTCCAACAATTCTACCCATTCTGTATAACAGCAAAGGATTTTTGTTTGTGTGTCTGTATGGATCAGCAACTGGATAGATTTAGAAAACAGACGTAGGAAGCTTCCCTCTTTACGCAGAAGTCATTCTGATAACCCTTGTGTACGTCAGCTTTATTTCTGTTAACTCACTGCTTTCATAACGAAGTAAGAGCTCTCAATTTTTTGTTACGTATTCCGTGAATGCGGAGGGGCCTCGCTCGTCAAAGGCGAAGGAAAGCCAGGTTATTCTTCATCTGGTTTCGTCTTTCGTTGTTACTTTCACACGTGGTACTGTGTGTTACAGAGGGTAAGGAACGACGGCTGAAGTAGAAACTGTATCTGAGTGTGACAAAATCTGAACAGAAATACTGATTTTTGGCGAACGGAACCGTATAGTTGGATCCTGCCGACTTCATCTGCTCAAGTTACTGAATACATCAGAAGAAACACTCAGTTTTCTTGTGTGCACTCTTTTTAGTTTGCGGTTGCGACTTAGATAGCCATCAATACTCTGAGGACTTACAAGTGACGCAACTGTCTGTTGGCACAAAGTTTTCCAGCAAAACATTTCTAAAAGCATTCTGAGTTCGGAAGCGTGTCCCTAACGAGAATACATTAGTCTTAGCACCGAATTAGCTGAGACTCTCCGTAATGAGTCGACGGCCAATGATCATATGGAGATGTGAAAAAACCGTTATCGACACTAAGAGATACTACAACGGACGTACATTTCCTGTTAATTAGGATTTTTAAATGACATGATCCGTGTTGTGTAGAAAAGGCGTCTATTCCGTAGAGTAATGAAAAACCCGATAAGTGCAGATACAGTTATGAACGAATCTCTATCGCGCGACTACTTTTGCACGGTAACGATGGAAAGAAACTTTGACTAAAAATATAAAAATAAGAAATAGTTAATTATATCTAGAATTAGAAAAATTACTTAAGAACGGCCGTTAGCTCACTATGTGAGCAAAAATTACTCTATGCTTAGTCATTCTTTGTAAACTGTAATTACGAACCAATCAACTGAATTGAAATCAGGTCAGGTGGGAAGCAAAGACACTGACTCGAGCTGAGATGTAAAAAACATAGTTAATACCACGAATTAAAGTCAATCAAAAAACAAGGAGAATAATGTGTACTGAAGACATCCACGTAAAAGTTAATTGTTTGCAAAACAGTTCCCGTAATGAATAGCTTTGCGTTACTTACTATGCTACTGATACTAATTTTAGAAACACAGTTGTTCATAAATACTTGTTTTCTATTACAGTAAGTTATTTTTGGGAAGCTCTTCATGTTTCATTTAGCGAAGAACAAATAATTTTACTAAACTGTAACGCAACTTGCTAATGTGAGCAGAGTTTGCAATGCACGCAAAAAACCTGAAATGTGTATGTATTCGTGTTATTCTGAAGTAACATTTTGTCAATACTCATTTAAATTATGCTTTTGCGCTTTTCCTGTTAGGCGTTATTCTTGAACAAGTTGCAACAAAGTTTGTTGTTGATAAATGACTGTTTTGCGTAGTTTTCAGTTTCGTAAATTGCTGTTCCTAGTTACCAAAATTAAATGAGCTCATAACTTTCAATATTTTTCTGTTCTTTCACTGGTGGTATTCACGGAATCAATAATGGTGATAAGATAGGACCTTGTTAGGCAAATGATTGAGGTAAAGTTCATTTACACTATAACAATTGCTGCACTAAACACTTCACTATTCAAGTAAGAAAAACCACTACACTGGCTACACTTGTGCAATCTAAAGAGGAAACTGGTCGGATCTTACTTTGTTGAATTGGTGTTGGTACTATGTAAGGCATTATTTGTCGACAGGCTCTTCTTCATCTTCGCTCCATATAACAAGTTTGGGCGCACAGTAAAGAGTATGAATATTAATTCCTCTTGGTGACAGTGTGATTTGCCATTTACAACCAAATAATGTGTCTGTTCATATATTAAAAATCTTGCAGTTTATTTCTTACACTCCCGCAAACCGCGTCTGCATTTGATCACTTGTCGCTAACAGCTCCACCACTTCGACTCAGATGTTACGCGCCCAGCGACAATACTCCTTACTTGCTTCTGTGCAATAGCAAACTTCCCTGACTAGACCAGCGTTTTTACTACATTGTAATTACAATATTTTTTTTCAATTAGTTCGTTTGAATTAAATCTTTGACATCAGATTATATGACAAAATTAACAAAATAATAAAAGTACATAAGGCAGATATTACATCACCGTTACATTGTGGCTACAAAATTAATAATGCGGCAAATTTTTTTGGTGCTGTGTTGCTGTGTTACAGAGCAAACGATGAAAGGGTCCTGTAGCCACCTTTCATTGCCAACTCTCGTAGTGGTCAAGTCGGCAAAGAGGTTTCCGCTACTTGTGAGAAATCCACCTGCGTTAGGTTGGTGGCGGAAATGGCATCCTGGGGTTTTCCGGTCCACGCGGAGCGTGGAAGAGGCTGGAGAAGCGGGAGGCAGTCTGCCGCCGGTACGGGAAGCGTACACAGCTGTGCTCCAGTCGAAGAAGGGTGAGTTGGACTGACCGCGTGGCGCGTTGTCACATAGAGAGGGAAGCTTTTAGCTTTTGGTCTCGAATTTCGTCGTATAAAGATTTATTTGCTGGGCTGCAGCAGGGAATGCAAGGCTTTTGTAGACTTTCAGTTTGATTCCGAATGCAGTCTTGACTTTGATCCGTGAGAGGAACGCAGCACAAAGGAGTTGCATATGTTGAAGTGCCCTCGGTTCAGTGTGAATGTCTATGTGCCTACAACTGTGTGTGTATGCTTCTAGTCTTTTCCGGATCTTGGTAATTTTTGTGTATTTGTGAATTTTCTTTGTCTCATGTGATTAAAATTTGGCCACGGTCCATAGAAATTGTCTCCGCGGACCGAGTGGGCACGCGAGTCTGTTATGAAACGTATAGTATTTCACAAGCAATTGTACATAGTTAGCATGCAACAGCAGTCTATAGATGCACTACATCAATGTTTTAAGGAATAAATAATTTTGCCTTCAATCTTATCTTGTGTACCGATGTTACGTCGCCGTTACCTTGGCCATTTTACCTTGTAGTTTTCCTTGTTGGCCCACCTATAGCATTTCCATGTGCACAGGTGTAGTGATTAGTGTCCCTTTTTTTATCTGAAACAAATGCTCTGGAATAGATCGTGTTTTCACGAATCTTGCTGCAGGCTGCACTTACGCATGGTGTTCACGCCCTCTTTACTTTACTCAATATTTGATTCACGGGAAGAATGCCTGGATCATATTAATAACTACATCCCATTCTTTATCAATGACTTTACAATGAATGTTCTTTTGTGAGTTTTTCTTATTAATAAATTAAGTAATTTTCCGACTCAGTGCCACCTCTTCTTTGTCGTGTGGCTAGAGTTGGTGGCGACCCTATCTTTTATATTGATTTCAGTGTCAAGTAGCATTTTTTTATTCAAAGTGCGCGTGGCTCTTTTAGCTATCAGGATACATTCAAAGGGCGCTTCATGCTTCTTGCACATAGCGTCCTTTTATTCACGCTACTTACAACGTACAAAGTTTACTCATGCTCTAGGCGGTTGTATAAGACGTCGGATGGCAACTGTATACATTAAATTCTGACACGAAATAGGTTGGCTAACTACGGCCAAGGCTAGTGAGACAGCTGATTAAGTAGAAATAGTCATCGTACTGGTGTCGTATCTAGATACACAGAGAAATCAGAAACACTGAGTCCAGACTTCCGACATTTTTTAACTGAGCAAGATAGCAATATTGCTCCTCCTTCCAATAGTAACAGTTATAACTCAGTGATAAACGTTGAGACAAGGGTTCACGAAATAGAAAATCAGTTCAACTCGTTTAGTAGAGGTGACGCAGACATGACGGAGTGTATCTATGAATTCTATACAGATAGTGGCAAACAATCTGGGATATTAAATGGAATGACCACATAAGCTAAAGTGTAGTAAAGCAGGCAGTTGACTTCGGTTCATTGATAGGAAAGTGGGAAAAGGCAATGAGTCTAGAAAGGAGATTGCGCATACAACACTCGTTCGACCCATCCTAGAATATTGCTCCACTGTAAGAGGTCTGTACCAGACAGGGCTAACAGGGGGTACTAACTTATACAAAGGAGACTAGTACAAATGGTCACAGATTTGTTTGATGCACGGCTGGGTGACCGTCACGGAAATCCTAGAAAATCTTAACTGGCATACACTTGAAGACAGACGCGAGTGATCCCAATAAAGACTACTTCTGAAGTTTCAAGAAACAGTATTAAACGTGGAATGTGGAAATATATGACAACCCCTATATATATCACTCTCGTAGGGACCGCAAGGACAACACATTAATTGCAACGCGTACAGAGGCGTTTGAACAATAACTCTTCCCCCTCTTCATACGCAAATTGAATAGGATGAAACTAGATATGTAATACGATAGAAGTACCCTCAGCCATACATTTCACAGTGTGCAGAATACAGATGTAGATTAGATTTTCTTCTAGCAACTTTTAATCTTAAGTCGCTGGCGAGACGAAACTTTCAGGAGATTGAAAAAAATCTGCAATTCACTTCCATTTTCAGAAGAGGTCGTCCGACGAATGGGCTTTGTTGTATACTTATATTGAAATCTATTGTAGAATTACGGAACATATTTTATGCTCGTGTGTTGTGGCCGTTTTTTGTGACCAAAAATCCCTATTGGAATCATCATAAATTCTGCAAAAAATAATCTTTTGTGACTTGTCTCGCCCTGTACGTGTTGCTTGGTCTCCTGAAATCATTTGATATTTCCGCGCTACTGCTTGGGTAAAACAGTATGAGCTTACAGAATACTGGATGGATTCATTACATCACAGCAGTTTGAATTTAACACGTAATTATTACAGTGCAATATTTCCGTCAGAAACGAAACTTTCCTTCCGATCATTCTATAAAAAGTTATTTCACTGGATCAAGGTATCTTCGGAGGCAGTTAGTGAGTTGCTTAGAACTCAGGCACAGAACGAGCAATCGATGCCAGTGTAGAAGTAGGCAGCTGTAGATTGAGTAACCGATGCTTTGGGTAGGAATGTGTGTCGAGCGAAACAAGCGCTAGCCATAATGTATGCAGCAGTCTCGCCATCCAAACGGCTAATGATACGAACATAATAATATTTAAGGGGCTCCGGAACGCCCTATACTTGCAACGTTAAAATAACGCTTATAAATTACATCTTTCCTCACAAAGTATTTGAGGTAGGAAGTTGAACTTTTTACAGATTATTTATTGGAATATGGGCTACAACTTAACAAAGGGATTTTACAAAATTTTAGTTCAGTTATTAAAGATGATTTTTTTCAATTGTAATGAAAATTCACATTTTTTTTGCAATTTTCTATTTACATATTCAAAAATATACAGTTTTTTGGAAAAAGGCTGTGTTAAATTATGCAGAAGGTACTGTGTAGCATTTACTGAAAGTTTGAAACAAATATGCTTGGAAGATCCTTAGAAAAAATGTAATTAGTATGAGAAAATAAAAGTTTTGGGAATCGAGCGACAAAGATTGGATTAACTTTTTAGTGCATTCCAGGTCCATAGGATGGATTATCTTCATCCTCTGCAAACTCCTCCTCCAGCTTCCTCTTGTTCCTCCTCCTGTTTACTCTCGCGTGTATTTCTAGACTCTTTACAGCCCTGTCTGCAGCCCGAAGGCGTTCCTTGTCTAAAGCAAGCATCGCTCGTACCATGTTAGAACCTATCTTCATTCCCATATTTCTAAATACCTTGCACCTTACAATGTTGCCATCATTGAAAGTCGCAACAGCATCATACACACCAAAGTGAAGTGTTTCTATTCCAACAAATACAGTCTTGGGGATTCTCGACCATATAACACTATTTACACTTTGATTGGGTTTTTGAGTTTTTCCGTGAATACACATTTTCAACAGTTCAGGTGCTGCTAAGTCTCTGAAAATAGGTTTTATACTTTATCTCACATCACTAAAATGTACCTGATGAACACGGACGTTAATAATAACACCATTTGACAGCAGTTTAACAGCGCCACAGTGGGTCACGCCCATGTAGAACACATTTCAAAAAAAAATTAAAAATAGTTGTAGTCTTCGGAATTGAATAAAT
The DNA here is from genome assembly GCF_023898315.1 of Schistocerca nitens. Taxonomy (NCBI): domain Eukaryota; kingdom Metazoa; phylum Arthropoda; class Insecta; order Orthoptera; family Acrididae; genus Schistocerca; species Schistocerca nitens. Next base: position 967,656,992 of record NC_064617.1, read on the forward strand.
TATATATCTATTAAGAGGTAATAGTCTGCAGATTCAGAAAACGCAAAAAAGTAAAAATTGAACTTTTCATGATTTTGAGCCTTTACGGAGCCCCTTAAAGACGTTCAAAATTTAGAACTTCAAAACCCAGGGAAAATCTCAGAAATCATAAAAAAGACGCCACAGTGATACAGAAATGGACAAAAAGTGCAATAGAGTAATAATAAGCGGAGGATCGTATTGTGAAAACAAAGATGGATTAAGTTCAATGCAAAGTTATAACGATATCATTCTTAGTGTAGTGCAGTGATAGAGGAATCAAACCTAGTCAGTGAACTGGTGGCCAACAGAAGTATCGGACATAGTCAGTGGAGTGGTGGCCTCCAAAGGTATTGGGTGCAGTAAACCGAGTGTTGAGTAGTCAATGGTCAGGGGGACTCCAGGGGTAGAAGTTGTAGTCAGGGGACTGGTGTCCTGTAGAGGTATTGGATGTAGTCAGTGGAGTGCTGCCTTTCAGAGGTAGTGGACTTAGTCAGGGGACCAGTGGACTCTGGAGGTTGGGTTGGGTTGTTTTGGGGGAGGAGACCAGACAGCAAGGTCATCGGTCTCATCGGATTAGGGAAGGATGGGGAAGGAAGTCGGCTGTGCCCTTTCAAAGCAACCATCCAGGCATTTGCCTGGAGCGATTTAGGGAAATCATGGAAAACCTAAATCAGGATGGCCAGATGCGGGATTGAACCGTCATCCTCCCGAATGGGAGTCCATAATGCTAACCACTGCGCCACCTTTCTCAGTGGACTCTGGAGGTATCGTACATAGTAATCGGAGCAGTGGCGTCAAGAGGTATGGGGCATAGTCAGTTGAGTCGTAGCCTCCAGAGGTACTGGATGGCATGTAGAAGATTTGAGTGCAGCCATTTGAATGGTGCCCTCCAGAGGTATTGATGTAGTCAGTGGAGGTAACATACATAGTCAGGTTGTAAGCAGGCTGTTTAGGTTTTTATGTTGGTAATGCCACGTAGCGCTCTGTATGAAAATCACTGGCTGTCCTGTGTGAAGTCTGTAGGTGGATTGCATTGTTGGAATTTGCTATTGTAGTGTTGGGCAGTTGTCTGTTAACAGCGCGTAGCGTTGCGCAGTTGGAGGTGAGCCGCCAGCAGTGGTGGATGTGGGGAGAGAGATGGCAGAGTTTTGTGAGCGGATGATCTGGACGTGTGTCTATCAGAGACAGTAAATTTGAAAGACTGGAGGTCATGAACTGATATATATATATATATATATATATATATATATATATATATATATATATATATATATATATATATATATATATAATGACTTTTCAACACTCGAAATCTTTCATTTTTTAACTATACCTATTAGTAGTTAGTGCCTTCAGTAGTTAGAATCTTTTATTTAGCTGGCAGTATTGGCGCTCGCTGTATTGCAGTAGTTCGAGTAACGAAGATTTTTGTGAGGTAAGTGATTCATGAAAGGTATAGGTTATTGGTAGTCAGGGCCATTCTTTTCTAGAGATTATTGAAAGTCAGATTGCGTTTCGCTAAAAACATTGTGGGTCAGTTTAGAGTTGATCAGAATAAGTAAAGAGAGAAATGTCTGAGTATGTTCGGTTCTGCTCAACTGTTTGAAGATCAAATAATGTAAGAGGTTTATCAGCACAGTAATTCATAAATTTTTCTAAGGGGACGTTTCAAGGTGATTGGTGGCCTCTAGAGATATTGGACATAGTAAGTGGGATATTGGCCTCCAGAGGTACTGAATGTAATCAGTGAAATGGTGGGCTCCACAGCTATCAGACATATTCAATGGAACGAGGACTCCAGATATATCAGACATGTCAATGGAGCACTGGACTCTAGAGGTAATGGATGTAGTCACTAGAGCTGTGTACTCCGCAGGTGTTGGACATAGTAAGTGAAGTGTTGGCCTCTAGTGGTAGCACACATAATAAGAGGAGTGGTGGTCTCCAGGGGTAGTGGATGAAGTCAGGGTCCAGAGGCATCTAGAGGTATTGGACATAGTATTTGGAGCAATGGCTCCAGAGATATCAGACAGATGTCAGTGAAGTGGTAGGCCTGTAGGCAGTGGACATAGCCTAGAGGTAGCGGATGTATTGGACATAGTAATTGGAGCACTGGCCTCCAGAGATATCAGACAGGTGTCAGTGAAGTGGTGGCCCCAGAGGTAGTAGACATAGACAGGTGACTGATGGCCTAGAGGAATTGGACGTATTGGACACAGTAACTTTAGCATTGGCCTCCACAGGTATCAAACATTGTCGGTGGAGTGGTGGCCTCCAAAGGTATTGGGTGCAGTTAATCGAGTGGTGCCCTCCAGAGGTATTGAGGAGTCAATGGACGGGGGGGGGGGACTCCAGAGGTAGCAGATGTAGTCAGGGAACTGGTGCCCTGTAGAGGTATTGGATGTAGTCAGTGGAGTGTTGGCTTTGAGAGGTAGTGGACTTAGTCAGGGGTCCAGTGGACTCTGGAGGTTTGGTTGGGGTGTTTTGGGGGAGGAGACCAGACAGCGAGGTCATCAGTCTCATCGGATTGGGGAAGGATGGGGAAGGAAGTCGGCTGTGCCCTTTCAATGGAACCATTCCGTCATTTGCCTGGAGTGATTTAGGGAAGTCACGGAAAACCTAAATCAGTATTGCCAGATGCGGGATTGAACCATCATCCTCCCAAATGGGAGTCCAGTTTGCTAACCATTGCTTGGTGGACTTTGGAGGTATCGCACATAGTAATCGGGGCAGTGGCATCAAGAGGTATGGGGCATAGTCAGAGGTACTGAATGTAGTCAATGGCATGTTAGCTTCCAGAGGATTTGGGTGCAGTCAGTTGATTGGTGGCCTCTAGAGGTACTGGACATAGACATGGAATATTGGCCTCCAGAGGTATCAGATGTAGTCAGTGGAGTGATGGCCTCCAGAGGTACTGAATGTAATCAGTGAAATGGTGGGCTCCACAGCTATCAGACATATTCAATGGAATGGGGACTCCAGATGTATCGGACATAGTTAGTGGAGCACTGGACTCTAGAGGTATTGGACGTAGTCACTGGAGCCGTGTACTCTGCAGGTGTTGGACATAGTAAGTGAAGTGTTGGCCTCTAGTGGTAGCAGACATAATAAGAGGAGTGGTGGTCTCCAGGGGTAGTGGATGTACTCAGGGTCCAGAGGCCTAAAAGGTATTGGACATAGTATTTGGAGCATTGGCCTCCAGAGATATCAGAGCGGTGTCAGTGAAGTGGTGGCCCCAGAGGTAGTGGATATAGGCAGGTGACTGATAGTCTAGAGGTAGTGGACGTATTGGACATAGTAATTGGAGCACTGGCCTCTACAGGTATCAAACATAGTCAGTGGAGCAGTGGCCTCCAGTAGTAGTGGAGGTAGTCTATGTCATGTTGGACTGCAGAAGTATTGGACGTTGTCAGTAGAGCAGTGAATTCCAGATGCATTGGACACTGTAACTGGAGCTGTGGACTCTAGAGGTGTTGGACGTAGTCAGTGGAGTGGTAGCCCTTGGTGGTAGCGAGTATAGTTAGTGGACCGAGTGGCGTTTCATGTTTTTCTGAATATCACAGAAACAAATAAATCGGAATTAAATAATAAATTGTTCTTTTTATTAGAATCAGAAGTAACGCCGTAACAGCAACGACAAAAGGAAATCAAAGGTATACTTTTGTAATGTCGCAAAAACGGCTGTGGACATAATGAACGTAAATAACCAGCACACTCACATTACACATCTTGAAAACAAGGCCATCGGCAACACTCAATACAACAAGCTAACTCTTGTCAACACCATTTACTAAACTCGAGTTCCAAAAAAATTAAACTTTAAGCTTCCATATATCAGTTTAAGTTATGCCACAAATCTATATTATGGACATCATCGATAATCAATAATGGATTAATCAAACTAGCTGCAATCCACTGCAGTTGTCTGATTTACTTGTTTTGGCACTGTGTTTCATGTACAATTGATAAGTCACAACAAGTTTGCACAAACATCATTTATTATATAAACACAGCCCACATATACAGTCACCCATATCAGTAGGTATCTCCCATGTTTATCCGATGGTGCCAACCTAACTTTGGCAAACATCACCAAAAATACACGTGTTGCAGGCCACACGACCTACTCCAACGTTAACTCACCCGAACTACCTGTTGGCGTCTGTCAAAAATGTATTTATAGAGAGGTCTTCCACCACCAGTTTAAAATGGTTCAAGTGGCTCTGAGCACTATGCGACTTAACATCTGTGGTCATCAGTCCCCTAGAACTTAGAACTACTTAAACCTAACCAACCTAAGGACATCACACACATCCATGCCCGAGGCAGGATTCGAACCTGCGACCGTAGCGGTCACGCGGTTCCAGACTGAAGCGCCTAGAACCGCACGGCCACACCAGCCAGCCCCACCAGTTTAGGGGATGGAAGGTCACAGTGTAAATATGTACTTAATGGTAGAAGTATGCTGCCTGATGGCTACACTATTGTAATTTGCATTAGTTTTTACATGAAAGAGTTTGTTCTGTATATATTACACTAATCGTAATGTATATAAATATGGTAGCAACAATATTTGAGCCATCTATTCCTTCCACAAATCGTTCTGTCATCTTAGCGAAATAAAATAAATGTAATTTTTACGAAATTTAAAATGACTGTAAAATTATGCTCGAAATATTTCATCATACAGGAAATTTTGTGCTATTCCAAAACTGGTCGTAGATTTTGCGAGTCTGTAATATTTACCAAGTTGTGGAGAATTTAATATCCGAATTAATATTTCATTACAAAAAATTCACCAGATGAGTTTAGGAGTTGTTTCTGTAAAACATGTTCTTCTGCTTTCCAGTATGAACATTACTTTTCAAATGGTCGTTTAACTGAATTTTGATACTGCATCATAACTCCTCTTGTGGACACTTAACATACTTTTGGAATCAGCAAAGGACAAGGTGCCTTATGAAACCTATTACTTTAATGGGATCTTTATTTGCTATACAATCCCATTTCATGGCAGTAAAATCTGGGGTGCTAAATTTAACTAGTTTCTGCATTCTAAACATGGACTTCTAACATGAAGCGTAAAATACAATTTCAGCAAGCGATTAGCAGTGTAGTGCTGCTGTTATAAAAGCGTTTTATGCCTAAAATTACAGAAATTACGTACTCTCAGTGTAGGTTACGGTCAAAGAGTTTTTGCTAATGGTAATGATTGACTTTGCTAACTAGTCGATAGTCGACTGCGAAATTATATCATTAGCAGTGGCCCCCAGAGGTATCCGATATACACTCATGCTCATAAATTAAGGATAATACTGATACATGGTGAAACAACGCTCTGGTGGGCGGTTTGTGGATTTAAATCACCTCGGGGTATGACCATGCGGTGCATTTGACCTGCAGTCGTCGCACTGTGACGGTGGCAGCAGTCCACGTACGTAGAGGTGTGTTGGTGCATGTCAGAGTACGGTGCAGCGAGTAACTATGTAAACATTTTCAGACATGCTAATGGTGACTGTGTGTTGAAAATGGCTCAAAGAACTCACATTGATGACGATATGAGGGGTAGAATACTAGGGCGATTGAAGGCTGGTCAAACACAGCAGGTCGTAGCACAGGCCCTCCGTGTGCCACAAAGTGTGATCTCAAGATTATGGCAACGATTACAACAGACAGGAAACGTGTCCAGACACTACAGTACGGGATTTCCACAGTGTACAACACCACAAGAAGACCGATATCTCACCATCAGTGCCCGCAGACCGCCACGGATTACTGCAGGTAGCCTGGCTCGGGACCTTACTGCAGCCACTGGAACATATGTCTCCCGACACACAGTCTACAGGCGACTGAACAGACATGGTTTATTCGCCTGGAGACCTGCAAGGTGCATTCCACTGCCCCTGGTCGCAGGAGAGCCCGTAAAGCCTGGTGTCAAGAACACAGTACATGGTCATTGGAACAGTGGTCCCAGGTTATGTTCACGGACGAGTCCAGGTATAGTCTAAACAGTGATTCTAGCTGGGTTTTCATCTGGCGTGAATCAGGAAACAGATACCAACCCCTTAATATCCTTGAAAGGGATCTGTATGGAGGCTGTGGTTAGATGGTGTGGGGTGGGATTGTGATTGGTGCACGTACACCCCTGCATGTCTTTAACAGAGGAACTGTAACAGGTCAGGTGTATCGGGGCGTCATTTTTCACCAGTATGTCCACCTTTATAGGGGTGCAATGGGTCCCACCTTCCTCCTGATGGATGATAACGCACGGCCCCACCGAGTTGCCATCGTGGAGGAGGATCTTGAAACAGAAGATATCAGGCAAGTGGAGTGGCCTACCTGTTCTCCATACCTAAACCCCATCGAGCACGTCTGGGATGCTCTCGTTCGACGTATCGCTGCACGTCTTCAAATGGTTCAAATGGCTCTGACCACTATGGGACTTAACATCTCATGTCATCAGTCCCCTAGAACTTAGAACTATTTAAACCTAACTAACCTAAGGACATCACATACATCCATGCCCGAGGCAGGATTCGAACCTGCGACTGTAGCGGTCGCGCGGTTCCAGACTAAAGTGTCTACAACCGCTCGGCCACACTGACCGGCTGCACGTCTTCAAACCCCTACGACACTTGAGGGGCTCCGACAGGCACTGGTGCAAGAATGGGAGGCTATACCCCAGCAGCTGCTCGACCACCTGACCCAGAGTATGCCAACCCGTTGTGCGGCCTCTGTACATGTGCATGGTGATCATATCCCATATTGATGCCGAGATACTTGCGCAGGAAACAGTGGCATTTGTAGCACATGTGTTTCGGGACGGTTTTCTCAACTTATCACCAATACCGTAAACTTACATATCTGTGTCGTGTGTGTTCCCTGTGTGCCTATGCTATTAACGCCAGTTTTGTGTAGAACCACGTTGTGTGGCACCACATTCTGCAATTACCTTAAATCTATGAGCATGAGTGTAGTAAGTCAAGCGGTATCATCCAGAGGTATTGGAGTAGTTTGTAGAGTTGTGGCCTCCTGAGTATTGGATGTAGTCAGTCGAAGGATGGGCTCCAGAGATATTTCACGTGGACTTCAGAGGCACCAGATATATTTACTGGTGTGGTGGTCTTCAGAGGTATCCGATGTAGTCAGTAGAGTGGCAGCCTCTGGAGGTAGCAGATGTAGTGGGCTCTAGAGGAAGCAGACATAATAATTGGAGCAGCGGCCTTCAGAGCTATCAGACGTAGTCAGTGGAGTGCTGGACTTCAGAGGTATCCGATGTTGTCGGAGAAGCTGTGGCATCCAGAGGTAGTGGACATCGTCAGTGGACTGGTGGCTTCCTGAGATATTGGATGTAATCAGTGGAATCGTGGGCTCCAGAGGTATTGGATCTAGTCAGTGAAACAGTGGCTTCCTAAAGTATTAGACATAAGGGAGTCGAGTTTGAGCCTCCGCAAGTAGTCAAAGTGTTAACTGAGTTCTTCCAAATTAGACAATATAGTTTGTAACATAAGTACGATTAACGTATGTTGAAAAATATTGTACGTTATTTTGATGAAGTAAGGATGCCAATAGTAGTAGGTCTAGGGGAGAACGAGCTCAGTGGTTCCATTTGGACACTTGGCGTTGCCTCTTAAGGTGCGTCCCTACTACTCGTGCTTGCCAGACATGTGCTCGTCACACTCGTCTGTTAGCAGACTTGTCGAACTTGTCCGACTTGCGCCCGTTGTAAGAGGTATGCGCTGCCTGCGATATGCAAGGTATAAGAGAATCGCTGACCAGAGAGCAGTGTTGACTGAGTAGGAACTGTGTAGCTGTAGCAGTAAGTTGTTGCTAGTCGCTAGCCTGCGGTTGTCGCTAGTCTGCTTTGGTCTGGTGTATCGTGTTGGATGGGCCGGTCGCGGTGCAGCGATGCCGGAGCCTGAGTATTATTGTATAAGGTAAAAAGCAGCCTCGCGCATATCTAGTAATGTATGTGAATTCCCATGTAAATCTTTAAAAAAATATCCTAATAATATTCTTTGTGATATAAAGAATTTAAAGAATTTTTGCTTTTTTATTCAGAATCATCTTACAGGGCCATGACGCAGCACTGCTGTCGTCCTAAAATTTACCAGGTTACTGAATTTATTTTTTTTATTATGAGGTTTAAGAATTTTTCTGTTTCGTGCTTACATTAAATGAGAAAAGAATTTTGTGGGTACATTAAATGTGAATGCATTTCTGTACGGAGATTATAAATGGGAACCAATTTTGTTCTGAGGTTACATTAAATTAGAATCACATCCATTATTCATATTTAAATTCATTTAATTATTTCGTGTGGGGAGGTTACACTTGGCGACAACCGGCCAGGATCGTATTTCTTTGTGAATCTCTGAGAAGTAGTCATATATCTTCTCTTATTTACTTAATGTAGTTTGCATCTGGCGCAACGCATTTACTAATTTGTCACTCTTGCTTTCACAGATCATCGGCAATTTATTGCTCTTTGTTGTAATTGTGTTTGTTCCATTTTTTTGCTTCGTCTTTATTTCATTTTGTGTTTAATTTTGATTAGTGAAAATGCCGCGAAAAACTGTTAACAGTACATCGCGATGTGCAATGAGTGAAATAGTCGACTCGAATAATTTGACCGATAATACTAGCGACACTCAGTGTAATAATGATGAGCCCCTAATTACAGATAATCAGTGCCTGCCGACCACTAGTAATGATTTTGATCCAAATGATGAACAGATAAATTCAATTGTGTCCACAGAAAATTTAACAATTGATGACGCGGCACGTTCCGATACAATGAACGCTGCCCAGTTTGACACACCCGGTTTGCAAAATTTGAATTGTGAACAGATAAATTTTTCTCACGAAGATGAACAGTGTAGTCAAAATACGTCAGATTTATTTGGTTCCGAGGTAGTGACCCACAGTGCACGTCCGATTGGCAAACCTTTTCAAGAATCACAGAATGACCAAATGGTTACACAAAACGTGACAATTGTAGGTACGCTATTAAACAGCACAGAGAATAGAGTAGGTAATATTGGCATGGATCAAGTTATGGCATTATTGCTACAACTTAATGAAAATTTCAAACAGTCGAAGAAAGGACAAGACGACAATTTCAAACAACAAATTAATGAATCAAACAACAACTTAATGAAAATAATGAAAATCACAAACAACTTAATGAAAATAATGAAAAACTCAAACAACAACTTAATGAAAACAATGAAAAACAAGACAACAATTTCAAACAACTTAATGAACAGATTACAGCCGTTGCCGCGCAATGTCATGATACTAAAGAACAATTACGTGAGGAAATTAAGGCTTGTGCTAGGAACAGTAGTGAAGAAATCAGATCTGTGGCAGAAGAATTAAATAATACACATGCAGCTACAACTAAATTACTTAGAGACGAAATTAGTGCAGTCGCTGGACAATGCTCTGAAAACGCGACACAGTTACGCGACGAGTTTAAATTAATGTCAGCAGAACTTTCACGCACAATGGATGCAAAAGTAGACGCGAAATTTAACCAACAGAACAGTCAACTTGACGAACGTTTTAATCACCACCTACAAAACAGTAAAACGCGTTACCGTAAATTTATACAGGAACAGAATAAAGTAAAGGGACAAGTCATGGAAACAATTACTGCACAGAGACAGGAAGATAAGCGTAAATTGTTTACGAAAGCAAAAACATACGTAGACAACAATATTGCTACAGTATCAGACGAAATTAATACTATCAAACAGTTGAACACCGAATTACATGATGAAATCTCTGATCTTAAAACAAAAACAGATACACACACAGTAGATATTCAGACAGTGACCGACAGACTTGAACAATTAGAACTAATTCAGGATCCCGATGCCATCAAAGCAGACGTTAAAAAGTTGAACAAAATCACACGTAAAATACAAGAACAAATTAATGCCTGCGATACTAAAAACGATGATCAGGTAAAAGCACTGACTGAAAAATATGATGAATTGGCCAGTCGTGTTGATGTTATCGAAAGTAATAATGACACCAAATCAGGCGATACTTCACCGATTTCGTTTAATCAAACACCCGAATTCCAAAATTTACAGCAGACGATCAGTGCGATAGGTTCGTCCAATAATACGAGGGCGGTTCAGAAAGTAACCTCCGATTGGTCACAGTGCGGGTTGTGGGGGGAGTAGCGACGCCATCTGTGCGTTCACGCACTCAACAGGTCAGTCGGCATCAAGCCGTGGTCGAATGAACGTCGTACCTGCGCTAGTTTAGTTTTTGTGGCAGTTTGAAATGTGTGCTGCAATAGAAAACCCCGCCAAATGTGAAGTGCGTGCTGTCATAAGGTTTTTTACAGCCAAAGGATATTCTGCAGCAGCTATTCATCATGAGCTTTGTGCCGTGTACGGACCAAGAGTTATGAGTGAAGGAGTTGTCCGTGAATGGGTACGTTTATTTAAAAGTGGACGAGAAAACGTTCATGATGAAGAGAGGAGTGGTAGACCATCATTGGTGACTGACGAACTCGTTCAGACATTTGATGCAAAAGTTCGTGAAAATCGACGTTTCTCAATGTCGGAATTGTCTACTGGTTTTCCACAGATTTCTAAGACTCTCTTGTACGAGATAGTGACAGCAAGATTGGGTTACCGTAAGTTCTGTGCACGATGGGTGCCCAAAATTCTTACCGACCACCACAAAACTCAAAGAATGGCCTCTGCATTAGACTTTCTGTCACGTTATGAGGACGAAGGAGAACCATTGTTAAACAGAATCGTGACCGGTGACGAAACCTGGATTAAGTACGTGAACCCTGAGACAAAAGAACAATCAAAGATGTGGGCACATTCAAATTCGCCTACCAAACCAAGAAAAGCCTCGCAAGATTTTTCTGCCAGAAAACTGATGGCAACGGTGTTTTGGGATGCCAAAGGGGTGTTTTTGGTTGAATTCATGGAACGTGGTACGACCATTAATCAAGACGTGTACTGTGAAACAATAAAAAAGTTACGACGGGCTATACAGAACAAACGCCGTGGTATGCTGACTTCCGGTATCGTTTTTTTTTGCACGATAACGCCCGTCCTCACTCTGCTCGCAGAAAAACGGCCCTTCTTGAGTCCTTCAAGTGGGACGTTATCAACCATCCACCTTACAGCCCAGACCTGGCGCCAAGTGATTATCACCTCTTCATGCATTTGAAGAAATGGCTCGGGTCACAGCAGTTTGATGACGACGAAGAGCTCAAAGATGCAGTCACAGGCTGGCTCCAGGCACAAGCGGGTGATTTTTATGCAGAAGGAATTTCAAAGCTTGTGAAGAGATACGATAAGTGCCTCAATCGCTATGGAGACTATGTAGAAAAATAGTGCAAAGATGTAGTTGTAAGATGTATATATTAAAATATTTTTATTTAACTTGGTGTATTTTTTTAAATCAACCGGAGGTTACTTTCTGAACGGCCCTCGTACATTACGTAGAAAATTGTCAACTTTACAGCAAGAAGTGACAGAGATGAAATATGTTTCAGCCTTTAACACATCACAGCATACGCCACTTTGCGAACATTTGTCAGACTCACACAGCCAGTATAATTTAGGTAATTTACAGAGAGTACGTGAGATAGATTCCGTACAGTCACAGACAAATAGATTCTCATTCAATCCTGAACCTGTTCACACATTCAGAGACGATAACGTTGATTATAAGCAATTTTTATCCGTAAAAAAATCTAAGGTATTTATAAATGACAGAACACAAATACATCGTTTGGACTGGATACGACAATTTGCTTTTGTATTTTCAACAGCATTGCCTGTAATGCAGAAACTAGAACTGACCTGGATACAAGAATTTACTTTTGAATTTTCACCGGCATTGCCTGTAACGCAGAAGCTAAAATTTATTTGCAGCGCGTAATTAACCTCAGGGGATTCATTACGCTTCAATGAATATGTGCCGTAGCGTGCACAGGACCCCGAGCCATAGTAGTGCTATTTCATCTTTAGTTTTCTGCACTGCTGCCTTCTCTTCTTCTATCCTTTATATCTATCAAAACAACTCTTCAACTATCGATCTATCTAGGATTTAGAAATGAGTAAAGAAAATCCGATATGACAAATTTGACCGAAAGTGATAATTTTCATTAGACACTCCAGAACTATCATCGTAATTTTAATAACAAACAAAATTTTAATCATCAGTATGTACAAAATTTACAGCAGTCGCAAACACATTTTGGTAACAATACAGGTTTTTCACCGCAACAGCATCAAAGCCAGCCGGTTAGCATACCTAACCAACAATGCAGTCTGCAAGGTCAACCAAGCTTTAATGTTTCGCCGCCTACACGTATAGCGTCAGCTCCAACAAATAGTAACGCACAGCAACAAGGAAATCAGTACGTACAGAAAACACACCATTTCAATTCCTATCGCAATGCACCGTATAGAAATGACTATCATGACAGACGTAAAAGTAATGAGCACAATTTTCAGTGTACGTTTAATAACAGTCGGTCTTACCAGCAGCAAAATCATCCGCAACAATATATTATCATGAATGAACCAGACAGTAGATATCATCCCGAACGTAATACGTCAGGACGAAATAACAGAACAGTACAAATAGTGGAATTGCCACAGCATCCTCCCGAAAATAATAGCACATCAGATAGAATTTGACTAGATACAGTACAGGCTGCATCTTCCAGCAACGCAAGCAATACTTTTGACACGCAGAATCTTGTTCACGAAAATGTTATTACTTTTGACGACATCCGAGACACTCTTTTGCAGGAAAGACCAGTTATTCAAAAAACCATTTCACACCCTGTAAAGATTGGATCATCCAAATTTTCAGCAGTAAACGATTCTGCATCACCTATGTCAGTTATAAATGAGGAAACCTTCAACGAATGTAACAAAGAGAATACCTATCCTACGTTACCATTAGGGAAAACTAAAGTAAAAGGAGCAGTATCTGGTAAAGGAGTAGATGTAAAATTACAGATACATTCATCATTTTGTATTGCAGGTCATACATGTCACTCAAATTTTTGGATTGTTCCCTTATTGACAACAGACGTTATTTTAGGTACGAATTTTCTGGTACAACACGACGCAATTATTGACTTTCAAAACTCCTATTTAATGTTAAAGGATGAAAATGTACAACTGGCTTTAGAATTTCAGCGCTCTTTATCTGCAGAAGAACAAACAATTAATCGTACAGAGGTCATTTCCGCATCACGTGACATAGTCATTCCACATTGTTCACAGATACGTACGTACACAACTATAATACTCCAGACGAAGCCGACTATGACGTTATGCAAATGATTTCTGATAAAGTTAAAACAGAGCAGTGCAAATACAGACGACGAACGCACGCAACTACGCAAAATTCTTTTACAGCAAGCTCCAGTTTTTGACAACGTTCCTGGTACTGTTGTTGTTGTTGTGGTCCTCAGTCCTGAGACTGGCTTGATGCAGCTCTCCATGCTACTCTATCCTGTGCAAGCTTCTTCATCTCCCAGTACCTACTGCAACCTACATCCTTCTGAATCTGCTTAGTGTATTCATCTCTTGGTCTCCCTTTACGATTTTTACCCTCCACGCTGCCCTCCAATGCTAAATTTGTGATCCCTTGATGCCTCAAAACATGTCCTACCAACCGATCCCTTCTTCTAGTCAAGTTGTGCCACAAACTTCTCTTCTCCCCAATCCTATTCAATACCTCCTCATTAGTTACGTGATCTACCCACCTTATCTTCAGCATTCTTCTGTAGCACCACATTTCGAAAGCTTCTATTGTCTTCTTGTCCAAACTGGTTATCGTCCATGTTTCACTTCCATACATGGCTACACTCCATACAAATACTTTCAGAAACGACTTCCTGACACTTAAATCTATACTCGATGTTAACAAATTTCTCTTCTTCAGAAATGATTTCCTTGCCATTGCCAGTCTACATTTAATATCCTTTCTACTTCGACCATCATCAGTTATTTTACTCCCTAAATAGCAAAACTCCTTTACTACTTTAAGTGTCTCATTTCCTAATCTAATCCCCTCAGCATCACCCGATTTAATTTGACTACATTCCATTATCCTCGTTTTGCTTTTGTTGATGTTCATCTTATATCCTCCTTTCAAGACACTGTCCATTCCGTTCAACTGCTCTTCCAAGTCCTTTGCTGTCTCTGACAGAATTACAATGTCATCGGCGAACCTCAAAGTTTTTACTTCTTCTCCATGAATTTTAATACCTACTCCGAATTTTTCTTTTGTTTCCTTTACTGCTCGCTCAATATACAGATTGAATAACATCGGGGAGAGGCTACAACCCTGTCTCACTCCCTTCCCAACCACTGCTTCCCTTTCATGCCCCTCGACTCTTATAACTGCCATCTGGTTTCTGTACAAATTGTAAATAGCCTTTCGCTCCCTGTATTTTACCCCTGCCACCTTCAGAATTTGAAAGAGAGTATTCCAGTTAACATTGTCAAAAGCTTTCTCTAAGTCTACAAATGCTAGAAACGTAGGTTTGCCTTTTCTTAATCTTTCTTCTAAGATAAGTCGTAAGGTTAGTATTGCCTCACGGGTTCCAACATTTCTACGGAATCCAAACTGATCTTCCCCGAGGTCCGCTTCTACCAGTTTTTCCATTCGTCTGTAAAGAATTCGCGTTAGTATTTTGCAGCTGTGACTTATTAAACTGATAGTTCGGTAATTTTCACATCTGTCAACACCTGCTTTCTTTGGTATTGGAATTATTATATTCTTCTTGAAGTCTGTGGGTATTTCGCCTGTCTCATACATCTTGCTCACCAGATGGTAGAGTTTTGTCATGACTGGTTCTCCCAAGGCCATCAGTAGTTCTAATGGAATGTTGTCTACTCCCGGGGCCTTGTTTCGACTCAGGTCTTTCAGTGCTCTGTCAAACTCTTCACGCAGTATCTTATCTCCCATTTCATCTTCATCTACATCCTCTTCCATTTCCATAATATTGTCCCCAAGTACATCGCCCTTGTATAAACCCTCTATATACTCCTTCCACCTTTCTGCCTTCCCTTTTTTGCTTAGAACTGGGTTGCCATCTGAGCTCTTGATATTCATACAAGTGGTTCTCTTCTCTCCAAAGGTCTCTTTAATTTTCCTGTAGGCAGTATCTATCTTACCCCTAGTGAGATAAGCCTCTACATCCTTACATTTGCCCTCTAGCCATCCCTGCTTAGCCATTTTGCACTTTCTGTCGATCTCATTTTTGAGACGTTTGTATTCCCTTTTGCCTGCTTCATTTACTGCATTTTTATATTTTCTCCTTTCATCAATTAAATTCAATATTTCTTCTGTTACCCAAGGATTTCTATTAGCCCACGTCTTTTTACCTACTTGATCCTCTGCTGCCTTCACTACTTCATCCCTCAGAGCTACCCATTCTTCTTCTACTATGTTTCTTTCCCCCATTCCTGTCAATTGTTCCCTTATGCTCTCCCTGAAACTCTCTACAACCTCTGGTTCTTTCAGTTTATCCAGGTCCCATCTCCTTAAATTCCCACCTTTTTGTAGTTTCTTCAGTTTCAATCTGCAGTTCATAACCAATAGATTGTGGTCAGAATCCACATCTGCCCCTGGAAATGTCTTACAATTTAAAACCTGGTTCCTAAATCTCTGTGTTACCATTATATAATCTATCTGAAGCCTGTCAGTATCTCCAGGCTTCTTCCATGTATACAACCTTCTTTTATGATTCTTGAACCAAGTGTTTGCTATGATTAAGTAGCGCTCTGTGCAAAATTCTACAAGGCGGCTTCCTCTTTCATTTCTTCCCCCCAATCCATATTCACCTACTATGTTTCCTTCTCTCCCTTTTCCTACTGACGAATTCCAGTCACCCATGACTATTAAATTTTCGTCTCCCTTCACTACCTGAATAATTTCTTTTATCTCGTCATACATTTCATCAATTTCTTCATCATCTGCAGAGCTAGTTGGCATATAAACTTGTACTACTGTAGTAGGCATGGGCTTTGTGTCTATCTTGGCCACAATAATGCGTTCACTATGCTGTTTGTAGTAGCTAACCCGCACTCCTATTTTTTTATTCATTATTAAACCTACTCCTGCATTACCCCTATTTGATTTTGTATTTATAACCCTGTAATCACCTGACCAAAAGTCTTGTTCCTCCTGCCACCGAACTTCACTAATTCCCACTATATCTAACTTTAACCTATCCATTTCCCTTTTTAAATTTTCTAACCTACCTGACCGATTAAGGGATCTGACATTCCACGCTCCGATCCGTAGAATGCCATTTTTCTTTCTCCTGATAACGACGTCCTCTTGAGTAGTCCCCGCCCGGAGATCCGAATGGGGGACTATTTTACCTCCGGAATATTTTACCCAAGAGGATGCCATCATCATTTAATCATACAGTAAAGCTGCATGTCCTCGGGAAAAATTACGGCTGTAGTTTCCCCTTGCTTTCAGCCGTTCGCAGTAGCAGCACAGCAAGGCCGTTTTGGTTAATGTTACAAGGCCAGATCAGTCAATCATCCAGACTGTTGCCCCTGCAACTACTGAAAAGGCTGCTGCCCCTCTTCAGGAACCACATGTTTGTCTGGCCTCTCAACAGATACCCCTCCGTTGTGGCTGCACCTACGGTACGGCCATCTGTATCGCTGAGGCACGCAAGCCTCCCCACCAACGGCAAGGTCCATGGTTCATGGGGGAAGTTCCTGGTACTATGTCCGGTTTTATGTATGAATTTCAACTTAAACAGCACGACACATTTAAAGCCAAACATTATCCCATTCCGTATATTCACAGCGAACAAGTTAAGAAAGAATTGCAAGCTATGCTTGACCAAGGAATTATTGAACCGGCAGTTAGTCCGTACATAAACCCGCTCCATATTGTTAAGAAAAAGGATGGTTCACTTCGCCTCGTACTTGATTCGCGTCACATCAACGACATTATCATTAATGAAACAGATCGCCCACAGACACTAGAAGAACTTCTACAGAAATTTCATGGTACTGGTAATTATTCCACATTAGATTTGAAATCGGGATTTTGGCAAATCCAGCTCCATCCGAACTGCAGAAAGTACACGGCTTTTCTCTGTTTTGGTGACTTTTATCAATTTTGTAAATTACCGTTCGGTTTAACTATTTCTTCAGCAGCATTTATTCGCGGTTTGAATACTATTCTTCGACAGAACTTAAAGACAGAATCACAACGTATTTAGACGACATTCTTATTGCAGAAGCTAGCTGGACTGAACACAATCTGATTCTTGAACAACTGTTACGAACTTTTCGTGCACAAGGACTCACAGTTAATCTTAGTAAATCGCACTTTGGCAAAACTTCTATAAAATTTCTTGGACATGTAATTTCAGCAGAAGGCATTGCGCCCGACCCGGAAAAACTTCAAGCTTTACGTGACATTACTGTTCCTTCGACGAAGAAACAACTACGCAGCTTTTTGGGTTTAATTAACTTTTTTCGTAAATTTATTCATTACTCTGCTTTAGACACCCCTAGATTATGTCAATTGACAGGTAAAAACACTATTTGGTCCTGGGATAGGCAAGCACATTCTGAATTTGTGATCCTGAAACAAGCTTTGTTGAATGCACCACTTTTATCACATCCAGATCTTATTAGAAATTTTTCCATTGCCACCGACAGTTCTAACACCGCTTTAGGCGTACACATTTTTCAGGAAATTGAAGAAGATGGTTGCATTGTAATTAAAAACATCGCCTTTGCGAGTCGCATTCTGTCACCTGCTGAACGCAATTATTCTGTTACAGAACTTGAAACATTATGTGTTGTATGGGCATTTACGAGATTTCGGCATTTTCTTTATGGAAGACACACGACCGTTTACACACATCATAGAGCTATACAGATTTTACTTTCCGCTAAATTTACACACGACAGATTAAGCAGATGGAAACTTTATTTACAGGAATTTAATTTTACAATTGTTCACATTACCGGTACACAAAATATTGTAGCAGACGCACTATCCCGTTCTCTCAGCAACAATCAGCAAGACATCGCAACCAACTTCTGCAAAGCAAATTTCAGCATCATTTACATTCAACAAGTTGCATTTGAAAATTTCATTTCGTCGTTATTACGAGACATAGCACAAGAGCAGAGTAAAGACAACGTATGGAAAGAAATTAAACACTTTGGCAAGATAGGAATAATGTTACCATTAGAAACCATTACACTGTATGGAATAATATTCTGTTTCGCCGCTCTCACCCTGACAGCAACAATTGGTTATTATGTATTCCTGACGAGCTTGTTAACAAATTAATTTGGTATACTCATTTAAGTTACGCACATTATGGAGCCAAAAAATGTTTACTTATACTGAGACAGAACTGTTATTTTGCCAACATGGAGAAACGTATTCGACGAGTTTTAGCGTCACGTAAAATCTGCCAGAAAGCTAAGTCAGATACGACTTCACATATTCCTCCATTACATCCCATTGTACCTCTTAAATTGAGACACATGGGTGCTGTACACATTTTTGGTCCGATTCACGGAACTATTAGAGGTTTTTGCTACATCTTTGTCGCTGTTGAACTCACTTCAAAATTTGTTACCTTCACTCCGTTACGCAAAGCTACTGCTAAAACTATTTCGAAAGCATTTGTAAAACATTTTTTATTTCATGTAGGGCATGTATTGAAAGTAATTTCCGACAATGGATCACAGGTAAACTATGTAGAATATACTGCCATAAAAACATATTGATTGGGACACACACATTCCAAGATGTAATTAATTCCATACCAAATGAATCTACTATGCTATCTCCGACTGTTATACTGAAAAATGTTGAACCACCTAACAAAATTAAAGAATTAGTAACCTTTCCTACATCTCGTCGACTACGATACCATGAAATAATTGACATTGCGCTGAACAACATCAAGCGTGCCGCAGAGCGCCGGAGAAGACAGCAAAAACAGGTTTGTACACGCCGTGACTTTCACATTCGACAGAAGATATTAGTACGCACACATTATTTATCTAACAGAAGAAAGAGTAGATGTAGTAAATTTGAGCTTCTATACGCAGGTCCATATCGAATTCGCAGCGTTCCTCACCCCAATGTAGTTCACGTCGAAACTCTGACAACCAGGAAAAGTAAGGGCAATCACCATGTCTCCAATATTAACCCCTTTATTGAATGAACATACTTTATGATTTATCACACTGTAATGCTATTTTCTGATTTTTATATGACCAATGATGCAATTATATTTATGTGACTACTTACTGATGATTATCATATTTTTTCTTGGCAAGTGCCCCGCAAGGTAAGGTTAGCAGGTCGCTTTTCTTGTCGTTACACATCAGACCGTGCACATTTTTCCAGATAAGCTTACATATTTTATGACCACTTATGCAATTATATTTATATGATCATTTACTGATGGTTATCGTATTTTTTCTTGGCAAGTGCCCGGCACGGTAAGGTTAGCAGGTCGCTTTTCTTGTCGTTACACATCAGACCGTGCACATTTTTCCAGATAAATTTACATATTTTATGACCACTTATGCAATTATATTTATATGATCATTTACTGATGGTTATCGTATTTTTTCTTGGCAAGTGCCCGGCACGGTAAGGTTAGCAGGTCGCTTTTCTTGTCGTTACACATCAGACCGTGCACATTTTTCCAGATAAGCTTACATATTTTATGACGAATTATGCGATTCTATCTAGTGACATATTAATTTTATCAAATTCTTTCTCCATTAAAGTCTTCAACTCTCGCCTCTATCAACTACACAACATACAAGCTGAACAAAGAAAGGCATTTCTTGTCGTTACACATCAGACCGTGCACATTTTTTCATTTTCCGTGTATGTATGATTGTTTTCCTGTTTTGTTTGTATGCACTATGAAATGTTTAAGATGTAACAAACACCAGCTGACTTTGACATTTTGCGATATGATATCTCAACATCGTGACTGTCTTACATTTTTTTGCTACTACTTTATGATATTATGTGTACATTTTTGCACCTGAACACTGTCTATGTTTTTGGCATAATGTTTTCTGTCATGTTATGCTGTATGCTCAATTATATCACTAGAAACCAGTTTTTATTTAACGGGTATATGATTTAAATGCAAGACATTAATCATTGGTCATCATTTTCAGAAAGCAATAACGTGTAAAAGAAATCAATTAAACAAACCGCAGTGGATTACTATGAAATGGGAATTTCACCTTCGGAATGAACGAAAGAAGATGCAATACCTCGTCACGATGAGTAAATGGATCAGAATTAACGAGCAACGAGCATTAACAAGAATATACTATACACATCGTATGATAGCGGTCTTAACTAATTTTTTCTTTGAGAATACAAGGCGATTGATGCAGGCTGTCAGACAGAACTACACATCTTAGTTTTAGTGATGAAAGATGCCAGAAATAAGAAACTCTATACTATGAATAATTATATGAAGTAAATGGTAATTTGAATAACGAATAATGAAGTGTCTTTTTGCAGATGATAATGAATGATGATGAATAGTGATGAAGAATATGGTACTATGAATAATGAAGTTTTTTTTGTAGGTGATGACAGTAATGAAGTTATGCTAATATGAATAATGAAGTTTTTCTTTGCAGGTGATGATAGTGATGAATTTTATATGGCCGCTTAATGCACCACTTTTAAGTTTTTCTTTGCAGATGAGAATAATGATGAAGTTTATATATTTACTGTTAGTTAAGAAATGCTATGTAGTTATTTAAGTATTTGTTGCAGTTCGTTTTGACAGTATGTCTTATGTAGCATGGTATAATGACTGAATGTTTTGGAAAGGATAGCTAGAGTACATACATGTTGAGTACACGTTTCATTGCCTGTTAATTCGAAGTTCACTACTATTCAGCATAATATGCGTTTCTTCTTTCAGCTTAATAATCCATTTAGTATTTTTTCCAGGAGAAGCTATTCATGAAATTAATGTGCTATAAGCAGTTGGTCATTAAACCTGCTCTACTACTTGAATTTTTTACCCATTTGTGTTTGTCATTCATGAATGTGATCACATATACTCTACTTGTTTCATAACATTGCTACAGCTGACTCATGACGAATGACGTTACCTATCCTCATTTGCAGCAATAAGTCAAAAGCAAATATTGTTATCCCCCAGCAATTAATTATCGATCCCAACGCAATGCATTGCTAGCACAAAAAATGTATTACCAGTCCCAAATAATGCTACCAGTTTAAGAGAATTCTGAGTAATACTGAATGATGTTTTCTAATCACAGACCTTGAGTAATAGTTACAGTGTGTTACATTTTAAATATGTCATATGTCACTTGAATGATGAGTTCTGAGTAATAGTGAATGATATTTTGTAATAATGCATACATGCTATGCCAATAATTTCTGTAAATAATATTTTTTGTTATACTCTATAAATGCTATGCTAATAATGATGACTTCTGATGGTTTGTAACTGGCCATTGAGTGCCAATAATTATTTTAAATATGTCGTATGTCACTTGAATGACGAAAAATGTTTTGTAATATTCAATACTTGCTATATGTTTAGTAACTGGCCAATGAATGCCACTGTTTCTTATATTTGTATTATGTCACTTACATGCCATATATATGAATACTAGTAGCATGATGCTACACTCAAGAGCTCCTGTTTTGAAGAATGACTTCTGATGGTTTGTAACTGGCCAATGAGTGCCAATGATTACTATAACTAGCTGAATTATGTAAATAGTATGCGATTAATTAACTCTTGTTTTGAATTATCACTTTTAAATAATGCATAAAAATGGTTTGTCACTGGCCAATGAGTGCCAATGTTCACTATAATCAGATGCCTTATGAACATTATTCTGTAATACCTCATACATAGTACAGAAATGTTAGTAACTAGGCGATGAGTGCCACCAATTACTCAAATCAGTTGATAGACTAGTGTAATTCTTAATGATGACTGGCATAAGACTTAATGCCCTTCACCTTCTGACCTAATTACCAGAAATTACTGCAATATCCGTTTGTCCTGTCTATCCTCATTATCATGGAGCACTATATTTGGTTTTTGCACTAATTCTACGTTGGTGTACCTTACAAGAACGTGGAGTTGACACGACTTGCTGTCCATCAACTTGAACGATGGAGATGTTATTATGGTCCCACTGTTTGGTGTGCCTAATTTACTACCAACATGATAACATTGAATATTAATACGACATTTCAGTGTTTTGGCTACACTGATTAATACTTCAGGGAAGTGAACTTCGATTGTCTCACTTGGTGTTATGCTTCTGTAGAAAGATATGGACTTTCAGTGCAGCTATGTGCAACCTACTGTGCTACAACCATGATGCAATCCTTCCCTTTCCTATCCTAGTTCTTGTAAAATGATATATATATATACACACACACACACACACACACACACACACACACACACACACACACACACACACACATATATATATATATATATATATATAGTGCGTGTGCACTTTATGTCATTTGTTAATATGATTTGTACTTATTGCGTATGCATTTTGTCATTGCTTGATATGTTCTGTACTACAGTGCATGTGCACTTTATGTCATTTGTTAATATGTTTTGTACTCATTGCGTATACATTTTGTCATTGCTTGATATGTTCTGTACTCAGTGCATGTGCACTATATTTCATTCCATGTTCTGCACTTATATATATATGTATATATTCTGTGACTGTAAACTTAGTTAATTAAGAAAAATTTGTTGCTCATGGCAAGTCCAATTGACTCACCATCGCTGCCAAATTTTTGCCCCCCCAGTGGAGGGTTATGTAAGAGGTATGCACTGCCTGCAATATGCATGTTATAAGAGAATCGCTGGCCAGAGAGCAGTGTTGAGTGAGTAGGAACTGTGTAGCTGTAGCAGTAAGTTGTTGCTAGTCGCTAGTCTGCGGTTGTCGCTAGTCTGCTTTGGTCTGGTGTATCGTGTTAGATGGGCCGGTCGCAGTGCAGCTATGCCGGAGCCTGAGTATTATTGTATAAGGTAAAAAGCAGCCTCGCGCATATCTAGTAATGTATGTGAATTCCCATGTAAATCTTTAAAAAAATATGTCCTAATAATATTCTTTGTGATATAAAGAATTTAAAGAATTTTTGCTTTTTTATTCAGAATCATCTTACAGGGCCATGACGCAGCACTGCTGTCGTCCTAAAATTTACCAGGTTACTGAATTTATTTTTTTTATTATGAGGGTTAAGAATTTTTCTGTTTCGTGCTTACATTAAATGAGAAAAGAATTTTGTCATCATCATCATCATCATCATCATTTAAGACTGATTATGCCTTTCAGCGTTCAGTCTGGAGCATAGCCCCCCTTATACAGTTCCTCCATGATCCCCTATTCAGTGCTAACATTGGTGCCTCTTCTGATGTTAAACCTATTACTTCAAAATCATTCCTAACCGAATCCAGGTACCTTCTCCTCGGTCTGCCCCGACTCCTCCTACCCTCTACTGCTGAATCCATGAGTCTCTTGGGTAACCTTGCTTCTCCCATGCGTGTAACATGACCCCACCATCTAAGCCTGTTCGCCCTGACTGCTGCATCTATAGAGTTCATTCCCAGTTTCTCTTTGATTTCCTCATTGTGGACACCCTCCTGCCATTGTTCCCTTCTACTAGTACCTGCAATCATCCTAGCTACTTTCATATCCGTAACCTCAACCTTGTTGATAAGGTAACCTGAATCCACCCAGCTTTCGCTCCCATACAACAAAGTTGGTCGAAAGATTGAACGGTGCACAGATAACTTAGTCTTGGTACTGACTTCCTTCTTGCAGAAGAGAGTAGATCGTAGCTGAGCGCTCACTGCGTTAGCTTTGCTACACCTCGCTTCCAGTTCTTTCACTATGTTGCCATCCTGGGAGAATATGCATCCTAAGTACTTGAAACCGTCCACCTGTTCTAACTTTGTTCCTCCTATTTGGCACTCAATCCGTTTATATTTCTTTCCCACTGACATTACTTTCGTTTTGGAGATGCTAATCTTCATACCATAGTCCTTACATTTCTGATCTAGCTCTGAAATATTACTTTGCAAACTTTCAATCGAATCTGCCATCACAACTAAGTCATCCGCATATGCAAGACTGCTTATTTTGTGTTCACATATCTTAATCTCACCCAGCCAATCTATTGTTTTCAACATATGATCCATAAATAATATGAACAACAGTGGAGACAGGTTGCAGCCTTGTCTTACCCCTGAAACTACTCTGAACCATGAACTCAATTTACCGTCAACTCTAACTGCTGCCTGACTATCCATGTAAAGACCTTTAATTGCTTGCAAACGTTTGCCTCCTATTCCATAATCTTGTAGAACAGACAATAACTTCCTCCTAGGAACCCGGTCATATGCCTTTTCTAGATCTATAAAGCATAGATACAATTCCCTGTTCCACTCATAACACTTCTCCATTATTTGCCGTAAGCTAAAGATCTGGTCCTGACAACCTCTAAGAGGCCTAAACCCACACTGATTTTCGTCCAATTGGTCCTCAACTAATACTCGCACTTTCCTTTCAACAATACCTGAGAATATTTTACCCACAACGCTGATTAAAGAGATACCTCTATAGTTGTTACAATCTTTTCTGTTTCCATGTTTAAAGATTGGTGTGATTACTGCTTTTGTCCAGTCTGATGGAACCTGTCCCGACTCCCAGGCCATTTCAATTATCCTGAGTAGCCATTTAAGACCTGACATTCCACTGTATTTGATGAGCTCCGACTTAATTTCATCCACCCCAGCCGCTTTATTGCACTGCAATCTATTGACCATTTTTTCCACTTCCTCAAATGTGATCCTATTTCCATCATCATTCCTATCCCATTCTACCTCGAAATCTGAAACATTACTGATCGCATTTTCACCTACATTGAGCAACTCTTCAAAATATTCCCTCCATCTGCCCAAGGCATCCACAGGATTCACCAGCAGTTTTCCTGACCTGTCCAAAATACTTGTCATTTCCTTCTTACCTCCCTTTCGAAGACTGCTAATTACACTCCAGAATGGTTTTCCAGCAGCTTGACCCATAGTCTCCAACCTGTTTCCAAAGTCTTCCCACGATTTTTTCTTGGATGCTGCAATTATCTGTTTGGCTTTGTTTCTTTCTTCAACATAACTTTCTCTGTCTACCTGGGTTCTGGTTTGTAGCCATTTTTGATACGCCTTCTTTTTCCTTTTACAGGCTGCCTTGACTGTATCATTCCACCAAGCTGTTTGCTTCATCCTACTTTTACACACTACTGTTCCAAGACATTCTTTAGCCACATATAGTACTGTGTCCCTGTACCTTGTCCATTCCTTTTCCAATGACTGTAATTGGCTACATTCAACTAACTGGTACCTTTCTGAGATCGCTGTTATGTACTTGTGCCTGATTTCCTTATCCTGAAGTTTCTCCACTCTTATCCTCCTACATATGGACCTGACCTCCTGCACTTTCGGCCTCAAAATCCCAATTTCACTGCAGATTAAATAATGATCAGTGTCATCAAAGAATCCCCTGAACACACGTGTGT
Organism: Schistocerca nitens; assembly: GCF_023898315.1. Lineage (NCBI taxonomy): Eukaryota > Metazoa > Arthropoda > Insecta > Orthoptera > Acrididae > Schistocerca > Schistocerca nitens. Next base: position 967,682,669 of record NC_064617.1, read on the forward strand.
CCCTCACAGCCTTCCTGAATTCCTGATCTGTTATTATATAGTCAATGACAGATCTGGCTCCCCTGCCTTCCCAAGTATACCGGTGAATATTCTTATGTTTAAAAAAGGAGTTTGTGATTACTAAGCCCATACTGGCACAGAAATCCAAGAGTTGTTTCCCGTTCCTGTTGGCCTCCATATCCTCTCCAAATTTACCCATATCCTTTTCATACCCTTCTATCTGAGATGTACCCTTTACCCTGTGGCTCCTGCAAGATGCAATTTCCACCCCCTACACTGCTACAGAAGTCAGACAGACGCGCCTAACGTTCTAAAGAGAAATGCCTGAAAAACTTTCAGCAATAAATATCTTCTGGAGTCGTCCGCTGTAAGGAAATGACACAAAAATTCACAAAGTTTTTACGTAACTAGTGGGTTACTTGGGTAGTGAAGTAGTGCTAGTTAGCGTAAGAAAAACATGAAACTAACGAAAGTTATTATTTATTTTGCGAAATTCTGAGCAATCACAATGGTACTTTTAGTTATGAATTGAACAAGTTATATCCTGGTTCTTTTCGGAATGTGAAGTTACCTTTCAAGGATAGGATTCGCTAATGAAATTTCTACACGAAGTTGCCTTGGCAGAATGGCTGAGAGGCGCGCCTACTCAAATAATCATCCTTTAGAATGTTGTTAGGTGCTGTTGAGGCTGTCACGTGTGAAATGCAGTGAAGTGTACTGTTGTGGAGGAAGTATGGGGCTCGCAATAGCTGTAGGGCACAATTCTGTAAGCTGCGATGACTGCTGTCTGCGCCGCTCGCTGCTGTCAAATAAGATAACTCTCGTTCTATCTCTATTGACCTTCGCCAATCAAACTCTCCCTACGCCTGGATGAAGTCAAGGACTCCTATTCGCCCCTAGTCTAACTATTGGCGTGGTACACTGGTCAGATAATCAGTCCACCGCGATGCCACTCAAAATTCGCTCGCAGGTGTTTAACTATAACTCTGTCCGTTCACACCGCACAATAAGTGTGTCAGCCAACACAGTGAACAATGCTTAATCGCAAGGACTCAATATAGAGTCGCCCTTTGATTCGCTCTCGACAGAGGTGCTCTCCCAGTGAAGTACTGAGGAGAGACTTGTTCCTCGTTCTTTCGAGTACACGTATGAGCGCGCACGCTCTCGTTATGTGTTCTCGCTCCAAGAGCGACAACAGAATCGCGCCTCTCCACGCCAGACGTGAAGAGGTATATCTTTCGGTCCCTTCCATTATTCCTTCAGCTCAAGGCGTCAGAAATATCATCTGCCAATCAGCATTGCTCTTCTAAAACGGGAGAATGACGTTTCGTTTAAGGCGACCAATCGGGGAAACTTGTAGCTTTGGCGTTTGGCGCTTGCTGTCTCCCTGTGAACATCTCTGAAACTGCATGCTATGTGTAAAGAATGCGTAGGGTGGCCGCTCCCACACAACGTAGCAGCATTTGCATTTAAGCTGAACACGGGGTTGTTCCCCCCTTTCCACTCGGGCCCACGCTGTCCGCTACATGGGCGGTCAGCGGCCGACATGGACTGGGTCATCCTCTGAAGAGACCGGCGTCCCGCTCGGCGGCCTCTCTCCCGAACTAAAAGCTCCTGTGACCGTCATGTCTGGAATGTATGTGTGCACGCCAGGCTCGAGTATTTCAACCAGTGCGCTCACTAGTCAATTGCATATCGTTTACATGAACTCATACAACATTGACTTTATCTTATCGAGTTTGGGTTCGAATGAAGCGTCTTGATGTGCGGAACATGATTGTGAGGTCGGAATATGTAAGCAATGAAGGTCAGGAGACCATGATGTCTTACATGCTCTGAAAATCGTTTCGGAAAATTCTTTTTAACAAAAGCATGCATACTTTTCTCCATGGACCATAGAACGTTCACTATGTACTATGTGTCAAACTCGTCTCTAGTTTTAGATAAAGCAGTTTGTAGTGCATTATATGCCTCCTCTATACGAGGATCTTCGGCCCTTTTTCTCTGATTTTTTTTCTAGGGTGAAGCAAATAGCTTCCTGCTTTGGTTGGTGTGTGTGGTAGTTTGTTGCCTTGCGTTGTTTGATGATCAATATCTTGACTACTAATTTCTTCACAAGTGCTTGCTGTACCTTCGTTTGTATCCATGCCCGCAACTCTCGGTTCTTCGAAATCCTCCTTAAATTCTTCCTAAAACAAAGTGATGACAATAGATTGATATAAACAGTAACAAAGGAACTAAAATAAAAAATAAGAGAATGGATGTAGGAAAAGGGAGATATACAATAATTATAAGAAATTGGGACCAATGTCAAGCTGATAAGCGGAACGCAGAATATTCGTTATAATGATTACCTACGTATTATTACGCAATATTATTGATTTTAATTATAATAAATGTTCATAATTATTATAATGTCCATTATTGTCAATGCTATTAATAATTATTTATATTATTGGGAGTTATTAGTTTCTATTTACTTTTTTGCAGATGCCACAGGCACAACAAGAATGGTTGCTTGTAGCAGAGCAATATTAGAGAAAATGGAACTTTCTTTATTGGCTTGGTGTAATGGATGACAAATATTGTGCAGTCCAAACACTAGTTAATTCTGAAAGCGATTTTTTCAATTAGAAGACGTTTTTCAGTATTGTTCTTTTTGCTCTAGTGGATGCTGAATATTGTTTTTTGTATGCTGATGTCGGTTGCCAAGGTCGAATTTCAGACGGTGTTTTTCGAAATATATCTTTTTTAAGATTGTGATTAATGCTACCACCGTTTTTCCGGACGATCGTACCCTCCCAGGTAGATAGATAAAAGTACCCTATGTCATTGTCGCAGACGACGCGTTTCCCCTCAACAATCATGTCATGAAGCCGTATAGTGGACAACAACCTCGGAGGTCAATGAAAAGAATTTTTAACTACAGACTTTCAAGAGCATGGCAGATTGTGGAAAATGCGTTCGGAATACTTTCTTCCTGTTGTGTACATAGTTCCGCGTAGTCAGCGTGTACACAACTTTTCCACTACAGCGCGCCCCGCTAAGCGCAGGCGCAGCGCTCGTCCGTCTCCGCACTACGAGATGGCGCTGCCATAGAGATGGACCAAATTCTGCTTCCGCCGATTCGCGTATTAATATCTAATGCAGCCAATGAGATTGCTGCAAACGCAGAACCTTTCCTCCTCGCGGATCACACTTGCGCCGTGATACAAAAACACGCGAGGTATTATAACGAGTGTACAGACCTCCGATTAGTCAGTCTGCATTCGTCTGCAACAGTCTGTACGAGTTCTACATTTGTCTGTACCAGTCTATAGTCAAATTTCAGTCTGCGCCTAATAAGATTACCATATTCCTGTACATAGTCATGAAGAGAAATGTATAGACACTTTTGCCAAGTATGAGAGATGTATGTGAGAATAAGGTAACCTACCAATACCAAAGGAACTTCAGATTGTCAATTGTAAATAGCATCCAGAACCAACTTAAGTAATTTTTATGCTTGTTATTATTTTAATAAATGTGTGTGAAGATTAATCAAGTTGTTTATAGTTGGTCACCGTCAATCTGCTACCCTAAGCCTGCAAGTGGCATTTCTATCGTCTGACCTAGCGGCAGAAGATAAACACGCCACGATAGGACCACGAGACATATTGCTGACACTCGCCTACTTCGTTAGAGCGACAAGTCCAATAATCTGATGGTGTGTGTACTGAAGGTCTTACAGTACGCACACCACACTTCCGTATACTGGATACTAAGAAAGCCTATATTATTACAGCCTGAGAAAGCCCAAAGTGTTATTATGACTTGTGTATACCTCCATAATTCCTTGCGAAAAAGTTCTGCTTCCAGACAAATTTATACCCCTGTAGGAGCAGTGGATCATGAGGAGAACGAGCATTTAAAGCCAGGAACTTAAAGAAATGAGATCGCTCCTGCTACAGCGTTTACACGATCAGGGAACATTCTACGACGTTCAACGTAGACTGCCCAAGAAATTAGAGATGAATTCGCCGCTTATTTCATTTCCGAAGAGGAAAAATTGCCATGGCAGGATAATAACCCATAACTTTCCAAGATGCTACTCCCGGCGGGTATAAAAATGAATGTGTGCAACAGAAAATACTGGATGCGAAAATGAAGATTTGGCCCTGTCTGTCTACCCCCTGAAGCAGATCTTAGGATCTCCTAGTGGTGATATTATTTCCTCCTTCTTGCTCTTTAACATATAAGTTACAACATAAAACGTAAATGAATGATTAAGGGAATTAGTAACTACTAAATGATAAATGTTGTATCTGTTTAAACATTTATTGTAGATTGAAACCCCTCTATGTATATATCAATGTCCAAAGGACATAAAAAGATACAAATGAATTTCCTAACTAATATGATTGATCAGTTGCCCAAATCTACCCCTTTTTATGGCTACGCGATCTAATATAAGTAATGTGAGATGACTGACATCATCTATGTACCGAACACTAGAAGACAGTACTTTCAAGGATGATCTACAGTGGTGGGCAACCTCCGTTGAAATAAAACTTATGTGATCACAGCTGTTTAGCTTTATATCCCTAATATGCCAAAGTAATTAGCAGTATCACCGTATGTACTGCATCTGGTGCGTCGGAATGATGATTCTCGTACACGTCTGCGACGATGGAAGAACTCCAGCCACAAAATAAAAACTCTTTCAAACACTAGGATGGCAGAAGGCAGTCCTCTGACTAGTATAATCTAACACTGTCTTCTCCTCTCTGTGTTCCACAGACAAGAAACGTGAACTTCCAGCCACAAAAACGGAATTCAGATAACGTCTCTACGTGAGTACAGACAGGAGAAACGCTCACAATCACTGAACGCTGCGTACTCAATAACTACACCCTACTCTACCAGAATCGTGTAAGTTCGCAACAGTACAGTGCCTAACCGTTCTAACTATAAAATCTCCTGAGAGCAAAGACAGCAAGTCCGTCTGTACCAACAAAAGCTGATACTGAGCGACCGTCAAACACGGGCGCTCAGAACGGAAGACTCACATTCTCTCCACCACTGGGTTCCCAGCAAAGGTCGGCTCCCCTCCCTCGCAACTGCAGAAGGCCAATGATACTCTCTAATCCACGGAATATTTTCCCCCTCTACAAATTCTTCCTACCGCCGACCAACCATATTTTACTCTTTTGTCGTAAAGTGTGGAAAGTTTGCGAGGAAATACCTATCCCTGTGATTTGGGAATTCATACAATGGTACGCTTCTCAGAGTAAAAAATGCTCGGAAATAACACAGCCTGCGTGATTTCTGAGGTAACGCTTGCAGCTGCGTCCAAGATTTTCAGTTTCCGAAGTATCATCCGGCCTCGCTACAATACAGGTCGGCCGCCGCTGTATTGTGCTTCCGCGCTCAGGTGCCCCTTCCGTCCGTCTTGGGCTACTTCCTGTGTGAAGCAGGACCAACACACCTGTGCAGGCTTTTCCAACCAGGGCCTGAGTTACGCCTGCCATTTCATTTCCACTGGCGTCCCAACCTCTGCTAGTATAGGCAATCATTCATTACGCCATTTTGATAATAAATACACTCCATCACCTTTCATGCAATAAGCGTTAACAGCTATTTACAAGATGTATGTGACAATGTCAGTCTTCTTTAAATATTCATATATACGATGCAAAACCTATCAAATGATACCTAATTCCGGTTGTAAATCACGGCAAAGTATGTAGATGAGTGCTTTTAAGGTACGAAATTATAGCCACCTTACAACTAATTACAGAATTTTTTCAACTACTAGCTACGTACGTACTAGTAACTCCCGGACTGCACACATTTCAACTACCTATATATGTAAAGTTTTACCTCTATTAATTCCTATTTTATTATTTTTTCCTCAAATAACCTAATATGCAATAAAATATGTATAAATGTACTGAAACGTCCCCTTACAAGAATTATACATGACTGTGCTTAAACTGACACACAATATTTTTAGCGCAACGCAATCTGACTTTCAAAAACCCCTACAAAAGAATGGCCCTGACTAACATTAACCTATACCTTTCACAAATCACTTACCTCACCAAAAATCTTCGTTACTCGAACTACTGCAATACAGCGAGCGCCACTACTGCCAGCTAAATAAAAGATTCAAACTACTGAAGGCACTAACTACTGATAGGCACAGTTAGCAAATGAAAGATTTTGATAGAGAACAAACAATGTATTTACCTTAATAGTCATAATATATATAGCACTTCATGATATCCAGTATTACAAATTTCAAAACTCCGCCATCTCTCTCCCCACATCCACCACTGCTGGCGGCTCACCTCCAACTGCGCAACGCTACGCGCTGTTCACATCCAGCTGCCAAACACTACAATGGCAGACAAGAATGCAAAATAGCCACAGACTGCACACAGCACAGCCAGTGATTTTCATACAGAGCGCTACGTAACGTTGCCAATAAGAAAACATAAACAGCCTACTTACATAGCCCCCATGCTCCCCACAAAAAAGTTTACAAATTGTTTTGGACAGCGGCCAATAATGATTTGATAAAATTTTTCATAATTACAATAACAAAGAAATCAAATGCACACACTTATTGATACAATGTTTGTCAAAAGCTAAAATTTTCTCACAGTCCATAAAGACAGTCCTGATCATTCATCACAGTAAAATTGCAGTGTTTTTCTCAAAGTCTCAGCAGTAAAAGAAAATGCACACGGAAGTAGTGGATTTCCATGCAGTCTTGAAGAAGTAGTGTTGTCCTTCCAACGGAAAGACAGTGCTGACTCTTACATGCAGACAGGTAATGGGCCACAACAGAGCAAACCCACAGCAGAGTCATTCGAAGTTTTGAAGAATACTGGTAGGTAGGTCATCACAGAGTAGACCCACTGTAGTCCTGGTAGAGATTACGTTATTGGTGGGCCATCAAACGTGCAGACCCACTGTAGTCCTTGTAGAGACGGCCAGCAGCCATCTGTTGTGACTGTGCAGGTGCACAATCACCATTGAAGTGTCTTGCGGAGAGTATAGCAAGTCCATAAACCACCACTTGTGCACTCACAGAGTTTTTTTCTAATTGTCCTTAGAACCAGCAATGCTGTTATCCAGTCCCTTCCTGAATTATTAACACACGTGCAAACACTATCAGTCCCTACTTCTCACATATTGTCCATATACTATGACCAACAGAAACGTGTGCAGTGAAACATAACTTACAAGTTACTTAATTTGATGAACTGGTATCAATTACAATTTTATAACATAAGAATACAATAACAAAGGTACAAAATACATCATTAAAGAACATAACAATACAGATAACATTTGTAGTACAAGCTTTACAAAAGAATCGAAATAACATATACATCAGTGTTACAGGAATTACGACATGAGTACATACATAAAAGATCAGAATAACTTTCGAAACATCAACTTCACACATGAGCATTAAAACAGAACAGAATAAATAATGTCTAAACATCTTTACAAAGAAAATAACATATTATCAGAAAAATTCTACAACATAAATCTTATTAGCTAAACACATAGACAGGAAAAATACAAATACACAAGAGTACACAAACACATAGCAGAATAACACAGGAGGAAAGGATAGGGTTTGTTTTCAGTGTAACATTTGGTACTGCAGTCCAACCCAAAACTTCATTCCATAGATCTTTCGTCTTATTTCAACAGTTGTTTTCACCAAAACATCCTAACCAAGCATGCTTTCTGTATTTATATGTTCACATATTTCTTACCTCATTATTTATTTTCCATTATCTTACATCATTTATCTCCAAGAAAATCCTACCTAAACTTGTTGTCTCGAAAACCTACTTTTTTTTTGTTCATAACCTCTTTCAAAATATTTTTTTTGGCCAAACTATATTCTTATAGCTTCTCAATGCATTTCTTCCAATTCATCACAACTCGTTCTCTTATACAGCATACCCCATTTTAAGTTAACTTAAATCTACTGAGCTCAGATGCTAAACTAAGGGACGAGGCAATGCAGCAGCATAAAACAATTAATACAAACAGCAATGAAAAAAATGGAAATTGTCAAAGCAAGCTGCCGTAAATCTAAATTACCAAGCAATGCAACATTACAACTAATATGAGCCAATGTGCAGCAACAAGAAAAATAAATTCGTAGTAAAACTGGCTTAACAGAGTAATACAAAGTGAAATTTAGTAGCACTATGCCTGGCAAACAGCAGCAGCAAATGCATTAACTTATATCTAAACATGACATAGCTCAAGCAGAAAAAATATTACACTAAAAATGGCCATGTCTAATACCTATGTCGCATCTTAACACTAGAGTGATGCATCACAAAAACTTACTCTGCAAGAAAGTTACCAAGTCATTAAAAAAATTATTTATGCAATTCCTGGGAAGGGAAATGTCTATTTGTGCTCTCTTTTCTAAGAAAGTATATGAGGAACATATTCTTTACTGGGTCTGTACACAGAAAATAATGATATTAGTACATCTATTAAATTTTATAATAACCAATGCTGCAGTGCAGCTAGAAACTAGATATTAAAGAAAATGAGCAAATATGTACAAAGGAAGGCATGAAACATCATTCACTAGCCATATGGCATTTCATAAGGTAGTAAAAAAAATCTCTCAACTAGAAAGACAGTAGTCATAATCAGGTGTATAGACATAAAATATTTCTCGTCATTTCATTAGACATTTCAGTAAATACAATAAATTAAGAGCGCCACAGTGTTATCATATGTTTTCAATTTTGAGCGTGTCGTATTTGCGATGCTTTCGACAAAGAAATCTCAATAGCGAGGATAATGGCCTCTTTTTTTTTTGCACCTAATGCCTTTCTTTTGTCAGACGACTACCTCTCAGCTGGGCGCCCAAAATGCATTACATCAAGGTCACTTACCTTTCTTACTGAAATATTTACGACAGCAGTTTCCGCTACAGTGGCAGTCTCATATAAAAAAATTCACAGGTTGAGAATTTGCGTTACAAATGTGTAGAAACAAAATCCTATAAATATAACTGTCCAAAAAATTTTCGTCAGCATTGTAATACACTCACGCATTTACATACATTTCATAACTCTTAAAGTACGATTCTTGGTTTCCAACAACCTTTTCCACCAATCAGAGTGCCTAACCACTACTCATTATTCCTTACCTTATTATACATATACATATCGTCGACACTTGTTCAATATTTCATCATAACAGATATGTAGCATAATCAAATAAGTCATATAGCATCAGCATATTGATCATAAACATACTGCAACAGCATAATACACATAGTCATCGTAATAATAACATCATAACACCTTAGTCAACTCTCAAAATCGTCGTAGCTTCCTCCAATAATTTCAAAACCTAAAAAAAATTCTCTGCTCATGTCAAAAGTGTCATCTACCTCAAATGTACTTTAAAATCATGCTCCCTTACCAAATACATAATTCAATGCTCTCATAGTATCACAATGGTTCCGAAAAAATATGAACAGTTCACAAAGTACAGACAAAATACAATTTCATAAATGTGAAGTTACCCAACTGTGTAAGTGCGTAAACATGTGTCACTGATGTAGTAAAAAAATGTTTGCTTCTCTGTTAAATAATCAGATAGCTGTGTAATTTATGTGTTAGAGAAATATGGCACCGATGTGTAAAGTTGTATAAGCAAATACCATATTAGCTAGGGCTCCTTGAGCTTGCCAAACACATGGTACACAAAGTAGGCGTGTACCCCCTGAGGATTAATGTAATTATACCCTCAGGTGTTACAGATTACAGCAATGGAATGAAATGTATCAAGGAAAACCTTTGTAATTCAAAAATCTTGAAAAATAAATGTTTTAAGTATAAAATTAATCACTCAAATACGTGTACTGTAGCGCTAAACTGTGCGTCTTGTTGCAACATAATCTCTGTGGAAGTGTCGTAGTTATTGTCCTCCGAAAGCTAAGTTCTGCAGAAGCCAATGTACCTACCTCATGATAAACAAAAGTGAAATGCTTTGCGTATAGATATCTTAGTTATTACGCTTATTGCCGTGATGAAGAAAGTACTGTGCTGTAACGTGTTGTTGTGCTACGGAAAAGGCTGTCTCATTGTAGATATACCACAAAATTTACTACTAAAACATGTTTTACTTTCCAGAATAATTCAGAAAAACTGTGCAGATATAAAACAGAAACACCGCAAAAGCAACATTGTAAATTGTCACTCATTAGTAGCGTCGTGATAAAATCGTGTAGCTGTCACATAAACTAACCACTGTGTCATCTGGTATCTCACTGAAAGTACTTTAAATCCAGAATGTATTTTCAAGTAAACCAAAATGTTGCATTAAAATCTCATTAGCAGTACTGGTAAATGTTCTATGTACGTGAGCATTATAGTTGTTGCGTAATAGTGCAACTAACAAGCAAGAATGTACAAATAACAACACTGTGTCGTCTGTTCACTATAACAATGCATTCGTAATTTCTGTTGAAATAAGTTCTCTTGGTTCTTGACTGGATATTTAACTTCAAACATTGTTGCATGTTAACAGATTCTAAGTCTGACAAAGCATACTAGTAATGTAAAGTGAAAAGTTATATGGCAAAGACAAAGTTAAAAAGCAGATTATCTTTCAATAAACGGTTTTACATGTGAAATGTGGTTCAAGCCTTTACTCTTACTACTATGCAGAGCTCCAGCTTCAACGGAATCATCGTGTGGTATATGTCGGTAAAGAATACTGGAATTTTTCTCAAGGTTAGCATCTATGTTATTTTTCTCTGAGCCAGCTGGCGCACGTGGCTGCCTGCTGTGCGAGTCATTGTCTGTCTCTTTGTTGGCGCGCATCGTTATTAGGATTAGGAGGCCTAACTTCTACAGATTCACCTTGTCGAGAGTGCCCTGCTCTGTTTGAATCCCGCCAGTTCTGATCAAATTCAGGTCTGTCGTTATGATTATATCGTCTGTCGTCATGTCGGTAGATGCCACAGTTTCTTTCTTGTCGGTCACGTGGTGGAGAATTTCTCCCTGAATCGTAACTGCGCGCTGAACTGTTGCGTCTGAAATTATTTTGTCTCCCTTGATAATAATAGTTCTGGTTACCGTATTGTCTGTTTCTCTGATTGTCTCTGTGATAGTCATTACTGCGGAGAGGTGATCTTTCCCTGTAATTATTACTACTCTGCCAACGGTTGTCATACGGGTGTTGTCTGTTATGGTCACGATTTACGTTGAAAGAATAGCCTTGTCGTGTATTATTTCTGTCATCGCGGAATTGTGACGGATGTGATCTGTAATTGTTGTGCTCCTATTTTCGCGTTCCGCGATTGTCAGTGTCAATTTCCAGTCCTTGTAACAGTCCCTGAAAAGCTTCAATGTCGTCTTTGCAACGTCCTGCTAAAATAATATGTCGTAAATGTTCAGGCAGTTTGATTAAGCAAATGCGGATGAGTTCTGAGGGGCTGTATGGGTTTGACAGGTACTGATTCTTGTGCAACATGTCTTCAAAATATTTCACAAGACTGGAAAATTCAGATTGTTCGAAATGTTTCATCATTATGATGCTATGTTTTACTCGGTCTTGTGTAGCTTGAGACCAATATGCTGAGAGGAAGGCATGGTAAAATTCTCCTTTACTGTGACAATCGTGAATGACCGATCGCATTCTTACAGCTGGTTCATTCTCTAAGTAGCCCCACATAAATTCTAGTCTGTGCTCTAATGACCAGTTGGGAGGAAAACAATGAGAGAATTGATGGAGCCACGCTCGTGGATGAATGTCGTTGCCAAATTCTTAAATGTTTTGAATTTACGTGTAGTAATGAACAGCTTATAGTCAAAATCATAATGTCGGCGAGTCGCATGTCGGTCATTGATATGTCGTGTCGGCGGTTCCATCTCAAAATTCGGTGCACCTTGCCAATTTCTTTCATAATTTCCGAAATGCCCTGTGTTATTATTTTGTGGCTTTTCCGTATTTCTGAGTTCCTCTTCCCGTGTTGGAGCGCGAGTGACCTCTGAAATATGAAATTTTTGTATTACTTGTGCCAACTGATCTTGTACTTCCCGGATTTCTCTTTTGTATTGCGTATTAATTTGATTCTGATTTTCTTTGAATTTCTTAATTTGTTCTTACTCTTCTGTGTCAGTGATGGCTACAGGTCTTGTGTCATTCAGATCATCATCTACCTTTGCAGATAAGTTAGTGAACTGATCCGAAAGTTCTGCTACTTTCTCCGATAGTGTACTTATTTCCTCAGTGTATTTTTCTGAACCAAGTTTCAGAGTGTCCATTTGTGTTGAAATCGTATCTACTGTGTCCTTTAAGTTTTCTTGAGTTTTTGCAAGTTGTGTAACCGAATCGGTAGATGCAACTGAGTCAATTTTAGCTTGCAAGGTGTCGTGATTTTCATGAACAATAGTTTGCAGTTCTTTTATGGCTGCTTCGTGACTCTGTATTGCATTTTCATGACGCGAAAAAATAGGTTGGAAATGTTCACAAATTTGTGTTTTTACGTCATTACAGACTTTTTGACATTTCGATTCGATGTTATGTAACTCAGTAGTTAAATCTTCACGTGTTTGTTCAAGCGTGGTGTCTAACTTTCGAAGATTTTGTTCCATTGTGTCTAACTTTTTAAGATTTTGTTCCACTGTGTCTAACTTTTGAAGATTTTGTTCCATTGTGTCTAACTGTTGCTGTGTTTGTCTCTGGTGTTGTTCCATTGTGTCTAACTTTTGAAGCTTTTGCTGTGTTTGTCTCTGATTTTGTTCCATTTGTTGCATTAGCTGTAATAACAATGCATTAGTGTCTGGAATCTGTTCCTCTACGCTTTTCGGCAGTGCTTTTGCACCGGCAACATTCACATTTTGACAAACAGAAAATGTGTCTTGACTCATTTGAGAAAACGGTGAGGACGCAAAACCTGAATCTACAGTATTTGCAAAAAAGTGTCCTGTCATTTCGGATTCCTGAGGCGAGCTATTGCCGAGCGATCGATCGATAATGCTTCCCTGTTCACTAATTGTTTCACTACCTACGCCATTGTTTGCCGCCCGCTCCATTTCCCTATGCACAATTACCAAATTACTATGTTGAACATTAGTTAATTCATTACACGGTGGCGCTAACACACTGCTTTCGTCTTCACTGTCATTTCTCAGTTTACTTTGGAGCCTAGTATTACGTTTTTCACACGCCATAATTGTCACAATATTTCACACGATAACACAGAAAAGCACAATTTGAAGAGCAAACTAACAAAACATATTAACATAGCATTGAAAATAATATCTAGTTAATTGCAAGCGCAGCTGCGAAATACTTGGTGCAAATCTACATGCATGCCACAACTGTGTACAACAATGAAAAACTACAACTACAAAGGAAATTCTCTCTATAATTACGCGCTAGCAATAAACAAAAGCTACACCAATTACACAAACTACAAGAAAAAAATCAGAAGATTCCAGTGAGGTATCCTCGGCTAAGGGTCGACATATGTAACGTCCCCTTAGAAGAATTATACATGACTGTGCTTAAACTGACACACAATATTTTTAGCGCAACGCAATCTGACTTTCAAAAATCCCTACAAAAGAATGGCCCTGACTAACATTAACCTATACCTTTCACAAATCACTTACCTCACCAAAAATCTTCGTTACTCGAACTACTGCAATACAGCGAGCGCCACTACTGCCAGCTAAATAAAAGATTCAAACTACTGAAGGCACTAACTACTGATAGGCACAGTTAGCAAATGAAAGATTTTGATAGAGAACAAACAATGTATTTACCTTAATAGTCATAATATATATAGCACTTCATGATATCCAGTATTACAAATTTCAAAACTCCGCCATCTCTCTCCCCACATCCACCACTGCTGGCGGCTCACCTCCAACTGCGCAACGCTACGCGCTGTTCACATCCAGCTGCCAAACACTACAATGGCAGACAAGAATGCAAAATAGCCACAGACTGCACACAGCACAGCCAGTGATTTTCATACAGAGCGCTACGTAACGTTGCCAATAAGAAAACATAAACAGCCTACTTACAGTACATTGGCGTAAATATACTGTGTTAGAGAAATAAATTTTACTCATTATTATTTATTTATTACTACATAAGTACCCAGTGTTGCCCTGGTATGTATTCCAGATTCCAGTTCTGTTAGTCCAGTTCCACCTTCCCCCCCCCCTCCCCCGTGTTATTTATTTACTCGTTCGGCATCACAGAGGCCTCCCCCGTGTGAAGTTCAGAGCACATTTTGCCAAAAATACTATAATTTTATCACAATTAGAATTTTCTTCCCCCTCCCCCCCCCATGAACCATAGACCTTGCCGTTGGTGGGGAGGCTTGCGTGCCTCAGCAATACAGATAGCCGTACCGAAGGTGCAACCACAACGGAGGGGTATCTGTTGAGAGGCCAGACAAACGTATGGTTCCTGAAGAGAGGCAGCAACCTTTTCAGTAGTTGCAGGGGCAACAGTCTGGATGATTGACTGATCTGGCCTTGTAACACTAACCAAAACGGCCTTGCTGTGCTGGTACTGCGAACGGCTGAAAGCAAGGGGAAACTACAGCCGTAATTTTTCCCGAGGACATGCAGCTCTACTGTATGATTAAATGATGATGGCGTCCTCTTGGGTAAAATATTCTGGAGGTAAAATAGTCCCCCATTCGGAACCTTGGGCGGGGACTACTCAAGAGAACGTCGTTATCAGGAGAAAGAAAACTGGCGTTCTACGGATGGGAGCGTGGAATGTCAGATCCCTTAATCGGGCAGGTAGATTAGATAATTTAAAAAGGGAAATGGATAGGTTAAAGTTACATATAGTAGGAATTAGCGAAGTTCGGTGGCAGGAGGTTCAAATGGCTCTGAGCACTATGGGACTTAACTTCTGAGGTCATCAGTCCCCTAGAACTTATAACTACTTAAACCCAACTAACCTAAGGACTTCACGCACATCCATGCCTGAGGCAGGAGTCGAACCTGCGACCGTAGCGGTCGCGCGGTTCCAGACTGTAGCGCCTAGAACCGCTCGGCCACCCTGGCCGGCGGTGGCAGGAGGAACAAGACTTTTGGTCAGGTGAATACAGGATTATAAATACAAAATCAAGTAGGGGTAATGCAGGAGTAGGTTTAATAATGAATAAAAAAATAGGAGTGCGGGTTAGCTACTACAAACAGCATAGTGAACGCATTATTGTGGCCAAGATAGACACGAATACCATGCCTACGACAGTAGTACAAGTCTACATGCCAACTAGCTCTGCAGATGACAAAGAAATTGAAGAAATGAATGATGAGATAAAAAAAATTATTCAGATAGTGAAGGGTGACGAAAATTTAATAGTCATGGGTGACTGGAAGTCGAGAGTAGGAAAAGGGAGAGAAGGAAACGAAGTAGGTGAATATGGATTGGGGGGAAGAAAAGAGGAAGCCGCCTGGTAGAATTTTGCACAGAGCACAACTTAATCATAGCTAACACTTAGTTCAAGAATCATAAAAGGAGGTTGTATACATGGAAGAAGCTTGGAGATACTGACAGGTTTCAGATAGATTATATAATGGTAAGACAGAGATTTAGGAACCAGGTTTGAAATTGTAAGACATTTCCAGGTGCAGATGTGGACTCTGACCACAATCTATTGGTTATGAACTGTAGATTAAAACTGAAGAAACTGCAAAAAGGTGGGAATTTAAGGAAATGGGACCTGGATAAACTGACTAAACCGGAGGTTGTACAGAGTTTCAGGGAGAGACTAAGGGAACAATTGACAAGAATGGGGGAAAGAAATACAGTAGAAGAAGAATGGGTAGCTTTGAGGGATGAAGTAGTGAAGGCAGCAGAGGATCAAGTACGCAAAAGGACGAGGGCTAGTAAAAATCCTTGGGTGACAGAAGAAATACTGAATTTAATTGATGAAAGGAGAAAATATAAAAATGCAGTAAATGAAGCAGGCAAAAAGGAATACAAACGTCTCAAAAATGAGATCGACAGGAAGTGCAAAATGGCTAAGCAGGGATTGCTAGAGGACCAAATTAAGGATGTAGAGGTTTATGTCACTAGGGGTAAGATAGATACTGCCTACAAGAAAATTAAAGAGACCTTTGGAGAAAAGAGAACCACTTGTATGAATAGCAAGAACTCTGATGGAAACTCAGTTGTAATCAAAGAAGGGAAAGCAGAAAGGTGGAAGGAGTATATAGAGGGACTATACAAGGGCGATGTACTTGAGGGCAATGTTATAGAAAGGGAACAGGATGTAGATAAAGATGAAATGGGAGATATGATACTGCGTGAAGAATTTGATAGAGCACTGAAAGACCTAAGTGGAAACAAGGCCACAGGAATAGACAACATTCCATTAGAACTACTGACAGCCTTGGGAGAGCCAGTCCTGACAAAACTCTACCATCTGGTGAGCCAACCGTAGGAGACAGGCGAAGTACCCTCAGACTTCAAGAAGAATATAATAATTCCAATCCCAAAGAAAGCAGGCGTTGACAGATGTGAAAATTACCGAACTATCAGTTTAATAAGTCACGCCTGCAAAATACTAATGCGAATTCTTTACAGACGAATGGAAAAATTGACAGAAGCTGACCTCGGGGAAGATCAGTTTGGATTCCGTAGAGATATGGGAACACGTGAGGCAATACTGACCTTACGACTTATCTTAGAAGAAAGATTAAGGAAAGGCAAACCTACGTTTCCAGCATTTGTAGACTTGGAGAAAGCTTTTAACATGTTGACTGGAATACTCTCTTTCAAATTCTGAAGGTGGCAGGGGTAAAATACAGGGAGCGAAAGTCTATTTACAATTTGTACAGAAACCATATGGCAGTTACAAGAGTCGCGGGACATGGAAGGAAAGCAGTGGTTGGGAAGGGAGTGAGACAGGATTGTAGCCTCTCCCCGATGTTATTCGATCTGTATATTGAGCAAGCAGTAAAGGAAACAAAAGAAAAATTCGGAGTAGGTATTAAAATCCATGGAGAAGAAATAAAAACTTTGAGGTTCGCCGATGACATTGTAATTCTGTCAGAGACAGCAAAGGACTTGGAAGAGTAGTTGAACGGAATGGATAGTGTCTTGAAGGGAGGATGTAAGATGAACATCAACAAAAGCAAAACGAGGATAATGGAATGTAGTCGAATTAAGCCGGGTGATGCTGCGGGAATTAGATTAGGAAATGAGATACTTAAAGTAGTAAAGGAGTTTTGCTATTTGGTGAGCAAAATAACTGATAACGGTCGAAGTAGAGTGGATATAAAATTGGAAGGAAAGCGTTTCTGAGGAAGAGAAATTTGTTAATATCGAGTATAGATTTAAGTGTGAGGAAGTCGTTTCTGAAAGTATTTGTATGGAGTGTAGTCATGTATGGAAGTGAAACATGGACGATAAATAGTTTGGACAAGAAGAGAATAGAAGCTTTCGAAATGTGGTGCTACAGAAGAATGCTGAAGATTAGATGGGTAGATCACTTAACTAATGAGGAGGTTGTTGTTGTTGTTGTGGTCTTCAGTCCTGAGACTGGTTTGATGCAGCTCTCCATTCCACTCTATCCTGTGCAAGCTTCTTCATCTCCCAGTACCTACTGCAACCTACATCCTTCTGAATCTGCTTAGTGTATTCATCTCTTGGTCTCCCTCTACGATTTTTACCCTCCACGCTGCCCTCCAATGCTAAATTTGTGATGCCTTGATGTCTCAAAACATGTCCTACCAACCGATCCCTTCTTCTAGTCAAGTTGTGCCACAAACTTCTCTTCTCCCCAATCCTATTCAATACCTCCTCATTAGTTACGTGATCTACCCACCTTATCTTCAGCATTATTCTGTAGCACCACATTTCGAAAGCTTCTATTCTCTTCTTGTCTAAACTAGTTATCGTCCATGTCTCACTTCCATACATGGCTACACTCCATACAAATACTTTCAGAAACGACTTCCTGACACCTAAATCTATACTCGATGTTAACAAATTTCTCTTCTTGAGAAACGATTTCCTTGCCATTGCCAGTCTACATTTTATATCCTCTCTACTTCGACCATCATCGGTTATTTTACTCCCTAAATAGCAAAACTCCTTTACTACTTTAAGTGTCGCATTTCCTAATCTGATTCCCTCAGTATCACCCGACTTAATTCGACCACATTCCATTATCCTTGTTTTGCTTTTGTTGATGTTCATCTTATATCCTCCTTTCAAGACACTGTCCATTCCGTTCAACTGCTCTTCCAAGTCCTTTGCTGTCTCTGACAGAATTACAATGTCATCGGCGAACCTCAAAGTTTTTACTTCTTCTCCATGAATTTTAATACCTACTCCGAATTTTTCTTTTGTTTCCTTTACTGCTTGCTCAATATACAGATTGAATAACATCGGGGAGAGGCTACAACCCTGTCTCACTCCTTTCCCAACCACTGCTTCCCTTTCATGCCCCTCGACTCTTATAACTGCCATCTGGTTTCTGTACAAATTGTAAATAGCCTTTCGCTCCCTGTATTTTACCCCTGCCACCTTCAGAATTTGAAAGAGAGTATTCCAGTCGACATTGTCAAAAGCTTTCTCTAAGTCTACAAATGCTAGAAACGTAGGTTTGCCTTTTCTTAATCTTTCTTCCAAGATAAGTCGTAAGGTCAGTATTGCCTCACGTGTTCCAACATTTCTACGGAATCCAAACTGATCTTCCCCGAGGTCGGCTTCTACCAGTTTTTCCATTCGTCTGTAAATAATTCGCGTTAGTATTTTGCAGCTGTGACTTATTAAACTGATAGTTCGGTAATTTTCACATCTGTCAACACCTGCTTTCTTTGGGATTGGAATTATTATATTCTTCTTGAAGTCTGAGGGTATTGAATAGGATTGGGGAGAAGAGGAGTTTGTGGCACAACTTGACAAGAAGAAGGGATCGGTTGGTAGGACATGTTCTGAGGCATCAACGGATGACCAATTTAGTATTGGAGGGCAACGTGGAGGGTAAAAATCGTAGAGGGAGACCAAGAGATTTATACACTAAACAGATTCAGAAGGACGTAGGTTGCAGTACGTTTTGGGAGATGAAGAAGCTTGCACAGGATAAAGTGTCATGGAGAGCTGCATCAAACCAGTCTCAGGACTGAAGACCACAACAACAGAATTTTCTTTTTAATTTTAAAATTCGAAAACTATAGGCAATTTATAAGTATATTTCTAATAGAAATTGTATTAAGCTACAATAAATATGAAAAAAATTATCTTAAGGTAAGATATGATATGTTTAATAGTATATACGGGAATAACACCAAAAAATTTAAAAACAACAAATGAGCAGGTACGTAAATGTAAGCTGAGAAAGAGAACAAGGTAAGTAGCTCTGGAGACAATCCAAAAGGGAACGAACCCCAATAAGTTTGTTAATAGGTTTTTTATACGTTTCCAAAAACAAATATGTTTTACTTACATCTGTGAAGATTGTCTTCTGCGCCTGGTATTTGCAGTGTAGAAATTCAAACGCTTTGAAAGCGAACCAGTTTGGAGCGTTCACTTCCTCAATGCCAGTGCCAGACTTCCCATGTTCATTTTTCTTCTGGCGGACTTTCCTGTAAGTGGCTAATAAGCTGGTCATTTTTTTTTTAATTCGGCCACATTCAGGCGGAGTTCTGTCGCGATGGAATCTCAAGCTTCACTTTTTTTAATTGTATTTTATCTTGGGAGTTTGTTGCATCCCACAGCATAGGATATTGTTCATAAGTATTTATGAATGTAATGGCAAAATCTTCGGTCCATTCCATTTTAAAAGAAAAACCGATGTCCACATTACAGAAAAAGAATAATACCAAGACCAGCGAGCCAACTGCTCAATGCTTGTTGCCGTCCACACCACTTGCGTAGCTCGCCGCGCATCCCTTTGATGTACCGACAACAGGCGGAGCCAGACAAGCCGTATGCTCGGGCGGCGAGCCCTCAGCCCACTTTACTCGTAAGACTCGCAAGTCTCACGAGCCACACGGGTAGTGTGGACGCACCTTTATGTAAACAAAAGATGCGTTTGTGCTCTTAAGTTAAGTTTCAACTGTCCATTTGTGCTCTTCAAAGTTGCTGCCTCCTCCTCCCCCTGTCACACCTGTCCACCTGTTCATATTTAAGTCAAACGTGGCTGCTGGTTGTTTATCTGCCTATAATTTATGACTACTTTCACGTTGCAACCTTCCCCACTCTTCTAGACCAATTGGATGGCCTGAATTACTACGATTTATGAACCAAAATTGACGTCAGACATTTTGACATTAGAATGGATGTGTGAAAAATGGTGGGTTATTATTCTACTGCCTGAATTGCTACAATTTGACTCCGTGACAGCCCATGTTCCCTACAAACACTCCAATGTATGACCGCCTTCAATTTCTGTTTAACGTTTTGAGATAGTTTGTTACAGTTTTTCTGCTATTTGTTACAGTTTTGCGGATTTTTTCCCACTGTTCCAAATACTCACTTCTCAAAATTGCCATCCAAAGACACACATAAATACGTGACTTTAATTGCTTAACAATTACCATGTTATAATATTTAAACAAACTACAGTAATATCCTACAGTTCAACAAATTCCACAGTGCATTATTTAAACAGATATACTCTTGGTAGTTACCAAGTTCAATAATGTAGGAACATTTCACTATAAGGAACTTGTCCCACCATTATTATGAGGTAAGAATGATGGCTTGTACTGCGTGATGTTACTATCGGACTACCTTAGAGGAGTTTTACACTGTAAGATTATACAACGTTTGTAAATAACGCTGTGAAATAAGAAAAAAATTCCAAGTAGGCGCCTTAATACAGGCAGGTATGTACCTAAAAAAACACACACAAAGAATCCCTACATTCACTTCTGATGCTACCAATATGGGTGTTGGGATCCGAGAGCTATGCACCATATTTGAAATATGCAAAAAAGTGAGGAGGGTATCTTCCATTCTGTGCAAAGTCTGCACCGTGTTAACACCTGCATAGCCATCACGTTCGATGGGGGACAAACCACCACCGTTGCTGCCACACACTTCGGAGCTCCAGTGTGTGTTATGACTACAATGGTCACTGATTCGTTTACATTAGATTAGATTAGTACTTGTTCCATAGATCATGAATACGACACTTCGTAATGATGTGGAACGTGTCAGGCTAATAAAAGGTGTCTATACAAGATATTACATTACGCAAAATATTACATGACACTCAATATTTTTAATTTTTTTGTTGGGGGTTGGGAAATTATCCACTTACTATATCCAAAAATACATCTAAGGAGTAGAAGGAGTTGCCATTAAGAAATTCTTCTAATTTCCTTTTAAATGCTATATGGCTATCTGTCAGTCTTTTGATGCTATTAGGTAAGTGAACAAAGATCTGCCCGAGGTGGTGACACTGCCTCGGCCGACGGCCACCGGCAGCAATCGTGCCCGAAATTAGAAAATTAAAGCCCCGACCTACACATGCGTGGCATCAGCAGGTATATAGACAGGTGATACGTTTTATGACCTGTTGCTACTTGCCTGTACATTGATGAGCACTCTGCAGATATGATGACGCACACCGGAAGCCACTGCCACGGACATTACGAGAGACGACAAGTTACTCTCTCACCTATTTTCTGTGTACAGAAATTATTAAAGATTTGGTGACAAGCTGACGCACCTTGAGCGAGACACTAGAAAGTTAATGGCTTGCACAGACATTGATGGGGGCTGGTAGGGTGCTAAAAGCATGAGGTATTTTTACGGTTCGTAGCTCGTAGAAATGGCACGCTGGGAGTTGAAAGCAATTGGCGGTGAGCCCATCCCTCAGTAAATCTTGCCGGACAGACCCACAGCCGTACAGGGCAGACAGGGGAGCCCCTCGTTGAGGCAGGTCTCCAGCAGAACAATGCCACAATACCTGCCATGGCGCCAGCCGAAGCGTGGGCTGGGGGTGGCGGTCTGAAGGAACGTGTCTACACAGTGCAGTTGTAAACCAGGCACTGTGTGCAGAGCCACACATAATAAAAATTCACAAATTTTCGAGTTTGTCGATACTGCTAATAGGCCTGTGAACCACTTCCATTGGCCGCCTCAGTTGTATCAGAAACTCCGGCACCTGAGAAACGTTTAGAGATAGAATCTTTATTAAATCTCATAGCTAGGACTGACAAGTTCCAAGACACAGGCGATTTAGATAAAGATCCTTAAGATTGTATCTGTTCACTTGCTGTCATGGGAAGTGACACGACTTAGGAGAATATCATCTTCCCCTCTGCAAAAACTAAAAAAGCCAGTAATTGGCAGTTTCTTTTTTTCCAGAGATGCAGTTTTCTTAACTCTTGCCCTGGTTTGACATGAGTTTGTGCTGCCATGTGGGAGTGGACATTGAGAGCCCTGTGATTGGCTCTAGACAGTGTAAAGGCAGCGTCGTTCGTGCACTTTGTGGGAAAAAAGGCATTTTTTTTACGAGAGGTGCGAGGCACTCGGGTGTGGGACTTTGGTCTGGTGAGCACTTCTGGCCGAAGCTCTGGTATGTGTGGTTGGCACTTGGGACCTGTCCTGAGACTGACTTCAATTGTGAGTAGTTTAGACTGGGGAGCCTGTGATGAAGTTCTTACTGTACCGACAGTGTGACTTCAAACATCTTGGACTGCCCGTTTGCCGAGGGCACAATTATTCATTTTTGGTTTAGCAGTCTTGACGTTTGGTATCCTTGTGCGCTCTATCGTATAAGTGAACCAAATTGGTACGACTAGCAAACGGTTGTGTCACACACTGAAATCTACTGTGATTTCAGGGCTCCGGTAGAGAGTAAATTGAGATCCATCTGCCTGAACGTTAGACCGTGAGATTTTTGGATTTCTTTCGTAGCCGCGATCGATTCACAGAAAATGCCATATATGCTTTCACCAGTCAAATTTTGAATGATCTGAATAACCGAACACCACCCATTGGGATTTTTTGTGATATCTCAAAGGCTTTTGATTGTGTAAATCATGAAATTCGGCTAGACAAGCTCAAGTATTGTGGCATGAGTGGGACAGTGCACAAATGGTTTGATTCGTACCTAACTGGAAGAGTGCAGAAAGTTGAAATAAGTAGTTCTCATAACATGCAAAGATCAGCACATTCCTCAAACTGGGGAACTATCAAGAATGGGGTTACACAAGGGTCAGTCTTGGGTTCTTTGTTGTTCTTATTATATATTAATGAATTGCCATTCTATATTCATGAAGAGGCAAAGTTAGTTCTCTTTGCTGATGATACAAGTATAGTAATCACACCTGACAAACAAGAATTAACTGATGAAATTGTCAATATTGTCTTTCAGAAAATTACTAAGTGGTTCCTTGTAAACGGACTCTCACTGAATTTTGATAAGACACAGTACATACAGTTCCGTACAGTGAATGGTATGACGCCATTAATAAATATAGACCTTAATCAGAAGCATATAGCTAAGGTAGAATATTGCAAATTTTTAGGTGTGTCCATTGATGAGAGATTAAATTGAAAGAAACACATTGATGATCTGCTGAAACGTTTGAGTTCAGCTACTTATGCAATAAGGGTCATTGCAAATTTTGGTGATAAACATCTTAGTAAATTAGCTTACTACGCCTATTTTCACTCATTACTTGCATATGACATCATATTTTGGGGTAATTCATCACTGAGGAATAAAGTATTTATTGCACAAAAGCGTGTAATCAGAATAATAGCTGGAGTCCACCCAAGATCATCCTGCAGACATTTATTTAAGGATCTAGGGATATTCACAGTAGCTTCTCAGTATATATACTCTCTTATGAAATTTGTTATTAACAACCAAACCCAATTCAAAAGTAATAGCAGTGTGCATAACTACAATGCTAGGAGAAAGGATGATCTTCACTATTCAAGATTAAATCTAACTTTGGCACAGAAAGGGGTGAATTATACTGGCACTAAAGTCTTTGGTCACTTACCAAATAGTATCAAAAGTCTGACAGATAACCAACAAGTATTTAAGAAGAAATTAAAAGAATTTCTGAATGACAACTCCTTCTACTCCATAGAGGAATTTTTAGATATAAATTAAGAAAAAAAGAAAAAAAACAAAAATATTAAAAAAATAAAAAAAATAAAAATAAAAAATAAAGAAAAACAAAAAAACACAAAAAAATAAAGTTGTTATATTAACTTAAGTATGTTGTTAAATTAACCTAATTATGTCATGTATTGGAAAATGTGACTCGTTCCACATCATTACGAAATATCGTATTCATGATCCATGGAACTAGTATTAATCTAATCTAATCTAATCACACGTCTCACCTCCGCCGCACACAATCACCAGCTGCAATTTACATCGCGGCACGAAGCAAACAGGGCAACATACTGCCGCTCCGGCATTGTCAGGGCGTACAGATCTCAATCGCCACTTGCTCTCAGCTGCACTTATACAACAGAGAAACTTCAGTAGATTTGATCAGTCAGAGTCTGCTCAGCGTCAGATCAATTCAGATTGCGTTACCCACATTTTTAGGGCCAGTGTTAAGCTGTCTTTGCCAGCCCAGGATCCTTGTCTAGTGTAGTCTTAAACCATCTGTTAGTTGTTTACGGTATCCAATCAATAACTTGTTTAGCATAATTTATGTCTGTTTCTTTTTAAATAAATGTTGTTAGAACACTAAAATTATCCCAACACAATCAATCATTTAAACAGTCCCCACTAGGGTTACCTTTCAACTATATGTAGACAGTAATATTTCCAGAAACGAGGTAGTGTAACATTCCATCACCCTGGTATATTTTTCCATTGCAAGCCATTTTTAGACTGTCTGTATTATGTACTAAAACTGGTCATTCTCTTGACGGTGGACCGTCTCAGTACAGTTTCACATTCTCTTCTGTACATAAAGATGATGTCTACACATTGTATGACTACAGTAGGGTCTACAGCACTTGAAGCTCAAGCTCGGATATGACAATTACTGCTCCCACCTCCTTTTAGTTTTAGTGCACAGACGCATATAGAATATTTTTGGCTGTAATAGGATTTTATACCTCCTCAGAATGCCTTCTAGTATTCCTGTTGCTGTCACATATCCTTCTCATGTGGGAGAAATGATATTTGTACCGTGACGTCATGTTTTGCAGTTTTTTATAGGTAGAGACTTTAATCTGGCGTCCATTTACTGGAAAAATTACACGTTTATCACAGGGGGCAGAAGCAAAGACTCGTGCGAAGTTATTCTAGGAGAACTCTCAACATACAACCTCGAGCAATTGGTTAGAAAACCAACTCGAGATGGGAACATATTACACATCTAGGCGACAAACAGCCCTTATATTTTTGTGGAAGTTAATCTAGAAGAAGGTATTAGCGAGCATAATGTCGTTGTGGCTTCTAGGTCAGTGGAAGTTGCAAAAAAAAAAAAAAAAAAAAAAAAAAAAAAAAAAAAAAAACCACCGTAGAGTTTTCTTGTTTGAGAAAGCAAATAAATGTGTCATTGATGAATATCTTCGTAGTCAGTTCCAAGCATTTCACCGCGGGACACAAAGATATTGAACATCTTTGGTCGGAATTTATAGGTATTGTCCACCACGTGCTAGAGAAATATGTGTCTAGCAAAAATACAGGGGAGGGAAAGGATCCACATTGGTTCAACAAAAATATTAGGAAGTTGCTGAGAAAGCAGAGAATTTTGCACAGTCGTTTTAAACGTGGTCTCTGCACCGCTGACAAACAGAAATTATGCGAAATGAAAGCAGCTGTCAAAAAGGTCAATGAGAGATCTTTTAACTAATTTGAAAGTAATATTTAATCTGCAGATTTTAAAAATAACCTTAAAAAATTTGTTCGTACGTAACATCTATGAACGCTGCAAATAATTCAGTACCTTCTCTTGTTGACAGTAAGGGTAATGTAACGGATGATGATAAACAGAAGGCCGAAATACTAAACCTAGCTTTCCAAAACTCGTTAAGGTAGAGGACTGCAGCACCATTTCCCTTTTCAATTATCGAACAAACTCGAGGATGGCTGCCATAGTATTTAGTGTACCTGGGATTGTAAAATATAAAACAGTTAAGGTCCTTAGACGCCAGGAAGGCATATCGTCCAGACGGTATCCCCGTAAGATTTTATGTTGACTATGCTACAAATATAACACCTTTCTCTATCAGAGATCATTGGAACAGCCGAAAGTTCCACTGGGTGGAAGAAAGCCCAGGTCCTATCAATCTCTAAAAAGGGTAGAAAATCGGATGCATATAATTACCGGCCAATTTCACTGACATCGATTTGTTGTAGAATCGCGGAATATATTTTGTATTCAGACATAATGACCTTTCTAGACTCTGAGAAGCTCATCTGCAGAAACCAGCACGGTTTTAGGAAACAGCGGTCATGCGAGACACAGCTGGCCCTCTTTGTGTATGATATACAACAGGCTCTAGATATCGGCTCCCAGCTTGATGGCATATTCCTCGACTTTCGAAAGGCGTTCGACTCAGTTCCGTACTGTCGCTTGCTCCAAAAAGAGCGCGCTTACGGTCTATCCGATGACATATGCGGTTAGATAGAAAGTTTTTATAACAACAGAGAGCAGTATGTCACCCTGGATGGGGAGACTTCAACAGAACCAAGCATAACATCAGGTATGCCCCAGGGCAGCGTTATAGGTCCTCTGCTTTTTACGATTTACATAAACGATCTGGTTGATGGTACTGACAGCGGCATTAGACTTTTTGCCGATAATGCTGTAGTCTACAGGAAAGTAGTATCACACGAAAGTTGAGAACAAATCAATGAGGATTTGAAGAAAATAAAAGCGTGGTGTAATGACTGGCAGTTATAGCTCAATATTAGCAAGTGTAGCCTACTGCGTATAACAAAACGAAAATCCCCATTAATGTACGAGTACAAAATAAATGCCCAGTCTTTGGAAGCGGTAACATCCGTCAGGTATCTGGGTGTGACTATTCGAAATTATCTCAAATGGAACGATCAGATTATACAAGTAACGGGTAAGGCGAATTCTAGAGTGCGGTTTATTGGTAGAATTCTGAAGAGATGCAGTCCTTCAACAAAGGAAATTGCTGACAATACTTTAGTTCGTCCAGTCTTAGAATATTGTTCGTCTGTATGGGACACTTACCAGTTGGATCTGATTCAAGAGATTGAGAAGGTCCAAAGAAGAGCGGCAAGATTCGTGACTGGTACATTTAGCCATCGCGAGAGCGTTACAAATCTCATAGAAAGTTTGAAGTGGGACACACTTGCAGATAGACGACACTCTAAACGGAAGGGGCTGCTCACTAAATCCAAAATCCGATCTTCGCGGAGGATGTAGAGCATATATTATTACCACCAAGTTTCACATCGCGCAATGATCACCATTCAAAGATAAGGGAAATTAGAGCTCGCACTGAGGCATTCAGACAGTCGTTTTTCCCTCGCGCGATCCGCGTGTGAAGCAACGGGGGAGGGGGGCTAGCGAAGTATGTATGTCGATGTATGTAGATGTAAAGCCGAACGTGGACATCAAACCCACTTGCCTTAGTGAAACAACTGCACTTGACTCTAGCAGCTCGTATTCCAGTTATGTCAGAAGGATCTCCTCATTTAAGTTCCAGTACTGTACCTGTCGGAGATAAACTCTGTCCCTCCTAAGAGTCGTCATGTGAATTTTATGAGGTGTTTTGGTATATATATGCACTTTCATTTTTGCAATTTGTAAATGAAGTGAGCACAAACAAATACTGCTCTCTAATGTGACGCTCAGTGTTGCAGAAAGCATTGCTATATTCCCCATTATGAAGAAAATTATTCTAAAGGGAATTTTATGTGGTCGTTCGATAGAGCAATCCAAAATTAATCTAGTTCGATATTCCTTAACCTAGATGTATTAACAGATACATTAAAACGATATAGAACATTAAGAAGGAATATCCACAGCTTCCCGAACTCCGAGATAACATCATAAATGTCGATAGTACAAATAAGACCCGTATATGTTTTTGTTTTAAAAATATTTGCTGGAACTGGTTCAGGTTCATGTATATTTTTTTTTCTTGCCTCTCTCCTGTCTCCATGGAAAGCGCAAGGTGATTTTGTTTCATCTCTGTGTAACTTAGATTAATTATATCAGATCCCAACCACAATGCCCTCAATATTATTATTATTCCTTGTTCTAATCTGGATTTTAATTGTTTTTACTGCTTTGTAACAGTGAGGAATGAACAAAGTTGGGAATTGCTAATACGGTGAAGCTTGTGATCAGCGACCAATGCTGCACCCTCGTATGTATATTGCATGGTCAATAAAGGAACCTGTATTTATTATCAATTAATGTCTTGAAGTCTGATACCTTTCAAAGAGCCGTTGCAAAACAACACAAATACTGACACTGCAATACAGATATTTCTTTCTGTGGTCATGCATCATTTTCTGCTTTCTAGTCATTTAAAACAAATAACATTCAGTCTTTCACTAAAGAGGAGGGAATATATCCTTTATATCAAATCTGATCCATTTTTAAGTAAATGCAGTCTGATTGTAGTGACTTTAAGTTTCGAAGTGGCAAGAATTTCCTCAAAGCAGCGCAAGAGAATCTGAACAGTTAATGGCATAACACCATTGATAAATACAGACCTTGAACCGAAGTCTGTTACTAGGGCAAAATATTGAAAATTTCTGGGTGTGCATTGATGAGAAATTGAACTGGAAGAAATACATCGATGATCTGCTGAAACGGTTAGGTTCAGCTACTTATACTATTAGGGTTATTGCAAATTTTGGTGATAATCATGCCAGTAAATTAGCCTTCTATGCCTATTTCCATGTTCTGCTTCCATGTGACACCATATTTTGGGGTAATTCATCATTAAGAGTAAAAGTATTCATTGCACAAAAGTGTGTAATCATAATAATAGCTGGAGCCCATCCAAGAACACCTTGGAATTTATTTAGACATACCACACCACAGATTAGCAAAAACAGGAAATTCCCACAAAGTTAACCCACTCAAAATATTCAATAAGCTGCCAATTCATGTTCAGTATATGGATATAATTTTTTTTTAAATTAAGTGGTACAGCTGGCTGTCAGATCGTCCATTCTATGATATTAAGGAATTCTTTGAGATGCTTGAGGAAGATATTAGGATTTAAAAGTTGTTAAACTATAAAAACTATATTCAAGACGTCTTGGAGTTGTGTAAAGTAGTGGATGCTAGAATGAAGGAGGAAGATAAGGGTGCACATCTCATGAAGGGTGTTGCTGAGGACATGTATCGAGCCTTACTCCTGAAGGAGGTTTCGACTGCAGACGACTTCATAAAATGATGCCAGTATATCGAGACAATGCATCAAAAAAGAATTACATACAAGAAGTTTGAACGGCTTTCAAACGCCGTATCGATG
The DNA here is from genome assembly GCF_023898315.1 of Schistocerca nitens. Taxonomy (NCBI): domain Eukaryota; kingdom Metazoa; phylum Arthropoda; class Insecta; order Orthoptera; family Acrididae; genus Schistocerca; species Schistocerca nitens. The sequence goes on from NC_064617.1 coordinate 967,712,120, forward strand.
TCTGTGATGGAGGAAGCAACTGATTTCACAACTGTTCTTTGTCAAATAGTGAGAGAGGGAAAAAAAAAATAGTGCAGCATGAGGAACCTGTTTGGGCACCAAGGAAGACTGACGTCTGGAGGACCCAGGAGGGTAACCAATCAGTATCTTTCCACTGTGGACGACCGGGACATGTGGTGCGCTATTGACGAGAAATGCGACGGATATATGATGACGCCCGCGCACGAAGACAGCAGACCGATCTTAACTGACGCCAACTCTGGGACGACGAAGATGAACAAGAAGAGGTGGGTGCAGGATGACGTCACCATCGCCGCAAGCTAGCCGCTGGAAAGGACGCTCCCCAACACGCCGATCAAGGTCTCCATCGCCGTTTAGAAGCTCCAGCCGATCACCTAGCCGCTGCAACCTGGAAAACTAAAGGGTGCGATCTCCCTTGAAGGTGAGGCCATCGAAGAGAAAAATCCTCCACCGTCAATCACTACAAAAATGATAGGAAATTACGTCGATATCCTAATGGATGGCCGACCAGCCCAAGCTCTTGTGGACTCTGGAGCATCATATTCAGTCATTTCGGAGAAGTACCGTCGCCAGTTGCAGAGAACTGCACTGGAGACACCAAAACAATAAACCAGAGAGCATACTGTGTGTCAGCAAGGGAACGTCGAATAATCCACGACGATGTAGAGAAAATGATGAAGAATGACATCATTCAGCCTTCACAGATTGGTTCAAATGGCTCTGAGCACTATGGGACTCAACTGCTGAGGTCATTAGTCCCCTAGAACTTAGAACTAGTTAAACCTAACGACATCACAAACATCCATGCCCGAGGCAGGATTCGAACCTGCGACCGTAGCGGTCTTGCGGTTCCAGACTGCAGCGCCTTTAACCGCACGGCCACTTCGGCCGGCGCCTTCACAGAGCTCATGGTCGTCACCAGTGGTCCTCGTCAGGAAGAAGGATGGCAGTTGGTGCGTTTGGGTTGATTACAGGAAGCTTAATAAAATAACTAAAAAGGACGTTTACCCCCTTCCACGTTTTTCTCAACCATGGACATATACTCAGGATACTGACAAATCGAAGTAGATGAGGCTTATCGTGAGAAAACTGCATTCATCACCCCTGAGGGTCTGTATGAGTTTAAGGTAATGCCTTTTGGTTTGTGTAAAGCACCAGCAACTTTTGAACGGATGATGGATAATCTTCTAAGGCACCTGAAGTGGACGATGTGTCTTTGTTATTTAACGTATATTATAGTGTTCTCAGAGACATTTGATGAACATATAAAAAGACTGAGGGCTGTTCTTAAGTGTCTCCAACAAGGCGGACTGAAACTTAATCCAAGGAAGTGTCTCTTTGGAGGAAAAGAAATCAAAATACTTGGAGAGCTTGTGTCAAACGAAAGTGTGCGGCCGGACCCAGAAAAGGTGAGATCCATAACGGAATCTCCTATTCCTAAAAGTATTAGAGATGTGAGAAGCTTCCTCGGATTATGTTCTTATTACCATTGTTTTATCAAAGACTCTTGTATCAAAACCAGGCCACTGCAAGAGTTGTTAAAAGCTGATGCTAAATTTATCTGGGGTGGTGCTCAACAAGATTCTTTCTATGTGCTGTGGAAAGCTCTGACGACTGACCCTGTACTTGGTCTGTATGATGCGAGAGCACATACAGAACTACACACAGATGCCATTGGGTATGGGATTGGTTCTGTTCTGGTGCAAATTTCAGATGGAAAAGAGAAGGTTATAGCATACACTTCCAGGACACTTACAAAAGCCGAGAGAAATTATTCAACTACAGAAAGAGAATGTCTTGCTGTGATCTGGGCCATGTGCAGATTTCAACAGTATCTCTATGGAAGGCCATTCACAGTTGTTACAGACCATCATTCACTTTGTTTGTTAACAGGTCTTAAGGATTCAACAGGAGGACTCGCCAGGTGGGCACTACGTCTTCAAGAGTATGACATTACCATAGTGTACAAAAGTGGAAGAAAACATCAAGATGACGACTGTCTCTCAAGAAACCCTGTGCAAGACCATCAAGACTTTGATGAAGATAGTGACTGTCTCACTGCACTCCAGGATCTCTCTGTTGAGCAGAAGAAGGACACCAATATATCTCAAATTATGCTTGCCTTAAATCGGTCCGAGGATGTGAAAGGACAATTTAAGATAGTTCATGGATTACATTTTTCTGTTGTTGTCATTGTCTTCACTGTAGAGACTGGTTTGAATCAGCTCTCTATTCTACTGTAACCTGTGGAAGCCTCTTCATCTCCGAATGGCTTACTGCAAAGTATATCTGTTACCTTATGGTATTCACTTCTGATGCTTCCCTGCTGTCTCGGAATATGTCCTATCAACCAATTCCTTCCTTTAGTCAAGTTATACCACAAATTTCTTTTCTCACCAGTTATATTCAGTCCTTCCTCATTAGTTATGAGATCTACTCATGTAGTCTTCAGTATTATTCTGTAGCACATTTCAAATGCTTCTATTCACTTCTTCTCTGGATGTTTATTGTCTGTGTTTCACTTCTTACAAAGCTACACCCCAGACAAATACCTTCACATTTGACTTCCAAACACTTAAATTTATATTCGATGTTAACAAATTTCTTGTCTTCAGAAATGATTTTCTTGCCATTGCACACCTACATTTTATACCTTCTCTACTTTGTTCATCATCAGTTATTTTACTGCACAAATAGCAAACCTTTTAGTGCCTCCTCTCCTAATCTAATTCCCTTAGCATCGCATAATTTATTTCAATTACGTTCCTTTACCCTTGTGTTGCTATTGTTGATGTTCATCTTATATCCTCCCTTCAAGTCACTGTCCATTCCCTTCAACTGTGTTTCCAGTTCTTTTGCTGTCCCTTTCATATCCTTCAACTCTTATAACTGTTGTCTGGTTTCTGTATGAGTTGTATATAAGCTTTCACTCCATGTATTTTACCTTCACTATTTCAAAGAGTTTGTCCAGTTTTATTGTCAAACACTTTCTTTAAGTCTACAAAGTCTGTAATTATACGTTTGTCTTTCTGTAACTGATCTTCAGAGAACTTGTAATGTTAGTATTGTCTCACATGTTAGTACCCAAACTGCTCTTCCCTGAGGTCAGTTTCTACCAGTTTCCCATTCTTCTCTACATAATTCATGTTAGTATTTTGCTACCATGACTTTCTTTGGAATTGGGGTTATTATGTTCTTCTTGAAGCCTGAGGGTATTTCTCCTGTGTCATACATCTTGCACATCAGTTTGAATTTTTTTACAGGGTGTACATAATATCCGGGAATATTTCAACTATTTCCTGAACAAGAACCAAACATTATACAGATATTATACATATGTCATTTTGAAGATAAACCCTGAAAGTTTTTTTTCATGTCTACTGCCACAGTGTAGTTTGGTAATTTGCTGATAGTCTGCGCTAGTCGTAAACATGATGAGTTCAGGTTGCAACGCAACTGTTGTCTCGGAGTTTCACTGTCACTGAAGCAAGCTGCAAATTGATATTCACCTACTTCAGATCGACATCTGCTCAGTGTCCCTTCACTCTGCAACGTAGATACTTACAAGATGATGAAAAAGCAGCATTGATGAAAACAGCACCTAATATCTACAATTACGAGGCTGTGTAAATCTCGTTATGATTGTTCCTGTAAATATTAATAATAAATTTTCGGGGGGAAAACGGAGTCATGTTCTTCATTTAAAGTTTGGAAATCTGGTAAAAGTAGGTTTTATTTTATTTGCTTAAACATTTGTTATCAGCCCACATTTAGTATGCAAAACTGCTATTATAAGTTCCCAGTTCATGTCACACGTAAAGCAGCCAGAATTCTCCTAAGTCCATTCCGAGAATATTCATGTGAAAATACAGTCACTTTCTACACATAACGTTGATTTCTTACATAAGTCATTCAGTGGATTTCTTTCACAAAGATTGCTCGCCATATATATTCTACAGTAGAACACAGAACATCACCACACGGAAGTTTCTAAGTCGAACAAGTCACACACGTATATTTTCTGAACAAAATATCCCATGACTCTCAAACTTTTACAAAATGTTCATAGCAACAAAAGATACCATTACAAATCCACCTGATTGTAGAGGACCGAACATTTCTTCATCTTACACATTTTATGGACGGACACATTTAACATGACCTTCGCATCTCAAAAGCTAGGCCACGACTCTCTCAATGCCGTTGCTCACAGCGCATATACTACTTGATAGTGTGGGAAAACTTCGCTCTGATTGGTTCATCAAATGAACAGCCAATCAGATCAATCTTTCGAGATCATATTCGCACCTAAACTGTTCTGAGCCAGTCACTACATCAGATTAATTGGCGTCACTTCGACAAGCAAATTATTACTATAATGTTTATTAATTGAAACTAAACGAAAATTAATCTTGAGATAAATGTTGGAAAACATTACTCTACAAATAACTATTCTGACTGCCTTCTTACAAAAACAAGTACGCTTGGACATACCTCATCAACAATGTGGGTACAAACATCTTTCCCACGCTATGATTGCGTAATGCAATACATAAAATTAATGTTGAAATTTAACGCATGTCCCACATACACACTCTCACTCACTCTCATTTACTCCCACAATGACGTAAGACAAATAATAATTTTGTCTGAATTTTATATTACGAACATGAAAATTAAAGTTTAATATGAAAATCTCAATTAATTAACTCTGCACACTGAGAGTTCTGTTTGTGTTTTCAAATAATACCAAAAGATAAACTATTATAGTTCCTAGCTGAATTTAATTCCCTAAGTGTCTGTTTTTGGTTTTTAGGTAATTTTCTCTAATTCTGAAAATACCACAGCCAGAAAGCTGAGATATTGCAACCAGCTTCTTTTTTTTAAAAAAATCTGCATATTAGGTTTTATCAAAATTGAATAATATTTAGTATCATTTATTTAGATTCTTAGGGGTTTGAATAGTCTGTTGCTGGAACGGACACTAGTAGCTCTTCCCACGGTCGTGCTAGCGACAGGTGCGAGTGAATCACGCCGAGATACAAGCGGCTGTCACCGCCACCAGCTCCAAAGCTACGAGCCCATACTGCATTAAAACACTGTTGCGGATTGACTCGTGACATTACAAGGTGAGGAGTGAGCTTTCTCTGTGTTGGAGTTCATGAAATGGCCTCCTCGATCACCAGATCTCACTCCGTGTGACTCTTCTCTCTGGGGACACATTAAAGATCTGGTGTATGTACTGCCTCTACCACATGATGTTGCAGAGCTTCGGGAGAGAATCCGAGAAGCGACTGCCACAGTCAACGATGCCATGGTGGGGCAGGTATGGCAAGAATTCTATTACCGCACTGCATTGACATCTGCCAGGTCACTCATGGTTCGCATATCGAATGTTTGTAAAAAAACTTTCAGAGTTTCTCTTCAAATTGTAATATGTATGACAATTGTACAATGTTTAGTTCTTGTGCAATAAACAATTGAAAGCGTTTCCGGACTTTATGTACAACCTGTTTCATGGCTGTCCCTGCCAAGGATATCGGTATCTACACTCCTGGAAATGGAAAAAAGAACACATTGACACCGGTGTGTCAGACCCACCATACTTGCTCCGGACACTGCGAGAGGGCTGTACAAGCAATGATCACACGCACGGCACAGCGGACACACCAGGAACCGCGGTGTTGGCCGTCGAATGGCGCTAGCTGCGCAGCATTTGTGCACCGCCGCCGTCAGTGTCAGCCAGTTTGCCGTGGCATACGGAGCTCCATCGCAGTCTTTAACACTGGTAGCATGCCGCGACAGCGTGGACGTGAACCGTATGTGCAGTTGACGGACTTTGAGCGAGGGCGTATAGTGGGCATGCGGGAGGCCGGGTGGACGTACCGCCGAATTGCTCAACACGTGGGGCGTGAGGTCTCCACAGTACATCGATGTTGTCGCCAGTGGTCGGCGGAAGGTGCACGTGCCCGTCGACCTGGGACCGGACCGCAGCGACGCACGGATGCCCTAGGGGACCGCACCGCCACTTCCCAGCAAATTAGGGACACTGTTGCTCCTGGGGTATCGGCGAGGGCCATTCGCAACCGTCTCCATGAAGCTGGGCTACGGTCCCGCACACCGTTAGGCCGTCTTCCGCTCACGCCCCAACATCGCGCAGCCCGCCTCCAGTGGTGTCGCGACAGGCGTGAATGGAGGGACGAATGGAGACGTGTCGTCTTCAGCGATGAGAGTCGCTTCTGCCTTGGTGCCAATGATGGTCGTATGCGTGTTTGGCGCCGTGCAGGTGAGCGCCACAATCAGGACTGCATACGACCGAGGCACACAGGGCCAACACCCGGCATCATGGTGTGGGGAGCGATCTCCTACACTGGCCGTACACCATTGGTGATCGTCGAGGGGACACTGAATAGTGCACGGTACATCCAAACCGTCATCGAACCCATCGTTCTACCATTCCTAAACCGGCAAGGGAACTTGCTGTTCCAACAGGACAATGCACGTCCGCATGTATCCCGTGCCACCCAACGTGCTCTAGAAGGTGTAAGTCAACTACCCTGGCCAGCAAGATCTCCGGATCTGTCCCCCATTGAGCATGTTTGGGACTGGATGAAGCGTCGTCTCACGCGGTCTGCACGTCCAGCACGAACGCTGGTCCAACTGAGGCGCCAGGTGGAAATGGCATGGCAAGCCGTTCCACAGGACTACATCCAGCATCTCTACGATCGTCTCCATGGGAGAATAGCAGCCTGCATTGCTGCGAAAGGTGGATATACACTGTACTAGTGCCGACATTGTGCATGCTCTGTTGCCTGTGTCTATGTGCCTGTGGTTCTGTCACTGTGATCATGTGATGTATCTGACCCCAGGAATGTGTCAATAAAGTTTCCCCTTCCTGGGACAATGAATTCACGGTGTTCTTATTTCAATTTCCAGGAGTGTATGTATCTAAAACAAGCATGTAAATGATCAGCATGTTGCCATGTTTTTCCCTGAGAAAATGCACTGACTTTTTCACCAAGAGTTTGAAATTAGAGCTCATGAAACATGCAAATAACTAAAAAAAGCATATTTTGACTCCATTTTAGCTTAATGTCCAGCATGTCAACAAGAAATTTTACACTAAATGTAAGGCCATTAATGCTTATGTGTGGCCACACAGTCCTGTAAAGTTTCTGGTAGATTATAAAAAATACTAAAACTGAACTATGCAGTCAGGCCCAGACTAATGTGCATTGTAGACCAGCCGCTATCTCATCCTTTTCCGTTTGGTGTCACCCTGGTGTGGTATGGAGAACCATGAATTCAGCACACTGCACTCCCAGACATCGTCGATTTCCACACCGTGGAGCTGTTGCTTCTCATCCAAGGAGCTTCTCGGTGGGCATCATGATGCTGAGGTGACCCAGTTCCATTCCTCCCACACAGGAAAAGTTTTTGTTAGTACTGGGAGACGAACTTGTGTCTTCCACAACATAGTCAGAGTCACTGACTACTCAGTGGACATACTGTAGATTATATTGGTAAATAACTGGAGTGAACCAAGTACTAAAATTGTGGGACTTGATATTTTATGTTTTAGTTTCATTCACTTGGTTCAATATGTCATAATGATGCTGCCAGACTCTGCATGCAAGAGGGATGCTATTAGTGTCAAACAGTTTATTTTCACATGTAGAGTTTTATAATCTATGTAACCAAATACTTTGACATTGTTACAGAAAGACTGACTGAATAATTTTCCTGGTTTTGCTGTGCTAGGACGTAATTTTTGAGAACATATATAAATTTCATTGCAGAGAATGTTTTACAGCAGCAAAAATGGGAAGCATTTACCTGTTACTTTTGGACAAGTGAGTCTATCTTGTATGTCATTTTCTTGTTTTTAAAGACTCACTGGAGCGAAATTTGATAATTAGAGGTTATTTGCTATTGGAGGTAATTCATATAGAGGGATATGACTACTGTATGTCTTGAATCACTGACTGATTACAGATAAAACTGAAGGGCCCTACCAAGTTAATGCAAAATATTTATATTCTTTGAAAAGCAGAAATTTGACAAGAAGAATTACTGAATTTTTTACAGCTTATTTTCTTAATTAAATGGAACTCTCTGTTAATGTTACAAATGTTAATCATAGTTGTTACGTATTCTTCCTTCCTTTTTTCTTAACCATCAGCTGTCGATTTGCCACACTTGTCATCTACGGGTTTCAGTTATTAACTGTTTTCCAGGATGCAGGGCACAACATTAAAAAGACATGTCCCTAATAGTTATATAAGATCAGCATATTTTGCTTTCTTTCAAAGTATCCTATCATACGGGGTCCCACAGGGTTCGATCTTAGGTCCTTTAATGTTATTGATATACATTAATGACTTACCATCCCACATTGATGAAGATGCAAAGTTAGTTCTTTTTGCTGATGATACAAGTATAGTAATAACATCCAAAAACCAAGAACTAAGTGATGTAATTGTAAATGATGTTTTTCACAAAATTATTAAGTGGTTCTCAGCAAACGGACTCTCTTTAAATTTTGATAAAACACAGTATAAACAGTTCCGTACAGTAAATGGCACAACTCCAGTAATAAATATAGACTTTGAACAGAAGTCTGTAGCTAAGGTAGAATTTTCAAAATTTTTAGGTGTGTCTATTGATGAGAGTTTAAACTGGAAGCAACACATTGATGGTCTGCTGAAACGTCTGAGTTCAGCTACGTATGCTATTAGGGTTATTGCAAATTTTGGTGATAAGAATCTCAGTAAATTAGCTTACTATGCCTACTTTCATTCACTGCTTTCGTATGGCATCATATTCTGGGGTAATTCATCGTTGAGTAGAAAAGTATTAATTGCTCAAAAACGTGTAATCAGAATAATTGCTGGAGCCCACCTACAGTCATCCTGCAGACATCTATTTAAGGATCTAGGGATCCTCACAGTATATATATTCACTTATGAAATTTGCTGTTAATAATCCAACCCAGTTCAAAAGTAATAGCAGTGTGCATAGCTATAACACCAGGAGAAAGGATGATCTTCACTATGCAGGGTTAAATCTGACTTTGGCACAGAAAGGGGTAAATTATGCTGCCACAAAAGTCTTTGGTCACATACCAAACAGCATCAAAAGCCTGACAGATAGCCAACTAACATTTAAAAATAAATTAAAAGAATTTATAGATGACAACTCCTTCTACTCATTGGCTGAATTTTTAGATATAAATTAAGGGAAAAAAAAGAAACAACTTAAACATTAGTGTCATGCAATATTTTGTGTATTGTAACATCTTGTACAGACATCTTTTATTAACCTGACACGTATCACATCATTACGAAGTGTTGTATTCATGATCTATGGAACTAGTATTAATCTAATCTAATCTAATCTCTAATCTAATCTATGGAATCTTATTGTGGGGCAAAAGCAATCACGTAAAGGGCACTCTACTTAAAAAAAAAAAAAAAAAATGGTAAGAATAATAACTGACTCGGATAAGTTAGAACACTGTAAACCCTTGTTTGCTAAATTGCAATGCCTGACGGTAATAAACTTGTACATCTATAATGTTCTATTGTATGTTAGGAACAATATTTCGAATATATCATTAAGAAGGGATGTACATAGCCATAACACCAGGAACAAATCATGTTTAGATGTATCATATCAAAGACTATCCAAGTCACAGAACTCATATTTAGTTCTTGAACTTAAGTTGTACAATAAGTTAAGTATAGATTTAAAAGAGTTACCTGTCAATATCTTCAAAGCTAAGTTGTACAGAATACTAGTAAATAATCCTTTCTACACAGTAGACAAATGTTTTGACACTGAAAATACTGTCTTTCAACACTGTATCTAGCGGACGGCCTTATGTAATCCAAACAAAATTGTATTTAATAATTAATGCTAAAAATGTAAGTTATCTTGACGTTGTGTCCACAGCTCGTGGTCGTGTGGTAGCGTTCTCGCTTCCCGCGCCCGGGTTCCCGGGTTCGATTCCTGGCGGGGTCAGGGATTTTCTCTGCCTCGTGATGACTGGGTGTTGTGTGATGTCCTTAGGTTAGTTAGGTTTAAGTAGTTCTTAAGTTCTAGGGGACTGATGACCATAGATGTTAAGTCCCATAGTGCTCACAGCCATTTATCTTGACGTTGTCTATTGCTATATGAGCTGAATGACAATAAAATTTGATAGATCAATTGATTGATTGATTATTAGTTAAAAAGCATCCCATATCCCTTTAAAGCTGAACAATATCGAAATTATCCAGTGTAATTGTCATTACACCTGACATAATTTGTCTTAGAATACTGACAGTTGTATCTCATGTACACAGAGATATGACTATCAGTATTCTCAGGCAAATAATGTTTGGTGTTTGTACAATTTCGATGGATAATTTTAATACTGTTCAGCTTCAAAGGAATATGGAATGTTTTTAAGTAATCTGTTGTACCCTACATCCTGGATGATGTTTAATAACCAAAACCAGTAGACGACTAATGGGACAAGTAAACAGCTGATGGTTAAAATGTGTTTTATAAAATACTTTACAGCTGTAGAATCTGACCTTATGGAAAAAATTCCTGTTTCTGCTTGGTTTTACCCAAGGTTCTGTGTTCATGAGGTACAGGATTTAGCATGTTGTAGGAATGTGTTGAAGAAAGATAAATTTTCATGTGCCCTGTCTGCTTTCAGTTCTGTGTCCAGTATTGGCTTAACTCTCTCTTAACAGAATTATTGAGCCATTAGTTGGAACCATTTCATGTAATATTTTTACCTATTACCTTAACTTAAGTGATGGGCATGTTTTATTTTTAACACTTGACCATCAAGCTCAGATAAAAAATTATTGCTGCTTGTACACCCAAATCAATGGATATAGTTAAGTGTAAAAACAAAAAAATATCAGTGGTTGATGAACCCTGTTGCGCCTAACAATCAGAGCAATATATATTTCCTTGTCTGACAATAATAAAGGTTGTGTTGTATGTCATGACTCTAAACGTGGACCACTTGAAGCAAAGTAATTTTTTGTGGCTTTGGTGTTATCAAATATGTGAATGTACTGCTGGGACTGGACAGAAAAAATTGAATTCAACATTCCTATGTTGATCTTACTGAAGATAAGTTAAGCTCCACATAGTTTAATGTAAACTGAATGATTAATAGGCTTATCTTAGAAATAAAGTGGCATGTACTGGAGTGAGAACGTGATTGGCCCTTTCTTTTTTATTAGCTACTTATAGGGAATAACAAATCCAACTTCCAAACATCTCAGAAACACCATCCTCTTTCCTGCCCATCCCCCTTCCCCATTGTCATCTAGTACTATCCAGGCCTTGTATACTCAAGTACAGGGTGTCCCACTCAAACCTCCGTGTTCAAAGACCTAGGGGGGGGGGGGGGGGCGGACCCACAGTAGATACGACAATGAAAAATGCACCACATTGCAGAGCATCTCAAAGAATTTATTTATTTATCATAAATCACCCCTACATGTGAACCATTTGTAGCACGAAGAATATTGAGTCTATATTCAATTTCTTGCCAAGTTCTTTGTAACATTTTCTCTGTTATTGTTGCAATCGCATTAGTGATACGATGTCACAACATAGGAATATCACACACTTTCGTCGCATACTCGCGGTCCTTCACAAATGCCCACATGAAGAAATCAAGCAGCGTAATGTTGGGTGAATGTGGTGGTCCAGCAATGGGTCCTCCATGTCTGATTCAATGATTGGGAAATTTCCTATCCAGGAACTTGTGAACAGCCATTGACCAATGCAGTGGAGCTCTATCTTGTTGAAAAATGATGCTGGGTTGCAAGTCTTGTCCCTGAGGGTATCCAAACTGCTCTAACATGTCCAGATACACTGACCCATTCATTGTTTGTCCCGTGAAGAAGAACAGTCCAACAATCCTGTCATGCATTAGCCTGCACCAGACATTTAGTTTAGGGCTATCATGAACATGTTCAATGACAACATGTGGATTTTGTGAACCCCAATGCCTATTAACCCTTCCTGATAGAGGAAAGGTTGCCTCATCTGAGAATGAACATCTTTCCAGGAAGCTGGCATTCATTTCAATATGCTGCAGCATATCTGCCGCAAATTGTTGACGTCGTGGTTTGTCGTTCAGCATGAGATGTTGCAGAATTTGCACTTTGTAAGCACACATAGGAAGATGCTGGTGAACTATGATGCAATGTTGATTGAGGTACGTCAAATAGCTTAGATGCTTGAAAAATTGACTTATGTGGGCTTCAGAGAAACATTTGTCTGATATCCTCCACTGTCCCTTCCCAAAACTCCATAACATGCACCGCCAGAATGTCTCAGAACACGTCCTGTTGCCAGAAACTTCCTATACCATTCCTTAATTGTTTTCACATCAGGTGGATCACATTCAGACACACAGCGATAATTTCTTTGCACAGTAATCGGCAATTTTGTTTCTGCAATCCACGCTACTGCTTGTGCGCACTGCTGTGGAGTCACCATTTTCACTTCATGCGTCCATGCTGCACTCTGGCGATGATACTTGGCACTTCTGATGTGGGAATATAAATTCTTTGGGATGCTGTAAAATGTGGTGCATTTTTCGTTGTTGTATATACTGTGGTTTGATTCTCTGGGGTCCTTGAAATCAGGGAGGTTTTAGTGGGACACCCTGTACTTCTCTCTGCTGAGGCTACGACTTTATCAGGTCATCACTGATACTGAATAAGGTGGCACAGTGATATGAGACTGGACTCACATTCTGGAGGCTGTGCTTCAAATTTCTGCCAGATATTCAGGTATAGGTTTTCTGTGATTCTCAAAAAATGCTTAAGGTAAATGTTGGAATAGTTCCTCAGAAAATGATATGACCAGTGTCCTTCATAATCCCTCCCTAATCAGAGCTTGTGCTCCATCTCCAGTGAGCTTGTTGATAACAGGACATTAAACTTTCCGTCCTTTGAACCCTGGAATGACATAATCTTTCCCTGATATCCTTTCCACACCACACACTGTCACCTTCCATTACTCTCCTAACAACTGTAATGTCATAATCATACCAAATGATATCCAATATCACTATCTGGAGCCCATGACTCCTAACCCTGCCATTGTATGTGCTGTAAAACCTGCCTCTTTCATCTACCCTCGCGCTTACTCTAGCCCCACCATTGGTGAATCCTACAACACCAAGTAGAAGAGAAACATGTGAAATCACACACATTGTTTACCAGTTTACATATGATCTCTGCATAGTTTTTGTATAGGAATAATCACCAGTAAAGTGATGAATGCTTGAATGGGTACAGTATAACTGTCTGCCTTGGGAACACACAGTGCCCCAGTTTCAGAGAATGCTCTACAATGTAGATTCTGCAGCATAAGTCAAGGAATCTGAAAACTTTCCCTGAATTCTAGGGATGGAAACTCGCTCTCTAAAACAACCGTCCACTCCAGCCTCTGGAGTTAACCTCTACTAACAGCTTTTCCTCTTTCTTATTTTTTATTGGTATCATTTCATTACTTTTCTATTATTTTTATTTTCATCTTTCCCCCTCTCTCTCATTTTGATTTCCTCCCTCCCATTATTCTTCTGCCTCCTAACTATTACTTGTTCAGTCCATCTTTGTTCTCCCTATTTGAGCAGAACTGACGAACCTGCCTAAGCTTCAATCCCTGCTGTGTTTCAGATTCTTGAAAGCATAAGTTATATAAGAAAAAAAATACAATAATTTGGTATTTACATTTTTACATATTTAAATTTAAATTCACCTGGCACTGGTCTCCATTGATAATTTGCACCTATGATATCAATGTGCCCTATGAAATGATTTATGTTATTGCATCAATGGAAATAATAATGTTTGAAAATATAATAGGTAATATAATCTACTTGCCAAAGGGTGGCAGGAGAAAGCACTTATAAAGGATGTGAAAATGCACAGGCTTTCGAAACCATTGGCTCCTTCTGCTGGGAGAAAGGTTGAAGGGAAAGGAATAGGGATGAAGGAGACAGGCTGAAGGACACAGACTGATGAAATTTAGAAAATGGGTGAGAATTATGGAAAAGTTGCTCAGAATCCCATATCATGTGAGGCTTATCAGCCAGTATGAGAAGGAAAGACTGATTGTTGGTACCTGTAAGCTTTAAGGTGGAAGATAGGATAATTAACAAGACAAAGATTACTGAAAAGAATATAATGCAAGAGTCAATACAATTGGATAGCTAAGTTGGTATATATAAAACTATAAGCAGACAGCTGGCATACACAAATTCTAGGAGGTAATGGGATGATGACAGGCAGGGCATCCAGTCACCCCATAAATTAACCATGCCAATTCTGATAATAACCATACCAACTTGTGTAGATGGCAGATAAATGCAACAGAAGAAGAACTTATCGAGAAACCAATTGGCAATTATAATAGTTAAAAAACATGAAAAGGAAGTTGTAATTGAGAAGTGAGTGAGAAACGGTTGCAATCAATCACTGACGTTGTTCAGTCGGAGCATTGAGCAAACAATGAAGGAAACCAAGGAGACATGTAGAGAAGGAATTAAAGTTCAGGGTGAAGAAATAAAAATGTTGAGGTTTGTCAACGACAATGTCATTTTGTCAGAGACAGCAAAAGACTTGGAAAAACAGTCAAATGGCATGGATATTGTCTTGAAATGAGTTTATAAGTTCTACATCAACAAAAGTAAAACATGGTTAATTGAGTCTAATTTAATTAAATCAAGTAATACTGAGGGCATTAGATTAAGAAATAAAATACTTAAAGTAGTAAATGAGTTATGGTAATTGGGCAGCAAAATAACCGATGATGAACACTGTAGAGAGGACATAAAATGAAGACTGTATTAAGCAAGGAAAGCATTTCTGAAGAAGTGGAATTTGTTAGATTTTTCAGAATATATTTGTTTGGAGTGTAGCCTTGAACAGAAGTGAAGTGTGGACAGTACATTTTTCAGACAGAAAGGGAGTAGAAGCTATCGAAATGTATTCATAAGAAGAAGAACAACCCCAAATATGCAACAGGAGCGTCATATGTAAGAAATTGTCCACGCATCCCACCACCGATGATGCCTTGCAGAAAATAAAGGGGAAACGCGTATGGCACTAAAATTGTGTTTTATTCAGTTGCTGTCAGACAGTCCATAAGTAAAAATTATCAATATACCGTAATAAAGAAGGGATCAGTTGAGAGGGCACATTTTGAGACATCAAGGAATTGTTAGTTATGTGTTGGTGGGAAGTGGGAGGCGTAAAAATTATAGAGGGAGGCCAAAGGATGAATACAGCTAGCAGGTTCAAATGGATGTGGGTTGCGGTAGTTAATTAGATACATGTTGTAGGTTTCATTTTGCATGATAGATTGTAATGATGTGGAATAAGTCATTTTACATTCACATCGCAAATTAATTTACACGTACCATTACATTCTGAACATTTCTAAGGTGTTTTTTTTATCAAGTAGAAATAAGATATACAGATGTGATTTAGTAATTCCTACCCATCACTTTTTACACAGTACAGTAATAAAAATTCTTCTATGGGAAAGAGGGAGTTGTCCCAGAGAAATTTCCTCGGCTTGTTATCAAATTTTACTCTGTTGTCTGTCAGACATTTTATATCACTGGGTAAATGATAATTTTTTTTTTCTAAAGACAACCTTAACGCAGCACAAGTGAGGTCGGGTATGTTATACTCGAGGTGTTTTGAAGCTTTGATTATTGAATGTCATTGTTGCCATACAAATCTTGCTGTTACCATAGCTGGAGGTAAGGGAGAGGGGGCAAGATGCAGTGTTGAGTTTATTGTTACCCTACCATCAGAGGGAGCTACACATGTGCAAAGGTGGCTAGGGCACGTCACACCCGACCTCGTAGTCGGTATTTCATTTTTGAGCTGTCAACAAGTTTATGAGATATATAGTTATTTATAGTATTCTTTGATTTATTTGTATATTTTATATTTCTAAAGATGTCTTATGAAGAAAATGAATGTCAGCTACAAGGACTACTAGAAGAAGTTTCAGAAAACTGTTCAAATGCTAGGTCCTGTATCTCCGAGAGCGAAGAAGATATTGACAAAGTTTCTCAAAGAAGGGAAGAAAATGATTTGGAGAAAGAGGTTATTTTGTATGATTCGGAAGAACCAAATTCTGAATTAGCAGCTCCTAGTCAGTCACCTGAGGTAAGTGGGATTTTTTTTGTACGTCCAAAGATGATACAAAATGGATGAAGGATTGTCCTTGCAAAGTGATCATGTTCATTGAGAGAATATTATTACCGATTCTTCAGGTGCAAAAGATGCTGCAAAACATGCCAAAACAGAACCGAATGTTGGAGTCATTTTATAACAAACAGTATGCTGAATATTATACTTACACATACATGTAGATGTAGAAATAATCAAATAAGGAATATTAGGGGAAAATATCCAGAAAATAGAGAGCAGTACCACATGAATGACGCAACTTTGGAGGATTTGAAGGCATGTATGGGACTTATATATAGTGGGCCTAAACCGCAGAAATAGACAAAACTAGAATGATTTGTGGCGTACAGATGGAGTTGCAATCTTTCAGACTAAAATGACGGTGCGAAGGTTTTACTTTCTCCAAAACGGTTTGAGATTTGATGATAAGAACACCTGGGACAAAAGGAAAAAGACTGACAATCTGGCTGCTATAAGAGATATTTTTGATAATTTTGTTGAAAATATTCAGCAACACTACATCCCACCTGAGAACCTTGCTATTGATGAGATGCTGTTATCTTTCTGAGGGAAATGTCCTTTCTGTGTATACATGCCAAGCAAACCAGTCAATTCCGGCATAAAAATATATGCTCTTGTAGATGCAAATACATTCTATATCCTCAAACTGGAAGTATACTCAGAGAAACAACCACCAGGGCCTTACCAGTTTAATAATAAAGCATATGATATTGTAAACCATTTAGTGGAGCCAATAACGAAAACAAATAGGAATCTGACATTCAACAGTTGGTTTACTAGATGACCCCTTATGATCTGTCTCTTGAAAGAACATTCATTGACTTCTGTCGGCACAGTCAGTAAAAACAAGACAAGTGTACCTGAGATTTTCAAAAAAAGAACAGAAGTATATAGTCAGGTAACCTTCCATTCAGAAGGCTGTTGCACATAGCGACTGTTATATTGACTTGTAAATAATAGATTTTAGGTATCAGTCATCCTTTTTAAATTTTATTGGCAGATCTAGATTTCAGCTAGAAACTAGCCATTCTCAATGCACTATCATTTTTGATCAATGCATGTAATTCCTGTTGGTTGGGCTTCATCCACAGTTCATTGAATTCAATGAACTGTGGATGAAGCAAATAGAATCACTTTTCAATCACCTGTTCCCAAAAACAAAGAAATAATCATACCTGGTGATTTTAATGTAAATTTCCTTACCTGTGATAATGATAGAACAGATTTTGAGAATATAATGAGCACTTTTAATCTGAGAGCAGTTGTTAACTTTCCCACAAGGGTGACTAAGAACTGCACAAGTCTGATTGACAATATTTTTGTATACACTAACGGAATTGGTGACATACACGTAACAGAAATCTTAAAGGGCCTGGAATGAGTTTTTCACTTTTCAGCATAGTGTGTGCCGATATGAAACTTCCTGGAAGATTAAATCTGTGTGCTGGGCTGAGACTCAAACTCGGAACCTTTGCTGAAAGTAGGCATGTGCTCTACCAACTGAGCTACCCAAGCACAACTCACAACCCATGCTCTTAACTTCAGTTCTGCCAATACCACGCCTCCTACCTTTCAAACTTCATGGAAGCTCTTCCGCAAACCTTGCAGAACTAATACTCCTGGAAGAAAGGATAGTGCGGAGACATGGCTTAGCCACAACCCGGGGAATATTATCAGAATGAGATTTTCACTCTGCTGCAGAGTGTGCACTGAAACTTCCTGGCAGGGTAAAACTGTGTGCCATACTGAGATTCAAACTCGGAACCTCTGTATTTTGCGGGCAAGTGCTCTACCAACTGAGCTACCTAAGAATGACTCACAACCTGTCCTCACAGCTTCAATTCCAACAGTACCTCGTCTCCTGCCTTCCAGACTTCACAGAAACTCTGCCAGGATGTTTCGTATCATTGCACACTCAGCTGCAGAGTGAAAATCTCATTCTGGAAAGATCCCCCAGGCTGTGGCTAAGCCACATCTCCGCAATATCCTTTCTTCCAGGAGTGTAAGTTCTGCAAGGTTCACAGAAAAGCTTCTGTGAAATCTGGAAGGTAGGAGATGAGGTACTGGCAGAACTGAAGCTGTGAGGATGGGTCATGAGTCATGCGTGGGTAGCTCAGCTAGTAGAGCGCTTGTCCGCTCGAGGCAAAGGTCCCTAGTTCAAGCCTCAGTCTGGCACACAGTTTTAATATGTCCAGAACTTTCTTAAAGGGCCTTCCCAACCATGATGGGCAGTTGTTAAAAATGTTTGATGTAAGCCCAGTTAACAAGAGTAGTTTTACCTATAGAGCTTTTAGACTAGCAATAGTGAGAATTTGGACACCTTCAGCAGACATTTGCCCCAGTTGGAATTGGACACAGTATATCAGGCTAAAGATGTCAATTTTAAATTTAACATAGTTCTGAATGAATTTGTTACCATTTTTGAAGCTGTATTTCCCAGGAGAATTAAAAAAAATAGCAATCTGACTGATTACAGGAGACAATGGGTCACTAAGGGAATCAAAACATGCTGTAAAACAAAGAGATTGCTTTATGTATCACTCATAAATTCTAACAAACCTCAGGAAAGGGAGCACTAAAAATTATGCTGTAACATCCTAGAGAGTGTTATTAAAAATCCAAGAGCATGTTTATTAAATCTGAAATGAACAATTCAAAGAATAAAATAAAAACTATTTGGAAGGTGGTCAAAGGGGATACAGGAAAAATTACAGAAGATACAGACAGTATCAAAGTGTGTCATAATGGAAGCATGGTAGAGGAAGGTGATATAGTTGTCATTATCTTCAACAACCATTTTTTTACAGTTGAAGCCACGAAGCTTCTACAAAAAGCAGTGCAGAATAAAATTAGTCAGATGCATGTCCCATATATTACAACTGAAGAGATTGAGAAGGTAATAAGGAAAATGAAAAATAAAAATTCCACTGGTGTGGATCTTATATCTATCAAAGTACTGCTGCAAATTAGTACTTGAATTTCTCTGTCACATGACTCTATAAATCAAAGTACTGCCCCTAATAGACTCAAATATGCAGTTATGAAACTACTGTTCAAAAAAGGTGATAAAGCTGATCTTTCCAATAACCGGCCAATTTCATTGCTAACAAGTCTCTCTAAAATCCTAGAGAAACTAACGTTCAAGAGAATCATGGAGCATCTTAATAAAAATAAAATCCTTAATAAAAATCAATTTGGATTCCAAAAGGGTACTTCAACAGAACATGCCATTTTCACATTTGTTCACTAACTCCTTAAATCCATAAACAATAAAATGTCACCAGTGGGAATCATCTGTGGTCTGTCTAAAGCATTCAGCTGTGTAGCTCACAAGAGTCTACTGACAAAGACTGAGCACTATTGGTTAAATGGTAAAGTAAGGATGTGGCTCAAGTCATGTCTAGACTACAGAAGGCAGAAGGTAGTATTGAACAATTCTGCAATGCCACCTGCCTGCTCTGACTGGGGCAAAGTAAAATGTGGAGTGCCACAGGGCTTGGTGATTGGTCCCTTACTTTTCCCAATCTTTATCAATGATCTTCCATGCTGTATGATACAAAAAGCACGCTTCATGCTGTTAGCTGATGGAACATCCATTATGATTGACAAAACACCCAACTGCACTCTACAGAACACTACGACCACTGTATTCAGAGAAGCTCTATATTCGTTCACTTCAAATGGTCTGTCACTCAATGCCAACAAGACTTAGTTCATTCAGTTTCAAGCAGCAAATAAAAAACAGGAAAAAAATTGAAATAAAATGTTGTGACAAATAAATATTTGGAGTTGAGCCTTCCAAATTTCTGGGATCATACATAAACAACAATTTAAACTGGTGAGTTCACATCAACAACCTATGTAAATGACTGAATTCAGCAGCATTTGCCATTTACTCAATTTCATCTGTTTGAGACTTGGAAACAATTAAAGCTGTATACCTTTGATATATGCATTCACTTATGACATATGGCTTCATATTGTGGGGTAGCCAGAAAAGAGCAAACAAAGTCTTTACTGCACAGAGAAAGGTCATCAGAATTATGGCTGGAGATGCTCTTGCAGAAACTTTTTCAAACAGCTTGGGATCCTCACCGTACCATCTCGTTACATTTTTTTAACTAATGTGCTATGTGAACAATAATCAAGGATCTATGGAACATAAAAATAAATAAATAAATGAATAATAATAAATATAATAGAGGGAAACATTCCACGTGGGAAAAATATATCTAAAAACAAAGATGATGTAACTTACCAAATGAAAACATTGGTATGTTGATAGAGACACTAACAAAATTTTGTGTGTGTGTTTGTGTTTGTTAGTGTCTCTATCAACATACCGACACTTTCGTTTGGTAAGTTACATCATCTTTGTTTTTTGAATAATAATAAATGTACATATGCTTGGATTAATTACAATACTACTCTCTTTCAAATTCTGAAGGTGGCAGGGGTAAAATACAGGGAGCGAAAGGCTATTTACAATGTGTACAGAAACCAGATGGCAGTTATAAGGGTCGAGGGACATGAAAGGGAAGCAGTGGTTGGGAAGGGAGTGAGAAAGGGTTGTAGCCTCTCCCCAATGTTATTCAATCTGTATATTTAGCAAGCAGTAAAGGAAACAAAAGAAAAATTCAGAGTAGGTATATAAATCCATGGAGAAGAAATAAAAACTTTGAGGTTCGCCGATGACATTGTAATTCTGTCTGAGACAGCAAAGGACTTGGAAGAGCAGTTGAACGGAATGGATAGTGTCTTGAAAGGAGGATATAAGATGAACATCAACAAAAGCAAAACGAGGATAATGGAATGTGGTCGAATTAAGTCAGGTGATGCTGAGGGAATTACATTAGGAAATGGGACACTTAAAGTAGTTTTGCTATTTGGGGAGCAAAATACCTGATGATGGTGGAAGTAGAGAGGATATAAAATGTAGACTGGCAATGGCAAGGAAAGCGTTTCTGAAGAAGAGAAATTTGTTAACATCAAGTATAGATTTAAGTGTCAGGAAGTCGTTTCTGAAAGTATTTGTATGGAGTGTAGCCATGTATGGGAGTGAAACATGGATGATAAATAGTTTGGATGAGAAGAGAATAGAACCTTTCGAAATGTGGTGCTACAGAAGAATGCTGAAGATTAGATGGGTAGATCACATAACTAATGAGGAGGTATTGAATAGGATTGGGGAGAAGAGAAGTTTGTGGCACAACTTGACTAGAAGAAGGGATCGGTTGGTAGGACATGTTCTGAGGCATCGAGGGATCACCTATTTAGTATTGGAGGGCAGCGTGGAGGGTAAAAATCGTAGAGGGAGACCAAGAGATGAATACACTAAGCAGATTCAGATGGATGTAGGTTGCAGTAGTTACTGGGAGATGAAGAAGCTTGCACAGGATAGAGTAGCATGGAGAGCTGCATCAAACCAGTCTCAGGACTGAAGACCACAACAACAACAGTGTCATCTGCAAAAAGGAATAATTCTGCTTGTTGTACACTAGACATAAGATCGTTTACATATAGGAAGAACAGTGGTGGACCTAAGGTTGAACCTTGTGGAAACATGTATGTGATTTCTCCCCAGTCACAAACATGTCCCTGAACTATATTGCTTGAATTATTAACTACAACTTTCTACATTCTTTTGGTTAGATATGACATTATTCATTGGTCAGCTATGCCATCAGTCCTGTAAAACGTCAGTTTATCTAGGATAGTACTGTGGATCACAAAGTCAAATGCCTTAGAGAGGTCACAGAAAATACCAATTGGCACTATTGTATTATTTAATTCTTTTAAAATCTGATGACTGATCTTGTAAATGCCATTCTCAGTAGATCAACCATTCTGAAACCCAAACTGTGATTTCCTGCATGTACTATTGTTGCTAATGTGATATACTATTCTAGGATACATCATCATCTCAAAAATTTTGGACAATGATACCAGGAGTGAAACAGATTGCTGGTTATTGACATCTGTCTTATCACCTTTCTTAAAGAGGGGTTTAACAATGGAATATTTCAGTCTCTCTGGAAAAATGCCTTAAGTTAGTGATGCATTACATATTTCAGATAAGACCGATTTTATTACATGGGAACACATTTTTAGTACTCTTTTGGAAACATCATAAAAACCAGATGAGCTTTTATTTTTGAAAGAATGTATAATTTTCTTAATTGCAGAAGGTGAAGTTGGTTATACATTCATATAATTGAATTTTATCAAAGTTACATTTTCAACATACTGCTGTGATTTTTCTCCCTGTGCTGTTTGTCCGTATGCTTTCTTTTGTATTTAAGAAATTTCAGTACACTCCATATTTTAGAAATTTCAATATATTCCATATAGCCTTCAGTCTGTTCTCATAAGTACTGACTTCTGACATTATGTGCGAGTTCTTTGATTTTAAATATCATTTCCTAGTAATTTTGAGCAGTTTTTCTTAATTGCAGAAGGTGAAGTTGGTTATACATTCATATAATTGAATTTTATCAAAGTTACATTTTCAACATACTGCTGTGATTTTTCTCCCTGTGCTGTTTGTCCCTATGCTTTCTTTTGTATTTAAGAATTTCAGTACACTCCATATTTTAGAAATTTCAATATATTCCATATAGTCTTCAGTCTGTTCTCAGAAGTACTGACTTCTGACATTATGTGCGAGTTCTTTGATTTTAAATAGCATTTCCTAGTAATTTTGAGCAATTTTTGTAGTGCGTAACTGCCACGGGATCCCTACTTGTTCTTGCCAAAAGATACATTTCCATTTTCCTTTCCCAAGGTACTTTAACCCCTCCAGAGATCCATGATTTTACATCAATGTTTAGTGTCCTTTCTGATTAGCTTATGTGGAAAGCTATTTTCAAATAATGATATGAATTTATCATGGAACAGATTAAATTTTATGTTAGCATTTGATTCATTATAAATTACACCCATGTCATCTCCTGTAAATTCCTGTTATTTGGAGATGTCGCAGTTGCATGGGATAGGCTAGTGGGGAGTTCTGTATCAGACCAGTCTTCAGACTGAAGACTACAACAGCAAACGAGATTACATGGCTGGGACAATCAGAGAAGAAGGATTGATTTCATATTACAACAAAATACTGTGCTGTATTATACAAAGTTATAAAAATTAAAAAAAATGTATAATATCTGAAGTTAATAGTTCACATAATAAAATTAAATCTATATGGGAAATAGTTGAAAGAGAAAGCACAAATCAGTTAAGGACTGAGTTGACTTTGTTATTACAATGAAAAAAGCAAAATAGTAAATGGTAGCAGTCAGGTAGACAATACATTTAATGCCTAGCTCCTAAAAGTAGCTCAGGAGATTGGCATGGACAGTTAAAGGGACAATGCAATAGAATATATGCAAGAATCAGTATTAATGCCACACATATACAGGCAAATCACAGTTACTTTATGCTATGCCAAAGAAACTAAGAATGCAATTTAATTTCTGAAAAGGAAACTGTCACAGAGTTATAATATTTTTGACTAAACTAGTAAAATCCTGTTCTTCACATATACTCAATGTACTCAGTCGCCAACCGGTGTGGCCGTGCGGCTCTAGGTGCTTCAGTCTGGAACCGCGTGACCGCTATGGTCGCAGGTTCGAATCCTGCCTCGGGCATGTGTGTGTGTGATGTCCTTAGGTTAGTTCGGTTTAAGCAGTTCTAAGTTCTAAGGGACTGATGACCACAGATGGTAAGTCCCATAGTGCTCATAGTCATTTTGTACTCAGTCACATATGCAATTCATCAATGTTGCTGGAGATATTTCCAGACAGACTGAAGTGTTCTATTGTCAGGCCCCTTTCAAGAAAGGTAGGAAGACGAATATTAATAATTATCATCCAGTCTCACTGCTTACAACCTTCTTGAGCATACTCGAAAAGAATACATCTTTAAGAACAATAACATGTCTATTCCAAAATAAGGTGCTTATTTTCAGTCTGGAATTCAAATGGATCACTCCCCAGAACAAGCCGTTTTCCAGTTAAAAATCATATCATAAAAAATTTAACTGAAAAATGCAGTTATCGAAAAATCTTACTCTGTATGCAGAAATGATGGTTGCCGTATTGTAAGGATTTTTTTGTTATTTTTGATAGTCACTTTTTTGTGATACAGTCATAACCGGTTTTGGCCTTCAGGGAGCCATCTTCAGATGGAATGGACAGCATTTGATTACAAGTTGACAATGCATGAACACTTTCTTCAAACGCCATCCATAGTATATGAAGATAGCCTTTGAAGACCAAAACTGGTTATGTTTTTATCGTAAAAAACTGACTGTGTAAAAAATAAAAGATAATACATTAAAATACAATTAACTGCTATTTTCTGAATTGTCAGAAGTATTAGACTGTGCAGATGAGGTATGCCACATATCCGGTACCTTGCATTACATTACATTAATCGAATTTGATGGAGCGCACAGAGTGTGATCTTGGGATGTGGAAATAAGTTTGAAATATGCATTTAATTTAATTTCTCATGCAGAAGCTAAACTGTTATGGTAGAAGACATCTTGGTGATAACTAGGTTTCATCCTAGCCAACTAAAAGTATTCAGAGCTTTGCTTAAGTAACCCTGAAAGTGCACAGAATGAAACATCTTCAGAATGGGGGATAATCACTACAGGGTACCACAGCAATCGATACTAAGTCCTCTCTTGTTCTTGTTACACACAAATGGTTTGCCATCATAATCCAAACAGCAGAAATAGTTCTCTGTGTGTAATGGAGAAACTTCAACAGCTGTAAATAGAATTTTTCCTTGAAATTGACAACTGGTTCTATGCAAGTGGACTGTTAAATACATACAGAAAACACAATACAGGAAATTCTCTACTGCATAAGGCCTGACAACACCTTTATAAATAATACATGAGGGTCGATGAATAAATGAAATTGTTAGGTGTTTATTTTAGAAAGAATCTTAAATGGGAGTCACATGTTACAGATATTACATTTCTGAGCTCTGAAACTTTTGTGTTATGGATAATATCATATTTTGGAGATGAATTTGTGTTATGGATAATATCAGGTTTTGGAGACGAATTTGAGTCAGTGAGAGATAAGTAGATAGATAGATAGATAGATAGATAGATAGATAGATAGATAGATAAATACACTCCTGGAAATGGAAAAAAGAACACATTGACACCGGTGTGTCAGACCCACCATACTTGCTCCGGACACTGCGAGAGGGCTGTACAAGCAATGATCACACGCACGGCACAGCGGACACACCAGGAACCGCGGTGTTGGCCGTCGAATGGCGCTAGCTGCGCAGCATTTGTGCACCGCCGCCGTCAGTGTCAGCCAGTTTGCCGTGGCATACGGAGCTCCATCGCAGTCTTTAACACTGGTAGCATGCCGCGACAGCGTGGACGTGAACCGTATGTGCAGTTGACGGACTTTGAGCGAGGGTGTATAGTGGGCATGCGGGAGGCTGGGTGGACGTACCGCCGAATTGCTCAATACGTGGGGCGTGAGGTCTCCACAGTACATCGATGTTGTCGCCAGTGGTCGGCGGAAGGTGCACGTGCCCGTCGACCTGGGACCGGACCGCAGCGACGCACGGATGCACGCCAAGACCGTAGGATCCTACGCAGTGCCGTAGGGGACCACACCGCCACTTCCCAGCAAATTAGGGACACTTTTGCTCCTGGGGTATCAGCGAGGACCATTCGCAACCGTCTCCATGAAGCTGGGCTACGGTCCCGCACACCGTTAGGCCGTCTTCCGCTCACGCCCCAACATCGTGCAGCCCGCCTCCAGTGGTGTCGCGACAGGCGTGAATGGAGGGACGAATGGAGACGTGTCGTCTTCAGCGATGAGAGTCGCTTCTGCCTTGGTGCCAATGATGGTCGTATGCATGTTTGGCGCCGTGCAGGTGAGCGCCACAATCAGGACTGCATACGACCGAGGCACACAGGGCCAACACCCGGCATCATGGTGTGGGGAGCGATCTCCTACACTGGCCGTACACCACTGGTGATCGTCGAGGGGACACTGAATAGTGCACGGTACATCCAAACCGTCATCGAACCCATCGTTCTACCATTCCTAGACCGGCAAGGGAACTTGCTGTTCCAACAGGACAATGCACGTCCGCATGTATCCCGTGCCACCCAACGTGCTCTAGAAGGTGTAAGTCAACTACCCTGGCCAGCAAGATCTCCGGATCTGTCCCCCATTGAGCATGTTTTGGACTGGATGAAGTGTCGTCTCACACGGTCTGCACGTCCAGCACGAACGCTGGTCCAACTGAGGCGCCAGGTGGAAATGGCATGGCAAGCCGTTCCACAGGACTACATCCAGCATCTCTACGATCGTCTCCATGGGAGAATAGCAGCCTGCATTGCTGCGAAAGGTGGATGGATATACACTGTACTAGTGCCGACATTGTGCATGCTCTGTTGCCTGTGTCTATGTGCCTGTGGTTCTGTCAGTGTGATCATGTGATGTATCTGACCCGAGGAATGTGTCAATAAAGTTTCCCCTTCCTGGGACAATGAATTCACGGTGTTCTTATTTCAATTTCCAGGAGTGTATATCTAAAAACAAAGATTCTGTAACTTACCAAATGAAAGCGTTGGTACGTTGATAGAGACAATAACAAACACAAACACACACACAAATTTCAAGCTTTCGCAACCCACGGTTGCTTCATCAGGAAAGAGGAAAGGAGAGGGAAAGACGAAAGGATGTGGGTTTTAAGGGAGAGGGTAAGGAGTGATTCCAATCCCGGGAGCGGAAAGACTTACCTTGGGGGGAATCCCGCTCCCGGGATTGGAATGACTCCTTACCCTCTCCCTTAAAACCCACATCCTTTCGTCTTTCCCTCTCCTTTCCTCTTTCCTGATGAAGCAACCGTGGGTTGCGAAAGCTTGAAATTTGTGTTTGTGTTTGTTATTGTCTCTATCAATGTACCAATGCTTTCGTTTGGTAAGTTACAGAATCTATGTTTTTAGATATATTTTTCCCACGTGGAATGTTTCCCTCTATTATATAGATAGATAGATAGATAGATAGATAGATAGATAGATAGACCCCCCAAGAACCATGGACCTTGCCGTTGGTGGGGAGGCTTGCGTGCCTCAGCGATACAGATGGCCGTACCGTAGGTGCAACCACAACGGAGGGGTATCTGTTGAGAGGCCAGACAAACGTGTGGTTCCTGAAGAGGGGGCAGCAGCCTTTTCAGTAGTTGCAGGGGCAACAGTCTGGATGATTGACTGATCTGGCCTTGTAACACTAACCAAAATGGCCTTGCTGTGCTGGTACTGTGAATGGCTGAAAGCAAGGGGAAACTACGGCCGTAATTTTTACCGAGGGCATGCAGCTTTACTGTATGATTAAATGATGATGGCGTCCACTTGGGTAAAATATTCCGGAGGTAAAATAGTCCCCCGTTCGTATCTCCGGGCGGGGACTACTCAAGAGGACGTCGTTATCAGGAGAAAGAAAACTGGCATTCTACGGATTGGAGTGTGGAATGTCAGATCCCTTAAAATCGGGCAGGTGGGTTAGAAAATTTAAAAAGGGAAATGGATAGGTTAAAGTTAAGTTAGATACAGTGGGAATTAGTGAAGTTCGGTGGCAGGAGGAACAAGACTTTTGGTCAGGTGAATACAGGGTTATCAATACAAAATCAAATAGGGGTAATGCAGGAGTTGGTTTAATAATGAATAAAAAAAAATAGGAGTGCGGGTAAGCTACCACAAACAGCGTAGTGAACGCACTATTGTGGCCATGGTAGACATGAAGGCCATGCCTACTACAGTAGTGCAAGTTTATATGCCAACTAGCTCTGCAGATGATGAAATAAAAGAAATTATTCAGATAGTGAAGGGAGACGAAAATTTAATAGTCATGGGTGACTGGAATTTGGTAGTAGGAAAAGGGAGAGAAGGAAAAATAGTAGTTGAATATGGATTTGGGCTAAGAAATGAAAGAGGAAGCCGCCTGATAGAATTTTGCACAGAGCACAACTTAATCATAGCTAACACTTGGTTTAAGAATCATGATAGAAGGTTGTATACATGGAAGAACCCTGGAGATACTAAAAGGTATCAGATAGATTATATAATGGTAAGACAGAGATTTAGGAACCAGGTTTTAAATTGTAAGACATTTCCTGGGGCAGATGTGGACTCTGATCACAATCTATTGGTTATGAACTGTAGATTAAAACTGAAGAAACTGCAAAAAGGTGGGAATTTAAGGAGATGGGACATGCACAAACTGAAAGAACCAGAGGTTGTACAGAGTTTCAGGGAGATCATAACAGAACAATTGACAGGAATGGGGGAAAGAAATACAGTAGAAGAAGAATGGGTAGCTTTGAGGGATGAAGTGGTGAAGGCAGCAGAGGATCAAGTAGGTAAAAAGACGAGGGCTAGTAGAAATCCTTGGGTAGCAGAAGAAATACTGAATTTAATTGATGAAAGAAGAAAATATAAAAATGCAGTAAATGAAGCAGGCAAAAAGGAATACAAATGTCTCAAAAACGAGATCGACAGGAAGTGCAAAATGGCTAAGCAAGGATGGCTAGAGGACAAATGTAAGGATGTAGAGGCTTATCTCACTAGGGGTATGATAGATACTGCCTACAGGAAAATTAAAGAGACCTTTGGAGAAAAGAGAACCACTTGTATGAATATCAAGAGCCCAGATGGAAACCCAGTTCTAAGCAAAGAAGGGAAAGCAGAAAGGTGGAGGGGGTATATAAAGGGTCTATACAAGGGCAATGTACTTGAGGACAATATTATGGAAATGGAAGAGGATGTAGATGAAGATGAAATGGGAGATATGATTCTGCGTGAAGAGTTTGACAGAGCACTGAAAGACATGAGTCGAAACAAGTCCCCGGGAGTTGACAACATTTCATTAGAACTACTGATGGCCTTGGGAGAGCCAGTCCTGACAAAACTGGTGAGCAAGATGTATGAGACAGGTGAAATACCCTCAGACTTCAAGAAGAATATAATAATTCCGATCTCAAAGAAAGCAGGTGCTGACAGATGTGAAAATTACCGAACAATCAGTTTAATAAGTCATGGATGCAAAATACTAATGCGTATTCTCTACAGACGAATGGAAAAACTTGTAGAAGCGGACCTCGGGGAAGATCAGTTTGGATTCCATAGAAATATTGGAACACGTGAGGCAATACTGACCCTACGACTTATCTTAGAGGCTAGATTAAGGAAAGGCAAACCTACATTTCTAGCATTTGTAGACTTAGAGAAAGCTTTTGACAATGTTGACTGGAATACTCTTTTTCAAATTCTAAAGGTTGCAGGGGTAAAATACAGGGAGCGAAAGGCTATTTACAATTTGTACAGAAACCAGATGGCAATTATAAGAGTTGAGGGGCATGAAAGGGAAGCAGCGGTTGGGAAGGGAGTGAGACAGAGTTGTAGCCTATCCCTGATGTTATTCAATCTGTATATTAAGCAAGCAGTGATGGAAACAAAAGAAAAATTCAGAGTAGGTATTAAAATCCATGGAGAAGAAATAAAAACTTTGAGGTTTGCCGATGACATTGTAATTCTGTCAGAGACAGCAAAGGACTTGGAAGAGCAGTTGAACGGAATGGACAGTGTCATGAAAGGAGGGTATAAGATGAACATCAACAAAAGCAAAATGAAGATAATGGAATGTAGTTGAATTACGTCAGGTGATGCTGAGGGAATTAGATTAGGAAATGGGACACTTAAAGTAGTAAAGGAGTTCTGCTATTTGGGGAGTAAAATAACTGATGATGGCCGAAGTAGAGAGGATATAAAATGTAGACTGGCAATGACAAGGAAAGTGTTTCTGAGGAAGAGAAATTTGTTAACATCGAGTATAGATCTAAGTGTCAGGAAGTCGTTTCTGAAAGTATTTGTATGGAGTGTAGCCATGTATGGAAGTGAAACATGGACAATAACTAGTTTGGACAAGAAGAGAATAGAAGCTTTCGAAATGTGGTGCTACAGAAGAATGCTGAAGATTAGAAGGGTAGATCATATAATTAATGAGGAGGTATTGAATAGGATTGGGGGAATAGGATTGGGGAGAAGAGAAGTTTGTGGCACAACTTCACTAGAAGAAGGGATTGGTTGGTGGGACATGTTCTGAGGCATCAAGGGATCACCAATTTAGTATTGGAGGGCAGTGTGGAGGGTAAAAATTGTAGAGGGAGACCAGGAGATGAATACACTAAACAGATTCTGAAGGATGTAGGTTGCAGTGGGTACTGGGAGATGAAGAAGCTTGCACAGGATAGTGTAGCATGGAGAGCTGCATCAAACCAGTCTGAGGATTGAAGACAACAACAACAGATAGATAGATAGATAGATAGATAGATAGAGAGAGAGAGAGAGAGAGAGAGAGAGAGAGAGAGAAATTGAACATAGCTGAATGTAAACCACTGTATGTAGTTAAAAATGTAGCACAAGACATTCATGTAAATGGGTGGCATGTTACCACATTTTTCATAGGGAGAGAGAATACTATATGTGTATTTCTGACGTGTTCCACATCACTGTGAGAGATAACATATATGGTCCATGGAACATGGAAATAACTAAACTAAATATTGCAAAAGTGCTACTTCCTGACTACATTTCATTTTTATTTAAAAAATATATATTTGTCAATAAGGTTCTCATGAAGAGCCGTATTTTAATTACATGCCCTACACACAATACTTCTTGACACTGTCTGCTGTTGTTGTGTACTTATAAGAAAAATACCACTTTATAAGCTGAGAACTATCATGATCAACTTTTTGATTAAATATTTTTAAAAAATATAAAAGTGGCCTCAGCTGCCGGAGACTGTGCTCACGTGTGGGTGAGTTGCATTTGTGTGTGTGTGTGTGTGTGTGTGTGTGTGGTCTATTTTTGACAAAGGCCTCATTGGTCGAAAGTTTATTCTGTGACAGTCTTTTGTTGTGCCTATCTGCAACTTAGCATCTCCGCTATATGGTGACTAGCAAAAATCCTTTTCATAATATTTTTATTATATATAGTTATATATACAAAATAACCTAAAAGACAGTCACTATGTTTCCCTATGCAGCATGCCTAACTTTTGTATTGTTAAACTTCTTGTTCATATGGCTACACTCAGTTCAACACTGTCAATAGATTTTAATGCCTGTCTATGCTCATTTTCTAATAATTCAATTACAAATGAGATAGGTAGAGAGAGAGAGAGAGAGAGAGAGAGAGAGAGAGAGAAATTGAGCATAGCTGAATGTAAACCACTGTACTCCAGTGGTGGTGGTGGTGGTTAGTGTTTAACGTCCCGTTGACAACGAGGTCATTAGAGACGGAGCTCATGCTCGGGTTAGGGAAGGATGGGGAAGGAAATTGGCCGTGCCCTTTCAAAAGAACCATCCCGGCATTTGCCTGAAGCGATTTAGCGAAATCACGGAAAACCTAAATCAGGATGGCTGGAGACGGGATTGAACCGTCGTCCTCCCGAATACGAGTCCAGTGTGCTAACCACTGCGCCACCTCGCTCGGTATTCCAGTCTGTTACTCCATTTTTGTTTTATTCAAACAATGAGTCGTGATCTACTCTTATGTAGATAAATTTATTCTGTTTTCTTTGTTATGTAACTACGTCCATCTTTAAAATGAAATACAGTAAATAGAAAGCTATTGCCTGATGTCATTAAGCCATAATCTTCAAATGTTTTTCATAGTTGCCTTATTTCTGGTTGTCATCTATTACTGCATGGCTTGAAGTCTGATTCATGCTATGTAATACATTCTTGTAAGTTATGGAAAAAGAAACAATGTTTTGATGAAGTAACTGAACACGTCTTCATTTTTCAATCTACAAGGGTAATGAGACAACACTGCATAAGAAGTAACAGATGATATAAATAAACTCGCTGAATTTTCACTTTAATGTCAGCACCTGTCTCATGTTATTGTTTAATCAACCATTCCTTATTACAGATATATAAACCGTCACATACAACTATGCAGCATAAAATGCAGAACACGATACACAATTTTATCGCATAGTGTCTGCAACAAATTTCACAAAGAAAGTGTAGTGCTTCTGGACTTTCTTGGTATTTACACAAAATTGCAAATGATTGCATTACTTGTGAAATGTAATCAGTAGTGTAGATGTTAAAGTTCTATTTCTGTCTTATCAAAAAGTGTCAATGTCGGGTAGTTATACAATATGTAAACAGAAAATAGGTCACAGGTCAAGCTGATAAGTGCTCGGTCTCAGACTTCATAAATATTCAAGAGCAAAGATATGTCAGTGTGTGGTGAGAGTCTGAGAAGAAAGTGACCTACAGCAATTCTGTGAAGGATGAATCCTAGTGGCATGATTGAACCCCCAAAAAGTTTGCTAAAGGCACTAAATGTACCTAAAAAACTGTTGATGGGTCCTGGACCATCAAATTGCTCACCTCGTGTTCTACATTCTCTGAGTCAACAAGTTATTGGTCATTTGCATCAGGAATGCTTACAGGTAAGGGGCACTGAAATCTACTGTAGTAAAGGAAGCAGAGCTTTATGATTTATTAGCATTTTAACACTTCATACCAGTTGACACATTGTTACAATTTTTTGTCTTGACTATAAAAATCATTTGTGTATGGTTGGAGATGAATTATTATTGTAAAATTAATTTTGAATTTTTCTTGGTATATATTCTACAGTCTTTTGGAAGGAATGAAGGGGTGATTTGTTGGCATGTATGATTGTGTCCCCACATAACTCAGTATGTTGCTCAGTTTTCCATAGTGAACAATTTCCTATAGATCTTCACTCTGGATTATTATCCCAAAAGACAGCCTAAAAGAGTAATAATAATAATATTATATATGCATAATGTATAATGTAAAAATTAGTGACAACTATACTTTTATGGATATGTAAAATGTCTTTTGATGAAGCCAACTGCATGGTAAACGTGCTGAAAGGCTAATAAATAAACATATAAAAACACTTAATAATAATAATAATAATAATAATAATAATAATGGCTTTTGGAACAGACAAATGTAAGAAAAATAGCATAGTCAAGGGAAAACACACTAAACAAGAAGATTACATATTGGATAACCACAGCGACTGCATAGAAGCGATGGAAAAAACGGATGCCTATAAATATCTAGAATACAGACAAAAAATAGGAATAGATAATACAAATATTAAAGAAGAACTAAAAGAAAAATATAGACAAAGACTAACAAAAATACTGAAAACAGAATTGACAGCAAGAAACAAGACAAAAGCTATAAATACTTATGCCATACCAATATTGACCTACTCATTTGGAGTAGTGAAATGGAGTAACACAGACCTAGAAGCACTCAATACACTTACACACTCACAATGCCACAAATATAGAATACATCACATACATTCAGCAACAGAAAGATTCACATTAAGCAGAAAGGAAGGAGGAAGGGGATTTATCAATATAAAAAACCTACATTATGGACAGGTAGACAATTTAAGAAAATTCTTTATAGAACGAGCAGAAACTAGCAAAATACACAAAGCAATCACTCATATAAATACATCGGCTACACCACTACAATTTCATAACCACCTCTACAACCCTTTAGACCACATAACATCAACAGATACGAAGAAAGTAAATTGGAAAAAGAAAACACTTCATGGCAAGCACCCGTATCATCTAACACAGCCACACATCGATCAAGACGCATCCAACACATGGCTAAGAAAAGGCAATATATACAGTGAGACAGAAGGATTCATGATTGCAATACAGGATCAAACAATAAACACCAGGTATTACAGCAAGCATATTATTAAAGATCCCAATACCACAACAGATAAATGCAGACTTTGTAAACAACAAATAGAAACAGTAGATCACATCACAAGCGGATGTACAATACTAGCAAATACAGAATACCCCAGAAGACATGACAATGTCACAAAAATAATACATCAACAGCTTGCCTTACAACATAAACTTTTAAAACAACAAGTTCCTACATACAAGTATGCACCACAAAATGTACTGGAGAATGATGAATACAAATTATACTGGAACAGAACCATTATAACAGATAAAACAACGCCACATAACAAACCTGACATCATACTCACCAATAAAAAGAAGAAATTAACACAACTAATCGAAATATCCATACCCAATACAACAAATATACAAAAGAAAACAGGAGAAAAAATTGAAAAATACATCCAACTGGCTGAGTAAGTCAAAGACATGTGGCATCAGGATAAAGTTGACATCATACCAATTATAATATCAACTACAGGAGTCATACCACACAATATCCACCAGTACATCAATGCAATACAGCTACATCCAAACATATATATACAACTACAGAAATCCGTAATTATTGATACATGTTCAATTACCCGAAAGTTCCTAAATGCAATATAACACATACCGTACAGTTAATAGGAAGTGACGCTTGATCAAGGTCCGCATCACTTTCCATTCTCAACCAGACTTAACGTCTGAGAAAGTAAAGAAATAACAATAATAATATGCAAAGGCTGTAATCAATGTCCCATTAATGCTAACACAGGTGGATATAATCGTAGAAAGGTGAGATCTGTTTCTGAAGAGTTTTCTGTGCAACAGGCCTAATTTATATAACATTGCTTTCTTTCATGGCTGAGATCATTAATTCATGCAAATATAGTAATTTAATCCCAGAGATAGCCTGTTCAAATTCTGGAATTAGAAGAAATTTAAGACAAGCATCAGTCTGAGGAGACTGGTGGGGTGGGGAAGAATAAGCTTCCAATTAAAATCTGTAAGAGACTGAAAATACTAATAGGAGTGGACGAGGGGGGTCTTCATTAAGCACTCAGCTATGTGGCTGTGGTTGTGTTTGGGGGGGTTCTTCAATTTGGTGTTTAATAGTAAATAATGCATTACAGTTTGCAAGTGTCATTCAGTTTAAGAAAAATAGTCATAAATACTAAAGATTTGTTGCATTCCACATCTTTTACTTTTCTTTTCCTGAACTTGCTCATGGTTGTAAGCTTCTGGTGGAATTACACAAGGATATCTTCTATTTCATGTTAGATAATTTGTAAGGAACATGGAACAGCTTTAATGTTTTCATATCATAGCTCATGCAATACGACATCATAGTTTGTCTTACCTCCATTAAGGAGATGGGTGTGGGAAGGGGGGGGATGGGGTGGGGGGGGGGAGAAATATTTCAGCTTTTAAAAATTAGGTAGAGTTTTCTCATGGAGCTAATTTTATGTAAGTTCAATTGTGTGACACACATTAACTCATGTTTTGTAATAGGGAGAGTAGTAAAATATATTTTTTGCTCTTTTAAATCGGCTTCCTTTGCTTATCAAGCAAAGTAATCATACTGTTTAGCTGCAATTCAGTCCCATCAACCTTTCCTGCAGCTGTTTTAGACAAAGGCCCTCAAGGACCATTTCCAGAAATTATGGAGCAAGTGGTCATCATTGCTTATCCTGAACACTTGTTTCCTTTGTCTTTGTACATCTTGTAGCTCTCTCTAGAGAATAGAAATTGCATTGTTCTTTCAAAGTGTCATAACCACCTTTACTGTGCTCATATACTGTATTCAAGAGATGTCAACTCTTTACTCCATGTTGTGATTCTAAAAGAGTGTTAATATACATTTTGGAATAACTTTGTGTTATGACAGAGTCATGGAATACTCCATATCTTGTGCAGCAATGTAAGTATCAAAATTCATTGTCACTTGTAGCCTAATCTCATTCTCAGTCACTCAATTTGCCTCCTCACAGTTGTCAACCAGTTTGCCAGCGAAATCATGTTGTTGTGGGAGTGTAAATTTTTCTATATATAGTCTGTTTTTTGTAGTTGCTCCAGCTCTTCCAAGATCTCTTCTCTCTAATATTTCACACCATCAACTTTTCATTGGTGTTGAGATGTTGCTCTGAGCTCTACAGATTTCCCCAGCCATTCTCAGTCCATCAAACATGAGGTAATGCCATAACAGTACTGAAAGTGGCTGTTTAAGAGCAGGCAGTAGGAACTTTGATTCAGTGTCTCAATGCTTACTGTATGTTCATCACAAGCCTGACTTTGTTTTGTAAATGTAGTCACCCTTTTCATAATAACAATGACTGCTATTGGTTCAAGTCATGTCATTACTCTCTGGATGCTTTGAGATTCATTCATCCAGACAAGCGTCAAATTCAGTTCAGACATTCACCATTTCCATCCTTTAAGTTTTGGATATGATTCATACTCAGGTTCAGTTCTTCCACCTCTCTGCACAATTCTGCCCTAGCATCAGTGCTTCACAAATCATTTATCTGCATCACCTTTCTGGAATTATCCTGTATCAAGCCTGCGTAGTGTGCACATAATGTGAAAGAAACTGATTTGGACTGAAAGCTGCCCTTGCACAATAATTAAATAAATCTTGTTGGACTCTGTGTAAGTTCACAGCTCCTTAATGGCATGAAAGACCCACATCAGCAGATAGCAGGTGTGGATGCAGGATTGGTGCTGGGTGGGGAGGGAGAGAAAGAGGTCATGGGGTCATGAGCATCCCTAAAAATGTTTTAGTAAACTTATAGAGGAGACAGACAGGCACAACAAAAAGGTTGCTATACATTAGAGCTTTTGGCCAAAAGGCCTTCTTCTAATGTAGAACACACACACACACACACACACACATTTGCACATACAACTCACACACACATGACATTTGTCTCTCGCCATACAATCTGACCTCACAGGCCAGAGACAGTGGTCGTTTAAGAGTGTTGTGCTTGTATGAATGTATGTTTGTTTTCTACTGCAGAGAAGGCCTTTTGGCTGAAAGCTCAAATGTATAGCAATCTTTTTGTTGTGCATGTCTGTGACTCAGTATCTCCTCTACGTGGTGAGCAGCAATCTGTCATTTTTGTGATATTATTGCTATTCATTCCTGGACTTTCCATTGCTGAAACTGATAGTTATGGCATTTACTTCTAGGTTACTTTATATATGTGTGTTAAGAGAAAAACAGCTACTTTGAAAAATGCCACAGATGTTAACAGAGATGACTATTAGCTGTCTATATACTGGAAACCTCAGAATCTATCTGGTACAAGTATTAGAGTTAGGCGGAAATTACACTATGTGATCAAAAGCATCCAGACACCCCCAAAAACATACGTTTTTCATATTAAGTGCACTGTGCTGCCACCTACTGCCAGGTACTCTGTATCACTGACCTCGGTAATCATTAGACATCATGAGAGAGCAGAATGGGGCTCTCTGCAGAACTCACGGACTTCGAACGTGGTCAAGTGATTGGGTGTCTCTTGTGTCATACATCTGTATGTCCCTAGGCCCACTGTTCCTGATGTAATAGTTAAGTGGAAATGTGAAGTAACATGTACACCACAAAGTGTACAGGCTGACCTCATCTGTTGACTGACATTGGCCACTGACAGTTGTAGAGGGTCGTAATGTGTAATAGGCAGACATCTATCCAGTCCACCACACAGGAATTCCAAATTGCATCATGATTCACTGCAAGGACTAGTTGGGAGATTAGGAAACTTAGATTTCATGCTCGAGCAGCTGCTGATAAGCCACACATCACGCCGGTAAATGCCAAATGATGCCTTGCTTGTTGTAAGGAGCATAAACATTGGATGATTGAACAGTAGAAAAATGTTGTGTGGAGTGATGAATCATGGTACACAATATGGTGATCCAATGGCAGTGTGTGGGTATGGCGAATGCCCAGTGAAAATCACCTGCCAGCATGTGTAGTGCCAACAGCAAAATTGGGAGGTGGTGATGTTATGGTGTGGTCGTGTTTTTCGTGGAGGGGGCTTGCAGTCCTTGTTGTTTTGTGTGCATTATCATAGCACAGGCTTACATTGATGTTTTAAGCATCTTCTTGCTTCCAACTGTTGAAGAGCAATTCGGGGATTGCAATTGCATCTTTCAATACGATCAAGCACCAGTTCATAATGTATGGCCTGTGATGGAGCAGTTACATGACAATAACATCCCTGTAATGGACTGGCCTGCACAGAGTCCTGACTTGAATCCCTTTGGGATGTTTTGGAATGCCGACTTCATACTAGTCTCACTGACTGACATTTATAACTCTCCTCAGTGAAGCACTCCATGAAGAATGGGCTGCCATTCCCCAAGAAACCTTTCAGCACCTGATTGAACGTATGCCTGTGAAAGTGGAAGCTGTCATCAAGGCTGTGAGTGCGCCAACACCATATTGAATTCCAGCATTACCGACGGAGGGCATCAAGGACTTGTAAGGCATTTTGAGATTGGTGTCCAGATAATTTTGATCACATAGTGTACATTTCTGAGCCAAGTATTCAGAAATATTGTTAAACATAGGGGGATTTTTCAATTTCCTCCCTGCTGTCCACTGGAAACCTATCACAGATTTTTGTACCAGAATATTTGATTATGTATTGTACAGAGTCTGAACTTGTAATATAGGACAAATCAACTTAATTTAATGTCTTAAAACATTGAATCTACATATTACAATACAGAACATCAAATTGGCAAATGCGATAGTAATGTTGTATAAAATTTTGCTTTTGATTTATATTTAGATCTTAAAGTTGTTTACATGTTCTTTAACTCAGGTGATTTCACAACAGTCATACAAAAAAATATGATCCATACAATTATTCAGGTGATTACAATAAATATGTACAGGTAATAAAAACATTCCTCATCATTTACACATACAAACCTCTACATAAAATTCTTTTTGCACTAAATAATCCTTTGGAAGTTTCTTAGAATGTCTTTTCTCTCATGCTGTCGTGTAGACTCTTTGGAAGACTCTTTGTCAGTCGCGCACCTAAGTACTGAGGACTGTTTTCAAGATCTCTCAATCTCTGCAGTGTACTTCTCAGTGGGTCTTTATTTCTTGTGTCACATGAATGAACATCTGCATTTTTTCTAGTTATGTATTGCCTTTTGTTAATTAAATGATTTTTCTCTATATGTATATGGATGGAAATGTCAATGTTTTTAGCATACAAAAGGCTTTTCTGCATGAATCAGTTTGTATTTCATGCAGGATAGTCCTAATGATCATATTCAGCTAAAATTATTTCTGCTTCTAGTAGTGTGGTTGTGAATTGCTAAGTTCACTCTTGTTATTAAGCACAAATGTCATTACAGAATGTATGTATTAGAATGTAAGTGTAAGGACCCCTAGGTCCCTGAAGAGGCTTCAGCAAAATGTTTGGTTATCAGCTTAACACAATATTCTTATTGCACACCTCTGTAGAATAAACATCTTTTTCACCTTAGTTGCAATGCCCTAGAAGATTATGCCATAGGAAAGAACTGAGTGAAAGTATGATAGTCTTGTCTGAAGGTTGACACAGTAAGAGAGATCTCTGAGTACAAAGCAGGCAGAACTGAGCATTTTGATTGACTTATCAATAGGCTGGTTGCACCTTGGTTTATTATCTATCTGTATACCTTGGAACTTTGAGTGTCATGCAGAGTATGCCCATTGATCTATGATTCTGGAAACTTTCAGCCATTTTTATTTTTTGGATCTGCATAATTTGAGATTTTGGAAAGCTGAGGGTTAAAGTGTTGGCTGTGAATGAGCTGTGAGCCTCTTCCATTATTCTTCTGACTGTGTGTGGTATGGATGTGTTTGGTATATTTTGGTTCCTTCAATGGTCTTTTTCCAGTTGGTGAAATAAAACGAAGTCAATACTGTTTGCTATAGTTACATTCATAGCTAGTGTTCGGGCACATAAACTGGGGCAGGGACAACCAGTAAGAATTTTGCATGCAACACAAGTGATATTATTTCTATCCTACGAGGTGCTTATAGAACATTGTCATTAGAGTCTGTATGAGTAATATTCAGAATATAGGCTATAATATTCAGATATAAAGAAGAGGACTTATAAACTGGATTCACATGGGAAACAGAGAGAAAGTGTAGGGAATAGCAATAGCTCCTAACTGAAACTGATGTAAGTCAAAGCACTTCTACTTCATTATGCACATGCATGGAAATTATAATATTAAGTTCTTAAGTGAGTTATGATTTTAAGGCATAATGTAGTTTCATGATAAATATAGTGTGAGCTTTCCTTAAGTCTTGTCCTTTCTTTGAATGAACCCATGTCTGCAACTTTACACATGTGCTTGAGAAACACTTTCACAGGATCAGCACGTGCTTTGTGTCTAGGTGCACTGGTCACCTTTGTGCGTTGCACTATGTGTCTGTTTTGTGTTTCAAGAGTCGCTTATAGTAGTTAGATTACCCAGGCAAGTGATAGCTCTCATACCAGCAGCAGCTCATCATCAGTTTTGAGTTGACACAGATTCTCATAAGAAGCAACTTGATTTACATTTCGTCAATGTTCTTTAGTTTCAACTTTTTATCAGGCTGTGTTTAGTATGATTAGTAACTGTGATTGCTGTGTTCGGATGTGAGCAGAGTTGGTGACCCATCACTCACATTTCCAGGCGGCAGTGGCTTTGGTCACACAGCTCGAGACTGTTGCCAATGGGCATCACTGTGGGGAGCCAGACGGGGTGATCTGAGGAACGTCCAGCCAAACCCGTGGGTCCCCCGATTGGTCTACTACTGTGGCTACCTCCTGATAATGCACACACTGAGGTTGATACATCACCCATGGTCGAGAAAAGTCCTTCTGAGCTGTGGCTAGCAGTGAAGGACTATCCAATGGGCTCATCGGGTGGCCTCCGTGCTCCATGTGATGAATGGGTTTCGGGCACTATCTGTGGCTTATCCCTAGCCAGATGAAGTTTCTCCTCTGTTACAGAGGAATCTTCTTGCCTGCAAGGTCTGGGCAATCACAAGGGTGGGACTACTGGTAGTTGGCAGTTCTAACATTAGGAGTGTAATTGGGTCCCTTAAGGCTATGGCTGCGAAGGAGGCAAAGGAATCCAGTGTGCACTCTGTTTGGATAATGGAAGGAGTCATTCCAGATGTGGAACAGGTACTTCTGGATACCATGAAGAGCACAAGATGCATCCAAATGCAGGTAGTTGCTCATGTTGGTACTAACAAAGTGTGTCGCTTTGGATTGGAAGAGGTTTTCTGTGGTTTCAGGAACCTAGCTGAAGTAGTGAAGACTGCCAGATAAAGGCAGAGCTCACCATTTGTAGCATCATCGACAGGACCGACTTTGGTCCTTTGGAACAGAGTGGAGGGTCTCAGTCAGAGGCTCAGAGGATTCTGCAACCATGTATGTTGCAGATTCCTTGATTTGCACCATAGGGTGGTGGGTCTCTAGGTTCCATTAAATAGCCAACAGTCCATTATACAGGAAGTGGCTATGTGCGTAGCAGGGGCTGTGTGGAAGGACTTGGAGTTTTTTTTTAGGTTAGAGGGTCTTGGGAAATAGCAGAAAGAGTTTCAGTTTCAAAGGGTGCAGGACGAACGCAGAATGAGAGTAGGCATAGAAACCAGGTATGGAAAGCTGGTGAAAGCTGGAAATAAATTCAACCAAAATACAGTAAGGATAGATTAAATACCAATGATGGTGGACTGCTCATTGCTGTTAGAAGTAGTTTACCTTATAGTGAACCTGAAGTTGAGACTTTCTTTGAATTAGTGTAGGTAGAGGTTATACTTGACAACCAGAATAAATTAATAACTGGTTCCTTTTACCAACCCCATGACACAGATGATTCAGTTGCTGATCAATTCAAAGAAAACTTGAGTCTCATTTCAAATAGTTACCCCACTCATTAAGTTATAGTTTGTGATGATCTCAATCTACCCTTGATATGTTGGCAAAAACACATGTTTAAAGTCAGTGGCAGGCACAAAATATTATCTGAAATCATACTAAATACCTTCTCAGAAAATTATTTTGAACAACTGTTTCAAGAGTCCACTTGAAGTGTAAATGTTTGCGAAAACAAACTTGACCTCTTAGCAACAAAGAATCCTGACCAAATTGGGAGCATCATGACAGAAACAGGGATTAGTGACCACACAGTTGTTGTAGCTAGACTGAATACCGTAACATCCAAATCCACCAAAAATAAATGCAAATAAATCTATTTAAGGAAATCAGATAAGAATTTGCTGAACACCTCCCTAAAGGACTGTGTACACTTCTTCCAATCTGGCTATGTAAGTATAGATCAGATGTGGTTTAAATTCAAAGAAATAGTATTGACAGCAGTTGAGAGATATATACCAAATAAATTAATAAGAGATGGTATTGTTCCCCATCATACACAAAACAGGTCAGAACAACGAAAAAGGTGCAAAATCCCCCAGGTTGGCAAGGTTTCTCAGAATCTTGAAATTTAACATGAACTTTAATGTGAGATGTTTTTAATAGTTTCCACAATGTCTCAAGATCTGGCAGAAGACCCAAAGAGATTCGTTTGTATGTGAAGTACATTAGAGCCAAGGTGCAATCAGTACCTTCACTGCGTGATAACAATGGTGATGTTATTGCTGACAGTGCCACTAAAGCAGAGTTACTGAACCGGATTTTCTGAAATTTCTTCACAAAAGAAGATGGTGGTGGTGGTTAGTGTTTAACGTCCCGTCGACAACGAGGTCATTAGAGACGGCACAAAAGAAGACAAAGTAAATATTCCAGTATTAGAATCAAGAACAAATGCCAACATGTATAATTTAGAAGTTAAAACATGTAACAAAAGCAAAGCTTCTGGTCCAGATTGTATACCAGTCAGGTTCCTTTCAGAGTATGCTGATACAATAGCTCCATACTTAGCAATCATACAAAACCACTTGCTTGTAGAAAGATCTGTACCCAAAGAGAGAAAAGTTCCACATGTCACACCAATACCCACTTAAAATGCTGAATTACAGACCCATATCACTAACATCAATTTTCAATACAATTTTGGAACATATACTATGCTCGACCTTGTGAATCACGTAGAAGAAAATGATTACTTGACAAATAGCCAACACAGATTCAGAAAGTATCATTCTTGTGGGACACATCTAGCTCTTTATTCTCATGAAGTAATGAGTCCTATTGACAGAGGACATCAAATTGATCCCATATTTTTATATTTCCAGAAGGCTTTTGATCTGCTCCTCAAAAGTGACTTCTTATTAAACTGCGGGCCTATGGAGTATTATCTCAGTTGGGTGACTGGATTCATGACTTCCTGTCAGAAAGGTCATAGTTCATAATAACTTATGGAAAGTCATAGAGTGAAATAGAAATAATATTTGGTATTTGTCAAGAAAGTGTTGTGGGTGCTTTGTTGTTCTTGATCTACATAAATGATTTAGGAGATAATTTGAGCAGCCCTCATAGATTGTTTGCAGATGATGCTGTCA
Organism: Schistocerca nitens; assembly: GCF_023898315.1. Taxonomy (NCBI): domain Eukaryota; kingdom Metazoa; phylum Arthropoda; class Insecta; order Orthoptera; family Acrididae; genus Schistocerca; species Schistocerca nitens. Next base: position 967,755,748 of record NC_064617.1, read on the forward strand.
TTTACCATCATTTAAAGTCATCAGATGATAAAAATGAATTGCAAAATGATTTAGAAAGATATCTGCAAGGTGCAAAAAGTGGCACTTTATTAAACGCATGAAAAGTGTGAAGTCATCTACATCAGCACTAAATACTTAGGGATTACAATTACAAATAACTTAAACTGGAACAGTCACGTAGATAATGTTGTGGAGAAAGCAAACCACAGACTGCGATTTATTGGTGGAACACTCAGAAAACTAGCAGGTTTACTAAAGAAACTTCTTACAGTGTGCTTGCTTGCCCTCTTCTGGAGCACTGCTGTGCGGTGTTGGATCCGCATCAGATAGGACTGTTGGAGAACATTGAAAAAGTTGAAAGGAGGGTAGCTCATTTTGTATTACTGTGAAATAAGGGAGAAAGTGCTGCAGATATGATACACAAATTGAGATGGCAATCATTAAAACAAAGGTGTTTTTCCCTGCTGCAGGCTCTCTTCATGAAATTTCAATCACCAACTTTCTCCCAAAAGTGCGAAAATATTTTGTTGGCACCCACCTGCATAGAGAGAACTGACCACAGTAATAATATAAGAGAAATTGGAACTCACACTGAAAGATTGAAGTGTTTCTTTTTCCAGCATGCTGTTAGAGATTAGAATGGTAGAGAAGCAGCTTGATGGTATTGTAATAAAACCTCTGCCAGCACTTAACTGTGAATTGCAGAGTAATCATTTATATGTATATGTAAACGTCATAATTATTGGGTAAGATCCTGCTGACAATATTTTGCGAGACATGCCATTTCCTCTCAGTTTGCATTGTAATGCTTGGCAGCAGCACTGGTCTCCTAGGATTGTATTAGCCATGGCCACACCCATTATATCCCATTCATATTCCACTGTGTCCCCCCATGAACCATGGACCTAGCCGTTGGTGGGGAGGCTTGCGTGCCTCAGCAATACAGATGGCCGTACCGTAGGTGCAACCACAACGGAGGGGTATCTGTTGAGAGGCCAGACAAACATGTGGTTCCTGAAGAGGGGCAGCAGCCTTTTCAGTAGTTGCAGGGGCAACAGTCTGGATCATTGACTGATCTGGCCTTGTAACATTAACCAAAACGGCCTTGCTGTGCTGGTACTGCGAACGGCTGAAAGCAAGGGGAAACTACAGCCGAAATTTTTCCCGAGGACATGCAGCTTTACTGTATGATTAAATGATGATGGTGTTCTCTTGGGTAAAATATTCCGGAGGTAAAATAGTCTCCCATTCGGATCTCCGGGCGGGGACTACTCAGGAGGATGTCGTTATCAGGAGAAAGAAAACTGGCGTTCTACGGATCGGAGTGTGGAATGTCAGATCCCTTAATCAGGTAGGTAGGTTAGAAAATTTAAAAAGGGAAATGGATAGGTTAAAGTTAGATATAATGGGAATTAGTGAAGTTCGGTGGCAGGAGGAACAAGACTTTTGGTCAGGTGATTACAGGGTTATAAATACAAAGTCAAATAGGGGTAATGCAGGAGTAGGTTTAATAATGAATAAAAAAATAGGAGTGCGGGTTAGCTACTACAAACAGCATAGTGAACACATTATTGTGGCCAAGATAGACACAAAGCCCATGCCTACTACAGTAGTACAAGTTTATGTGCCAACTAGCTCTGCAGATGATGAAGAAATTGATGAAATGTATGACGAGATAAAAGAAATTATTCAGGTAGTGAAGGGAGACGAAAATTTAATAGTCATGGGTGACTGGAATTCGTCAGTAGGAAAAGGGAGAGAAGGAAACATAGTAGGTGAATATGGATTGGGGGGAAGGAATGAGAGAGGAAGCCGCCTTGTAGAATTTTGCACAGAGCATAAGTTAATCATAGCTAACACTTGGTTCAAGAATCATAAAAGAAGGTTGTATACCTGGAAGAATCCTGGAGATACTAATAGGTATCACATAGATTATATAATGGTAAGACAGAGATTTAGGAACCAGGTTTTAAATTGTAAGACATTTCCAGGGGCAGATGTGGATTCTGACCACAATCTATTGGTTATGAACTGCAGATTGAAACTGAAGAAACTGCAAAAAGGTGGGAATTTAAGGAGATGGGACCTGGATAAACTGAAAGAACCAGAGGTTGTAGAGAGTTTCAGGGAGAGCATAAGGGAACAATTGACAGGAATGGGGGAAAGAAATATAGTAGAAGAAGAATGGGTAGCTCTGAGGGATGAAGTAGTGAAGACAGCAGACGATCAAGTAGGTAAAAAGACGAGGGCTAATAGAAATCCTTGGGTAACAGAAGAAATATTGAATTTAATTGATGAAAGGAGAAAATATAAAAATGCAGTAAATGACGCAGGCAAAAAGGAATACAAACGTCTCAAAAATGATATCAACAGGAAGTGCAAAATGGCTAAGCAGGGATGGCTAGAGGACAAATGTATGGATGTAGAGGCTTGTCTCACTAGGGGTAAGATAGATACTGCCTACAGGAAAATTAAAGAGACCTTTGGAGAGAAGAGAACCTCTTGTATGAATATCAAGAGCTCAGATGGCAACCCAGTTCTAAGCAAAGAAGGGAAGGCAGAAAGGTGGAAGGAGTATATAGAGGGTTTATACAAGGGTGATGTACTTGAGGACAATATTATGGAAATGGAAGAGGATGTAGATGAAGACGAAATGGGAGATAAGATACTGTGTGAAGAGTTTGACAGAGCACTGAAAGACCTGAGTCGAAACAAGGCCCCGGGAGTAGACAACATTCCTTTAGAACTACTGATGGCCTTGGGAGAGCCAGTCATGACAAAACTCTACCATCTGGTGAGCACTATGTATGAGACAGGCGAAATACCCTCAGACGTCAAAAAGAACATAATAATTCCAATCCCAAAGAAAGCAGGTGTTGACAGATGTGAAAATTACTGAACTATGAGTTTAATAAGTCACAGCTGCAAAATACTAACGCGAATTCTTTACAGACGAATGGAAAAACTGATAGAAGCCGACCTCGGGGAAGATCAGTTTGGATTCCATAGAAATGTTGGAACACGTGAGGCAATACTGACCTTACAACTTATCTTAGAAGAAAGATTAAGAAAAGGCAAACCTATGTTTCTAGCATTTGTAGACTTAGAGAAAGCTTTTGACAATGTTAACTGGAATACTCTCTTTCAAATTCTGAAGGTGGCAGGGGTAAAATACAGGGAGCGAAAGGCTATTTACAATTTGTACAGAAACCAGATGGCAGTTATAAGAGTCGAGGGGCACGAAAGGGAAGCAGTGGTTGGGAAGGGAGTGAGACAGGGTTGTAGCCTCTCCCCAATGTTATTCAATCTGTATATTTAGCAAGCAGTAAAGGAAACAAAAGAAAAATTCAGAGTAGGTATTAAAATCCATGGAGAAGAAATAAAAACTTTGAGGTTCGCCGATGACATTGTAATTCTGTCAGAGACAGCAAAGGACTTGGAAGAGCTGTTGAACGGAATGTACAGTGTCTTGAAAGGAGGATATAAGATGAACATCAACAAAAGCAAAAGGAGGATAATGGAATGTAGTCAAATTAAGTCGGGTGATGCTGAGGGAATTAGATTAGCAAATGAGACACTTAAAGTAGTAAAGGAGTTTTGCTATTTAGGGAGTAAAATAACTGATGATGGTCGAAGTAGAGAGGATATAAAATGTCATCTGGCAATGGCAAGGAAAGCGTTTCTGAAGAAGAGAAATTTGTTAACATCGAGTATAGATTTAAGTGTCAGGAAGTCATTTCTGAAAGTATTTGTATGGAGTGTAGCCATGTATGGAAGTGAAACATGGACGATAACTAGTTTGGACAAGAAGAGAATAGAAGCTTTCGAAATGTGGTGCTACAGAAGAATGCTGAAGATAAGGTGGGTAGATCACGTAACTAATGAGGAGGTATTGAATAGGATTGGGGAGAAGAGAAGTTTGTGGCACAACTTGACTAGAAGAAGGGATCGGTTGGTAGGACATGTTTTGAGGCATCGAGGGATGACAAATTTAGCATTGGAGGGCAGCGTGGAGTGTAAAAATCGTAGAGGGAGACCAAGAGATGAATACACTAAGCAGATTCAGAAGGATGTGGGTTGCAGTAGGTACTGGGAGATGAAGAAGCTTGCACAGGATAGAGTAGCATGGAGAGCTGTATCAAACCAGTCTCAGGACTGAAGACCACAACAACAACAACAACATTCCACTGTGTGACACTGATTTGTCGGAGACACTTGTGAAGTAAAATATTAAGTATTTCGTCCACTATCTGACATTAACATGGGCTCTGAACACAATGCTTTGATCAAGAACATTGTGGATGAATCAAAACTTAATGGAAAAGCAGAACCAAACACATACATGAACAAGACAAAAAATAAGCTTCTTATTAAATTCTCTCTTGAGATATTAATGAGAAAAAATAGTAATTAAGTATCTATGTCCCAAGTATGAGTCACAACAGTGACAGAGTTCATCAACCAAAAGGCAGTTGAAGCTGTTAAGTCTATTATTTGAAATTATGCTGGTTACAGTTATATGTAGTCAGGAAGTCTATTTAGCTGAGTTGTCTCGGCAGCACTGAGTTCAGTGAGCTCTACATCTACATCTGCATATATACTCTGCAAACCACTGTGAGATCTATGGCAGAGGGTATGTCACAATGTACCAGCTATTAGGGTTTCTTCCTGTTCCATTCACAAGATCAGTTTAAAAGGAGCCTGAAAGACTTACTAGTGGCCAACTCCTTCTACTCCATTGACGAATTTTTTAATAGAAACAAATGATGTATTGTATATATTCATACCATTAGTATTGTTATTTCAGCTTTAAAAAAAAATAAAAATTAAAAAAAAAAAAAATAAAAATTACATGTTCCACATCCACGAGGACCTCCTCAGCACAGATCTATGGAACGAAAAACTAATCTAATCTAATCTAATCTCATGGAGGGTGGGAAGATGCTTGTTTGAATGCTTCTGTGTGTGTACTAATTATTCTGATCTTCTCTTCATTGTCCCTATGTGAGCGATATTTAGGGGGTTATAGTATACTCCTAGAGTAATCATTTAAAGCCAGTTCTTGAAACTTTGTTAATAGACTTTTTTGGGATAGTTTACCTCTATCTTCAAGAGTCTTCCAGCTCAGTTCCTTCCATATCTCTGTGACACTCTCTCATGGATTAAACAAACCTGTGACCATTTGTGCTATCCTTTTCTGTATTTATTCAATATCCCCTGTTAGTCCTGTCTGATATAGGTCCCACACACCTAAGCAATGGTCTAGAATCAGTCACATGAGAGATTTGTAAGCAATGTCTTTTGTAGATTGATTGCACTTCCGCAGTATTCTACCAATAAACTGAAGTCTACCACCTGCTTTACCCATGGCTGAATCTGTGTGATCATTTCATTTCATATCCCTACAAAGAGCTACATCCAGGTATTTGCATCAATGGTTGATTCCAGTAGTGACTCATTGATATTAAAGTCATAGGAAATTATGTTTTTTCACTTTGTGAAGGGCAAAATTTTAGTTCTGAACATTTAACGCAAGTTGCCAATCTCTGCACCACTTTGAAATCTTATCAAGATATGACTGAATATTTATGCAGCCAGTACTTCATTAGAGATAACTGTATCATCTGCAGAAGCCTGATTTTACTATTAATATTGTCTGCAAGGTCAGAAATATATGACGTGAACAGCAAGGGTCCCAACACACTTCCCTGGGACACAAGAAGTTAATTCTACATTTGACGATGACTCTCCATCCAAGAAAACATGCTGTGTCCTCCCTCCAAAAAGTCCTCAATCCAGTCAAAAATTTCACTTGATACCTCATTTGATTGTACTGTTGACAATAAGAGTAGGTGTGGTACTGAGTCAAATGCTTTTCAGAGATGGAGAAATACAGCATCTACCTGGTTGCCTTGATCCAAAGCATTCAGTATGTCACATGAGAAAAGTGCGAATTGAGTTTCACACGATCAATGTTTTTGAAATCCATGCTGGTTGACATTGAGGAAGTCACTCTGTTCAAGATACATCAGTATGTTAGATCTCAGGTTATGTTATAAGATTCTACAACAAATTGATGTCAAGAATATTGGACAGTAGTTTTATGGATCACTTACACCACCCTTTTTGTAGATGGATATGACCTGTACCCTTTTTCCAAGAACTGGGCATGGACTTTTGTTTAAGTGATCTATGATAGATTATAGTTAGAAGAGGGGCAAACTCGGCTGAAAATTCTGTATAATATCTGACAGGGATTCCATCGGGTGCGGGAGCTTGTTCAATTGTAACGATTTCAGCTGTTTCTCAACACCACTGACACTGACACTTAGTTCATTCATCTTTCCAGTGGTATAGGGATTAAATTGAGACAATTATTTGTAAAGGAAAACTTGAAAACAGAGTTAAGCATTTCAGCTTTTGCTTTGCTACCCTCAATTTCAGCTCCTGTCTCATTTGCTAGGGACTGGACACTAACTTTGGTGCCACTAACAGCTTTTACATATGACCAGAATTTCTTGGGTTTCTGTGAAATGTCACTTGTCAATAGTCTGCTACGGTAGTCATTGAAGACATCATGCATTGTTCTCTGGACAGCAAAATGTGTTTTATTCAACATCTCCCTATCTACAGCCCTACACTTTGTTTTACACCTATTGTGCATTAATATCTTTTCCTTTAGAAGTTGCTTTACAGTGACTGTATACCATGGATGTTACCTCACATTATGAACTATTTTATTGTGTACAATCTATTCTGTGTGTGATGACCTATTCTTTTAAAACTGAGTTCCCTACCTACTCTGATATCATTTCCCATTAAATTCTCTGGAAGAAAGTTCGCAATGGGGATGAAGTCAAAAATTTGCAATGACTTAGGGATTTAATAGCTCATAGGTTCAAATATCTTCTAACAATTATATATTCTCAGCAAACATGGCAGCTTATGTTAATGAAACTCTGAAACACTACTACAGTGTTAAGATCATTTAATACAAAAGCTGTTCATAAAAACTGGCTATTAAAAAAAGAAAAATACTGATAATTTTTTATATGCAGTCTGTACTTACATGTTTTATTACTTCACTCCATAGTCATCACCCAAACTAAAACATTTGTCATAATGTGACACCAGTTATTAATCCCATCTTCAAAGATTGGTGCCACCAGGTGCTTCAGCCAGCTGTCGACAGCAACCTTGCACTCTTTGTCTAAAAGAAGTGTGGAGTAACCAGCCAGATCTTCATCTTAAGGAAGAGATGAAAATCTCCTGGTGACAAATCCAAACTATAGGAAGTATGTTGAAAAATTTGCCAGGCAAAAAGTGTGAGTTTTTCCTTAGTACGATTCACAAGATGGGGTTGCACATTATCATGAAGGAGAATGATTCCTATGAGAATCATCCAGCATCATTTGTTCTGCATTGACCTTCAGTTTTGGAAGAGTCTCAGAATGAACTTGTGATGTCAAACTATTCACACTTTTTCCTCTCATTAAGTCTTTTGTCAAAATTCCTTTGTGGTCCCAAAAATTTGTAATGGGAATTTGTGATGGGATCTACTTGAATTTTTTGAGCTGACTTGGAGAATGAGAGTGTATTATGTCTGAAATGTTTCTCAGTTTCAGGGTTCATGTATTGCACCCATGTCATCCCCAGTCACACGGAACAGAAGGAATGTGTGGATAGACTCTATTCTTTCAGTGAACATTATGGTAACACTACCTCTATGTGACAATGTTAAAAAGGGTTGTCCTTGAACTCTGAGGTACATCTTGAGAAAGTTTGGAAGTTGTGAACCAACATCTGACATCCGCAATTTCATCAGCGTGATGCACTAGTTCACCTGACATATCTGAATGTCTTCTTCAACCAATTTCATCATGGACTATGTGCAACCAGCCTTGAATTTTCTGCACCACTCCCTCACAACAACATTCACTTATATTCCCAGCCCCATACACAGTGACTCTTGGTGGCACTGACTCTTTCTGCTTGCAGGAACCGTATGACAGAATGTACCTCATGACAGGTGAGAGACACAATAACACCATCCATTTCAATCACATGCTGCTTACACACTGACAAACACAACACAGAGCTTACTGACACGACATGACCTTCAAAGTGTCATTCTCCAAACATGCAAGCATCTTTAAGGTACAGCCATTTGTCTGTTTTAATAGCTAATTGGAGATTAATTTATGTTCAGCCCTTGCAAAAAGGTCCTTCAAGCAAGTCTTTCAATATTCAGAGATTGTTTTACAAGATAGTGGTGGTCTTCCTCTATGCGGCACAGAAAGTGGCAGCCATCATTACTTCAGAGATTAATACCCATGTAATCCTTGCAGCATAGGTGAATTAGCCAGTAATTTTGAGTAAAGTCTCCACTGGACACAATATCTGCAGTCGGAGTCTCAGTTGAGACAGACATCATGTCCCTTCTTTGCCAGACTGCGCCAAAGAGTTCTTGCCAGCTGGCACAGCCATCCCATATCTCACCCACACACAGTGGTGATGTTCCACATACGAAAATGTTCTGTCTGCTTTTGTCACAAAGGACCAACTCTTGGGTCTCTTCCACCACTATTCTGTCCCCACCAAGAAACATTTTCATTGGTAATCCTTCACAATGTTTTGTTAAGTTAATATTTTAAATCCTCGTGTGGTTCAGAATAGCACAAAATTAAGTAATTACTCTCTTGGGCTAAAATCAGTTGTTATAATCTTATTAGAATGGGAGTGGATTACACAGGCTGACTTCTGTAGACTTATACGAAGCATGTTACATAGATGTCAGGCAGTATAAACTCTCACAGAGGGCATACACATTATTGAAGCTCTCAGAGTTCAACGAAAAGTACCTGGGGTGATGAGATGAATGATTGTTTCCACTTCGTTTTTGACACCTGTCAGCCATTTCAGTTCTTTTTATGTAAGCAGTCAAAGATGAAATGATTTTTTGTTGTGAAAGATAAAGGTATAATTTGGTAACATACCCAGTTCTCAATTGTTGCTCAATGGAGTATGGAAAAAGCCCAAAGTCATGTTCCCCTAATTATTTTGACCAGTGGATAAAAAAGTTTTCAGTTTGGATTTGCTTCTCCGAATCTCCGCCTGTGATAGGTACGTTGTTGGAACTTAGTGATGCTCAGCTCACTATTTCCTTATGTTCTGCATCTATATCTACATACATATTCCACAAGCCACCATATGGTGTTTGGTGGAGGGTATGCTGTACCACAACTAGTCATTTCCTTTCCTGTTCCACTCACAGATAGAGCGAGAGATAAATGATTGTCTATATGACTCTATATGAACACTAATTTCTTGTATCTAATCTTTGTCATCCCCATACAGAATGTATGTTGGCGGCAGTAGGATCTTTCTGTAGTCAGTTTCAAATGCTGTTTCTCTAAACTTTCTTCGAAATGAATGTCTCCTTCCATCCAGAGATTCCCACTTGAGCTCCTGAGGCATGTTGGTAACACTTCCATGCTGATCAGACCTACCAGTAACAAGTCTAGCAGCTCACCTATGAATTGCTTTGATGTCTTCTTTCAATCCAACCTGGTGTGGATCCCAAACACTCAAGCAGTACTCAAGAATAGGTTGCACTAGTGTACTACATGTGGTCTCCTTTACAGATGAAATGCACTTGCCTAAAATTCTCCCAATAAACTGAAGTTGGGCATTCACCTTCCCTATCACAAGCCTCTCATACTCATTCCATTTCGTACTGTTTTGCAGCATTATGCCCAGATGTTAAAATGATGTGAATGTGTCAAGCAGGATGCTACTAACGCTGTATCCGAACATTATGGGATTGTTTTCCCTACTCATCCGTGCTAACTTACATTTTTCTACAGTAATTAATCAAACCAACTACAAATTTTACGTATGTCATCTTGTATCAATCTACACTCACTTATTTTCAACACCTTCCTGTACACTATAATATCATTGGCAAACAACCACAGATTACTGCCCATTCTGTCTGCTGGATCATTTATGTATATAGAAAATAGCAATGGTCCTATCCCACTTGCCTTGGCCATTCCTGATTTTCACCCAGTCTCTGCTGAACACTTTCAGTCAAGGACAACATGCTGGGTTATATTATTTAAGAAGTCTTTATGCCAGTCACATGTCTGTGAGCCTATTCTGTATGCACTTACCTTTGTTAACAGTCTGCAGTGGGGTACGGTGTTGAATACTTTTCTGAAATCTAGAAATATGGACTCAGCCTAGTGTCCTTTATCCACGGTTCACAGTATATCTTATGAGAAAAGAGCAAGCTGGGTTTTGCATGAGCGTTGCTTTCTAAAGCCATGCTGAATTGTGGGAATAGGCTTTTTGGTCTCTAGGAAATATATTACATTCGAACTGAGAATATGCTCTACAATTCTGCAACAGTCTTATGTTAAGGACGTTGGTCTATAATTTGGTGAGTCGTTTCTTTAATTTTCTTACATACAGAAGTCATCTGTGTTTTGTTCCAGTTGCTTGGCACTTGGTGCTCATTAAGAGATTTGCGATAAATGCAAACTGAGCAAGGGGCCAATGAAATATAGTACTCTTTGTAAAACTGAATTGGGATTCCATCTGGACTTGGTGACTTAATTGTTTTAAACTCTTTCAGTTGTTTCAATATTGTGAAAAGGAAAGTTGCTATCACCATATAGTGGAGATGCTGACTCGCATAGAGGCACAACAAAAAGACTGTCACAGATATAGCTTTTGGTCTGTAAGACCTTCATCAAAATTAGACGACAAACACACACATACACACTCACGCTAACGCAACTCAGACACACATGACGAGTCGTGTGTGTGTGAGTTGCATTTGCATGAGTGTGTATGTGTGTGTTTGTCGTCTAATTTTGATGAAGGCCTTACAGACCGAAAGCTATATTTGTGACAGTCTTTTCGTTGTGCCTATCTGCGATTCAGCATCTCTGCTAATATGGTGAGTAGCTACTTTCCTTTTCACAGTATTGTTACATTCCATCCTGGATTTTCCATTGTTTGATTTTTGTCTTTTAGTTATTTCTGTACATCAGAGATACTTATTACTATTTCATCCATAGGGGAGTCTGTGCAATGATCAGATGACAGTACGCCTCTTGTTAATGGGGTCCCGGGTTCGATTCCCAGCCGGGTTGCTCATTTTCTCTGCCTGGGGACTGGGTGTTTGTGTTGTCCTCATCATTTCATCATCATTCGTGAAAGTCCCTATATTGGACTGTGTAAAGATTGGGACTTTGTACAGGCGCTGATAACCGCACAGTTGAGTGCCCCACAAACCGAACATCATCATTATCATCATCATCATCAGATGACAGTATGTTTGTACTATTCTCCTGCGTGAACAATTTCTTAAATAGGAATTTAAAACTTAGGCCTACCTTTTGCTATCTCCTACGGTCAAATCAGACTGACCAACAAGTGACTGGATGGAAGCCTTAGGCCCGCTCAGTGATTTCACATATGATCAGAATTTTTTCGGGTTCTCCACCAGATCTTTAGACAAGATATGACTGTGGTAACTCTTGCATGCTTCACACATAGATCTTTTTGCAGACGCACAAATCTTTACTAATCTTTGCTTATCGTCATTTGCATTTGTTCTTTTGGACCAAGAGTGCTACAGCCTTTGCTTCCTCAGCATTTTCCGAATTTCGTTATTAAACCATGATGGGTCTTTTCTGGAGGAGGAGGAGGAGGAAATTAGTGTTTAACGTCCCGTCGACAACGAGGTCATTAGAGACGGAGCGCAAGTTCGGGTGAGGGAAGGATGGGGAAGGAAATCGGCCGTGCCCTTTCAAAGGAACCATCCCGGCATTTGCCTGAAGCGATTTAGGGAAATCACGGAAAACCTAAATCAGGATGGCCGGAGACGGGATTGAACCGTCGTCCTCCCGAATGCGAGTCCAGTGTGCTAACCACTGCGCCACCTCGCTCGGTCTTTTCTGTCCTTAACCACTTCTTGGGCACATACTTGTACAGAGCACAATTTACAGTCTGTTTAAACTTTGCCCATAATTCCTCTATGGCCATCATTCTGGAGCTAAATGACTGCAGCTCATTTTCTAAGAGAGATGTTGACAACTGCCTATCTGTTCTTTCTCCTAGCCCACTTGACTGATTTATTAACCTTCATAACCGTAGTTGCTATGATGACGTTCATTATCACTAATCCTCATCTCTATACTGACACCATCTATAAGGTCTGGACTGGTTGTAGCTACAAGGCCCAAGATACTTCCATTATGTGTTGGATGCCAAACTAGCTCCTCAAGACAGTTGGGAAACATGTTCAAAAGTACGAGGGTGGTTTGAAAAGTTCTCGGAATCACCACAAGAGGTCAGTGCTAGCACAACGAGTTGTTCACATGATATTCATTGGTCTGTTGCCTTAAAACACATGCCACATCAGTGCTCTTGGAAGAGAGCTGTGGTGGTGACATTGCTCTGTTGTTGTTCCCACATAGTGATTTGCGGAGCAAAGGACATTCATGCCAATTTCCACAATACACTGGGGCACTCTGGTCCTTCATATTCAACTGTTACCAAGTGGACATATGAATTTAAATTTGGTCGGGAGAGCTTAGATGATGATCCGCATAGTGGTCGGCCAATATGTGTCACTACCCCAGAAATCATTGCAAAAGTGCACAAAATGGTCATGGAGGATCACCGATTCAAAGTGCATGAAATTGCTCATGCTTGGCAGACATCATCTGAAAGGGTATAATACATTTTAACTGAAGAATTATAAATGAAAAATTTATCTGCAAAACGGGTGCCGTGACTCTTGATGCTGGATCAAAAACATGTGCCATCGCCATGGAAAAATTACATGAACTAAGGTATGCATTGTTGCCACACCCACCTTATTCACCTGATATAGCTCCGTCAGACTTCCATCTCTTCCCAAAAGTGAAAACTTTCCTTGGTGGACAAAGATTCACTTCAGATGAAGAATTGATAGCCGGAGTTAACAAATATTTTGCGGGTCTGGAGGAAACTCGTTTTCGAGATGGGATCAAGGCACTAGAACATCACTGGACCAAGTGCATTAATCTACAAGGAGATTACATTGAAAAATAAAAAAAAGGTTTCAGTGATGTAAGTACTTTTTTCCTATTCTGTTCCGAGAACTTTCCAAACCTCCTTCGTATGTCACAAGACTATCTGTACCCCCTGCAATGAATCCATACTTGGTAGATTAAAGTCACCACCAACTAGTTTTACATGATCTGGGTACTTATGCACAACTGACAATAAACTTACTTTGAATGTCTCTAGAACTGTCACAGTGGAGTCGGGAGGTCATTAAAAACATCCAGCAGTTAACTTGGTCTCACCTAGACCTGTTATGCGCAACCAGATAACTTTACCATCACTCTCAGTTTCTACATAAAGACTCAAAGGTGTTCTCTTTCTACCCTTCAAGACTATTACACAATATTTCATAACTTTTGGAACAAAAAAAGAACCCTGTATGTCAGAATATAGGAGAACTCTTACACAGTGCTACTTATTGAGGTGAGACCACACACTTTCTGTGAATCAAAGCACACTTGAACTTTTGTCTAATTTAGCCAAATAAGTCAAGGTGTCTAGAGCAGAGCAGTGAATAGAATGAGCAATGCTAGGCAATGAGCCTGAGGTACTACCTCTTCTTCAGGAATCTCCACAAGCCATATATCAACAGGATGTTGCTCAGCAACATTTGACAAGGAATTTGAAAGCCTTTTTCAAAGTAAAATGGTTGCCACTGTTTCCATGACCTGTATATTCTTCTGATACTTGCTGTCAAATATGTCGGAGATATTATAGGTCAGCAACTGGTTTGTCACAGTGCTCCAACAATCACTATTTATGCGTTACATGAAAACTGTGTGGAAGGAGGTTTTCTATTCCATAATATTTAGAGGCTCAATGCTGCAGCATGTTAGGACTTCATCTCATAGTCTATCTCAAAGGAAGAGTAAGTATACAGTTGTGTAATCTTAATAATTTGTGTATTGTCAGATACCTAATCTACAACATAAAATTTGTTTCTGTCATATGTACCCTTCAAGGTGTTGCAGTTTTCAGATGTTAGTGTATATTTCCTTGAATGCACCCACCTCCTGAGCAATTATCATTGCTTTCCGACTGTCTTATTCCTTAAAACAGTGGAAACTCCAGGTAGGAATATCAGCAATGAAGGAAAACACAAATTGCTTCTTACCATAAAGAAGAGAAGTTAAGTTGCAGGCAGGCACAATTAAAAGAGACTTACATAAAGCTTTCGACCGCAACCTTCATCAGCAAAAGTGAAACACACACTATTCATACACACAAGGAAGCACACCACTTGCACACATGACTGTCAACTCCAGCATTCTGGTCTGAGTCATGTGTGTATGAGGTGTGCTTACTTGTGTGTACGAATGGTGTGTATTTCTCTTTTACTGATGAAAGTGGGTTGAAAGCTTTATGTAAGTGTCTTTTAATTGTG